>NC_035447.2:66729450-67076770 GCF_002127325.2 Helianthus annuus
GGGTGTATGGGTTAATCTTTGCTTAAGGATTCTAAAGGCTTCTTCTTGTTTTGGTCCCCATTCAAACTTAACAGATTTACAGGTTAACTTAGTTAAAGGAATGGCTATTCTAGAAAAATCTCGGATAAATCTTCTATAATAACCGGCCAATCCTAAGAAACTTCTAACTTCAGTTGGTGACTCTGGGGTTTTCCATTTGGTAATTGCCTCGATTTTTGTTGGATCTACATGAATTCCTTCATGGTTAACTAAATGTCCGAGAAATTGTACCTGTTCTAACCAAAACTCACACTTTTGAAAATTTAGCATAAAGCTTTTCCTTTCTTAATAAACTTAAAAGTAAGTGCAAGTGCTTTGCATGCTCATCTTTACTTTTAGAGTAAATTAGAATATCATCTATGAAGACAATTATGAATTTATCCAAATATGGCTTACATATTCGGTTCATCATGTCCATAAATGCGGCTGGGGCATTGGTTAAACCAAATGGCATGACAGTAAATTCATAATGACCATACCTTGTTCTGAATGCGGTTTTAGGAATATCCTCTTCCTGTACCTTTAATTGATGATATCCTGATCTTAAATCGATTTTAGAGAAAAATCGAGCTCCTTGAAGTTGATCAAACAAATCATCGATCCTCGGTAATGGATACCGATTCTTAATTGTGACTTTGTTCAATTCACGGTAGTCAATGCACATACGCATTGATCCGTCCTTCTTTTTAACAAATAAAATCGGCGCTCCCCATGGCGATGAACTTGGCTGTATAAATCCTTTCTCCAACAATTCGTCTAATTGTTTCTTTAGTTCTTGCATTTCAGCGGGTGCCAAACGGTAAGGTGCTTTGGCAATCGGTGCTGTTCCTGGTAACAGGTGAATTCTGAATTCAACTTCCCTGTCTGGCGGTAGTCCTGGCAATTCTTCTGGAAAGACATCTGAAAATTGGGACACTACTGGAATGTCTTTTAATTCTTTTCCTTTAGTGTTAGTGATTATAGAAATCAAATACACTATAGATCCTTTCCTTATACAACTTGCAGTTTTCATTACAGAGATGAATTTAGTGGATCTAGATGGTTTATCTCCTTTAATTGTGATCTTTTCACCTCTTGGTGATTTTATCTGTATTAACTTTTGATCACATAAGATATTGGCTTTATTGGCTATTAACCAATCCATTCCTAATACGACATCAAATCCTACCAGATTCATTGGGTAAAGGTTTGCAATAAATTTTTGATTAAAAATTTCTATTCTTGCTCCTTGCAAGATTTCAGAAATCTTAATGGTTTCTCCATTTGCTGTCTCTACTAGACATTCTTGTGGTAGTTTAGTTAATGATTGATTTAGAAGTTTGCAAAATGAAGTATTAATAAATCTTTGGTTGGCACCAGAGTCAAATAATACTTTAGCAAAAATATCATTAACTAAAAACGTACCAGCAATGACGTCCGGAATCATCCTAGCTTCGTCTGCAGTTAGCACGAATGCTCTAGCATTTTTAGGATTTTTGTTGGTTGCAGCTGGAGCCAATTTCGGACAGTTTGTCCTAATGTGACCTTTTTCTCCACAATTGAAACACATTCCATTACTGGATTTCTTCTTGCAATTCTCTTCCTTGTGTCCTGGGGCCTTGCAAAAATTACAGTAAGTAGAGCATCTTCCAGAATGCTTCTTTCTGCAGGATTTGCAGTAGGGTGCAGAGGTAGAACCTACATTCCTATGATTGGAATTCCCAGAACGGAATTCTTGAGTAAGCCTTTGGGTTAGGTTTCTCCTCTGGTCTTCTTCTCTAGTACGGCTTAACTCATCTGTCAAGGTATTGGCTAGTTCTACAGCTTCCTCTATGGTTTGGGGTCTAGCTGCCTTGACTACATGTCTAATCTCTCCAATTAATCCCCAGATATAACGGGAGATTAATACCGGTTCAGGTGATGCAAGGGTAGGTACTATCCTAGCATATTCAAAGAATGTGGTAGTGTAACCCTTACTGTCTACCCCGGTCATTCTTAGATTCAGAAACTTATTTGCTATTTGTTCCTTTTCATTGGGAGGGCAGAATTTCCTTTCTACCATATTCTTAAATTCCTCCCATTCTATGTTATAAATCCTATCACTTCCTCTTGAATGGAGGATAGTGTTCCACCATTCTAAGGCTGCGTTTTTAAACAGATTTGAAGCAAACATTATCTTATCTTCTTCAGCACATTTGCTTATTTTTAAAACAGCCTCAGTTTTCTCTATCCAGCGTAGAGCTGCAATGGGTCCTTCATTGCCCGAGAATTCTATTGGTTTACAGGACCAGAATTCCTTGTAAGAACAACCATATGGCATGGTTCTTCTTCTTTTGGGAATGGGCGCTTGAAGTACGGGTCCATTGTTGTAACGCCCCAAAAATTAGAATGTAAATATTTGTCGTGTGTTCATATATGACACGTTATGAAATTTATAACTAGGCTATTTAACCTAGTTAAGGGTGTGGTCAAAAGTATTAAATGATGAAGGTAGTGTCGGTTATGTTTTAAAGGCAAACCCGAGGGGTTAAAGTGGAACAAGATGGAAGTTGTGTTATTAAAAGAAAATATCTAACACACACAAACACACACATACGTGTGTTCGAGAGAGAGAGAAGGAGGCTCCCATGGAGCCTCAAACCCTAGTTCCATCTTTATGCTCAAATCGGAAGGCAAGATGAAGCTCAAATCCATAACCGAGCAGGGATTAATGATCTTCAACACGAGGGGATCATAAGGTATGTCGAAAATCTAAGATTGGTGATCATGTGTAAAATGGGTTATGTTATAATCCGTGAGTTCAAGTGAAATTGAGCATTGGTATGTGTTATAATCATCATATAGAACATGGATTATGCATGGTTTAGGTTAATTTGATGTTTAAGGGTGAAACCCGTTTGTTATGGTGAAGATGATGACATGGATAAATCATCTATGTCTAAATTCTTGCTTAAAATTGATGTATTTTGATTTGTAAGATGGATTCTTATGAGGGGAATTGAAAGAAATGTGATACTAGTATGTTTGATGTTTATGCATGTATGATTCATGTTGATTAGAAGGAAGAAATTGATGAATTATGTATGAGATTAGAAGGATATGCATGAACTAGTTGTACACTATGCTTACAAGGTAGTACACATATCAAAAGCATGATGAAATTATGAAGAAATTAAGATTAGATCACTTGTAAGTGATTAATAAGTAGTTATGAAGTGGGTTTTAAATGATGTAATGTAAATTGATGATTTACTTATGTTAACAATGTTTGGAATCATACATGCGTGTGAGTGTTTAAAGAAATTGGATAAGAAATGGTGAATTGTTGTTAGATGAAGTGGACAAAATGTGATGATAATATGTATGATGTTTAATTTTAAATACCACATGTTGATTAGTAGAAGGATTTGATGAACTGTGTATGAATTTAGAAGATTGTGCATGAATTAGTTGTACGTTATGCTTAAAAGATGGTACGCACCCCAATCGCATGATAAAATGTATGTATTGTCGTCCGTATAGTCGATTATGATGTTGCGGGTATATAATGATAAGTCGAAAGTTAAACTAAATGAACCGTTGACTTCTAAAAGTCAACCGTGTATAAGAAGGATGGTTAGGCGGGTTGTCCTAATTGTAAGATTAAGGTAAGTTATATGGAGCGCGTTTGACGAATGTGTGTTTAATGCGATGACATGATGGTTTACATGAGTTTGAAATGATATGAATTTGGTCACATGTATTATGCTTGCTAGAAGTAACTAATGAAAGTCAAATAGGAATTGTGCGATCGATATGATCGTTAACATGTACAATTATGTATGCTAATAAGAATGTGATTTCGATGACATGGAAGTATAGGAATCATGTCGAGACGGAATCAAGCACGGAAGGCTAACGGGTCAAAAGTGGCGAGGAAACGAGTATGAACATGGACGCACGAGGTAAGTGATTTCTTTGTAATCACTTCTTAGTTGTTTATGGAAAGTTATGTGCAATTTAATTAAGTATGATGATCGAGGTCAAGTAGGAAAGAATTGTATGAGACCGATGAAGTATTAAACGGATCTCCGAGCGAGGTATATGTGATTAAGAACTGTAGCTAAGTAGTAGGATTGGTTACTTATGCAAGGGAGTCCTTTGTTGTTAAGGATAGAGCAAAGTTGACAAAAACGCCCTTGATGGGTAAAACGAGCAAATGGTCTTAAAAGTTGATTACAAACAAGCTATTTGATTAAATGAATGTTTTGAAAAAACAAGAAAGCGAGAAGTATGGTTGTCGTAAGCTAAAGACCTTAAAATGCGCAAATACCCTTAACGGGTCAAAATAAGCTCTTGAGCGAAAATGGGTCAAGAGGATGCAAGGCATCCGATAACTTAATCTTATATGATATACAATGTGGACATTATTAAGTTCATAAGAAGTCTTGGTCAAACAAACTAGTTTTGTGGATGAAGGCATGAACGGGTCGAATAAATCATAAATGAATAACAAGGCGATAGCGTGTAAGTTAAGAATTTCCTTAATCCGGATATGGGATTTTAGGTTCATATGATAGAATGTGAATTTACAAGCATGTAGGAAGAAACGGGAGGTCAAACGGGTAAACGGTTCAAAAGTTACGTGCGTTTTAGTGCGTACGGACGACGAAACGAACCTGCAGAAAACTACAAAAACTAGAGGGCGTCGCCGACGGGTAGGGTACCTAAATGTGGGATCCTAAAGAATATGTAGTAATAAGGTACCTAAATGTGGGATCCTAAAGAATATGTAGTAATATAGTACCTAAAGGTGGGATCCTAAAGAATATGTAGTAATATGGTACCTAAAGGTGGGATCCTAAAGAATATGTAGTAATATGGCACCTAAAGGTGGGATCCTAAAGAATATGTAGTAATATGGTACCTAAAGGTGGGATCCTAAAGAATATGTAGTAATATAGTACCTAAAGGTGGGATCCTAAAGAATATGTAGTAATATGGTACCTAAAGGTGGGATCCTAAAGAATATGTAGTAATATGGCACCTAAAGGTGGGATCCTAAAGAATATGTAGTAATATGGTACCTAAAGGTGGGATCCTAAAGAATATGTAGTAATAAGGTACCTAAAGGTGGGATCCTAAAGAATATGTAGTAATATGGTACCTAAAGGTGGGATCCTAAAGGATATGTAGTAATATGGTACCTAAAGGTGGGATCCTAAAGAATATGTAGTAATAAGGTACCTAAAGGTGGGATCCTAAAGAATATGTAGTAATATGGTACCTAAAGGTGGGATCCTAAAGAATATGTAGTAATATGGTACCTAAATGTGGGATCCTAAAGAATATGTAGTAATATGGTACCTAAATGTGGGATCCTAAAGAAAATGTAGTAATATGGTACCTAAATGTGGGATTCTAAGCTAAGAATTTCCTTTACGTATGTAGAAGCGTATTTATGTATATATGAAGATACGTATGATAGTATGTATATATATGAAGGCGTAGAAATGTATGTATGTATGTATGCAAATGTGTATTTGTGTATGTATGCGAGTACGTGTGATCGTAGGCATGAAGGTAGAGACGTATAAATGTAGGTACATATGTAGAAGTGTATTTATGAATATATGAAGATACGTATGGGTGTAGGCATGTATGTATTGAGATATGGATGTATGCACGAGTATATGAAGTCTGATTTTGGATACGTTAAGTGTTAATGATATTAATTATGTACCTGGAAAACGAAGATTTATGCAGGCACATTATTGAAGACTCACCAGGGAATGGATACGCTAATGATATGCTTAAAGTTAGAGAGAAAGCTGAATGGAAAGTGTACATGTATTGAGTCTTGTTTATGTATTGTATACTAATGTGATGAATGTATGTGGTGAGTGCAGGTTGTACGAATCACGGGTGGTTATCACGAGGAATAGAGCTCGAAGAGCGAGCCACAAGCTAGATTGTACGGGAATGTTTACATATGTAATTTAGTGATGATAAGTTATGTTTTTATATTTTAAAGTGGACTTTCAAGTAAGACAAAACGTTTATAATGAATGAAATTTTAGGGTACGTATTTCCGCTGTGACTTATGGTCAAATGTGATTTAGGGTCTTACAAGTTGGTATCAGAGCCCTGGTTTGAGGGAATCAAGTACGAGAAAGTAAGTACTTGAACTCAAACTTGTGTGCTCTTGAGATAAGAAACCCGTACAATCTAAGACTCGATCAAGATCCAAAGATAGAAGCTAATGTAAGTATGTACTTATGTATACGTATGAAGAAACTGACGGTTTGTATGTGCAAGGTAAGCATAAGTGTTTCAAGAGGATGATCCGTGAAAGCAGTTTAAGATGAATAACTAGAACCGTCAAGTGACAAATAGGCAAATGAGCCCCAGGTACGTGAATTTAATATGTGGGTATATGTAAGGGTAAAACTCAGTAAAGGAAGGAAAATTTTGAATGAAAGATAAGGATTGTATGTAATGAAGTATTGAAAGTGATACACGCGCCGAAACCTAAGTCTACGGACATAAGGTGGCAATTGCATGAAGGCACGAAAATACTATGTGTATTGTGTACCTGGCCAGTACACGAGAAACGTACGACATTCGTGAGATCCTGATAATTGTTACAGGTATGTCCGGTAGAGTTGGGTAGCAGGCGGGCGTGTGGGTGAAATGGGAAGTAAGACTCTCGGGAAAATGAGAGTACTATGTAAGAATGAAAAACATGCCTGTTAAGAATGAAAAATGTTGAATCCGTAAGAAAGTGCGGATCAACAAGGTATGAATGAAATGTTTGAATCCGCGAGACGGATTCAAGAAATGAAATGTATGAATGAAATGATTGAATCCGCGAGACGGATTCAAGGTATGAAAGGCATGAATGGGATGTTTGAATCCGCGAGACGGATTCAAAGTATGAAATACATGAAGGGAATGTTTGAAACCGCTAGTCGGATTCAAAACATAAAAATAATGAAAGGTATGGATGCTACGATTGTGTACGCAGGACGAGTTTAAAATATAGAAATGATGAAAATAGCCCACATCGCGATGTGTCAATGGTTTGACCATGGTTGTGTCAAACGAATCATGTGAGTAAATGTAAAGTAACTGGATGAAAGAATGATCAGGATTGGCACGCAAACCTAAATTTTAAATTTTAAAATGAAAGAAAGAAGTTTTGAATAAGTTATGTGTTAAAAGTGCTGGTAATCGACTACTAGGAGTCAAAATGAATGACGGGCTAATACCCGGACAATGATATAAGTACGCACAAGAAGGAACCTAGAGGTGATGAAACCCATCGATTTGGTGGGAGGTTGTGCACGAGTGAAGGCACATTGCACGGATGAATGAAATCTAGTCTAGTACGGCTAGTACACGTGAAGAATGTGGACAGGTCTGATTTACGGATCGCTGAAGTATGGAAGGAAATCGAGGTAAGTAAAATGCTTTAATTTATGTCAGATAAGTATGAATTTGTAAGTTGAAAACGCCCTACAAAATGTATGGTGGAATGAGTATGGTATAGTACAGAATGTTCGATTCCTAACAGTGGACCTAAGAAGAAGATTATGTCGTTAAGGAATGAATCTCAAAGGTTTGAAGTGAAAATTTCGAGAATTCGCTAAACTCTCGTATAATGATTTTGCGTGACATGTGGGCTTATGTAAACGAAATAATGCATGAAATAAGAGGAATAGTAATGTAGAATGAACAAGGTGAATGGAAGATAACGTAAGAGTATGTATGGTACAAGTAGTTATAGAAAAGATAGAATGATGTTAACTTTGAAGTGAAGCGCGTATATGTGATCATGAAATAGTAGTTTTGTGTGGTAACAAAACAAGAACTAAATGCTAAATAATATATGTGTAGAATGTAATCTTAAGAGATAGGATGATTGTAGTAGATCCGTTGGGAACGGATCATACGAATGTATGTATGATTACAGATTGAGGAAGTATGTACATAGACCCGTTATTGACAGATCAAAGAAATGAAAATGATATGCGAAAGTATGATAAGGAAGGTATGGAATTGTTAGGAAGAAGTCAATGATATGAATAATGAAATAAACATGAAAGAAACATTAATAAGAATTCTGGGATGGATTCTTGAAATTGGATGATAGTCATAGTGATGAGCTCATGGTTATGTCGAGTGGACGTAGAGAAGTAATAATTAGTATTAAATAAAGGTAAGAAAGGTTTCGGGGACGAAACCTCATTTAAGGGTGGTAGACTTGTAACGCCCCAAAAATTAGAATGTAAATATTTGTCGTGTGTTCATATATGACACGTTATGAAATTTATAACTAGGCTATTTAACCTAGTTAAGGGTGTGGTCAAAAGTATTAAATGATGAAGGTAGTGTCGGTTATGTTTTAAAGGCAAACCCGAGGGGTTAAAATGGAACAAGATGGAAGTTGTGTTATTAAAAGAAAATATCTAACACACACAAACACACACATACGTGTGTTCGAGAGAGAGAGCAGGAGGCTCCCATGGAGCCTCAAACCCTAGTTCCATCTTTATGCTCAAATCGGAAGGCAAGATGAAGCTCAAATCCATAACCGAGCAGGGATTAATGATCTTCAACACGAGGGGATCATAAGGTATGTCGAAAATCTAAGATTGGTGATCATGTGTAAAATGGGTTATGTTCTAATCCGTGAGTTCAAGTGAAATTGAGCATTGGTATGTGTTATAATCATCATATAGAACATGGATTATGCATGGTTTAGGTTAATTTGATGTTTAAGGTGAAACCCGTTTGTTATGGTGAAGATGATGACATGGATAAATCATCTATGTCTAAATTCTTGCTTAAAATTGATGTATTTTGATTTGTAAGATGGATTCTTATGAGGGGAATTGAAAGAAATGTGATACTAGTATGTTTGATGTTTATGCATGTATGATTCATGTTGATTAGAAGGAAGAAATTGATGAATTATGTATGAGATTAGAAGGATATGCATGAACTAGTTGTACACTATGCTTACAAGGTAGTACACATATCAAAAGCATGATGAAATTATGAAGAAATTAAGATTAGATCACTTGTAAGTGATTAATAAGTAGTTATGAAGTGGGTTTTAAATGATGTAATGTAAATTGATGATTTACTTATGTTAACAATGTTTGGAATCATACATGCGTGTGAGTGTTTAAAGAAATTGGATAAGAAATGGTGAATTGTTGTTAGATGAAGTGGACAAAATGTGATGATAATATGTATGATGTTTAATTTTAAATACCACATGTTGATTAGTAGAAGGATTTGATGAACTGTGTATGAATTTAGAAGATTGTGCATGAATTAGTTGTACGTTATGCTTAAAAGATGGTACGCACCCCAATCGCATGATAAAATGTATGTATTGTCGTCCGTATAGTCGATTATGATGTTGCGGGTATATAATGATAAGTCGAAAGTTAAACTAAATGAACCGTTGACTTCTAAAAGTCAACCGTGTATAAGAAGGATGGTTAGGCGGGTTGTCCTAATTGTAAGATTAAGGTAAGTTATATGGAGCGCGTTTGACGAATGTGTGTTTAATGCGATGACATGATGGTTTACATGAGTTTGAAATGATATGAATTTGGTCACATGTATTATGCTTGCTAGAAGTAACTAATGAAAGTCAAATAGGAATTGTGCGATCGATATGATCGTTAACATGTACAATTATGTATGCTAATAAGAATGTGATTTCGATGACATGGAAGTATAGGAATCATGTCGAGACGGAATCAAGCACGGAAGGCTAACGGGTCAAAAGTGGCGAGGAAACGAGTATGAACATGGACGCACGAGGTAAGTGATTTCTTTGTAATCACTTCTTAGTTGTTTATGGAAAGTTATGTGCAATTTAATTAAGTATGATGATCGAGGTCAAGTAGGAAAGAATTGTATGAGACCGATGAAGTATTAAACGGATCTCCGAGCGAGGTATATGTGATTAAGAACTGTAGCTAAGTAGTAGGATTGGTTACTTATGCAAGGGAGTCCTTTGTTGTTAAGGATAGAGCAAAGTTGACAAAAACGCCCTTGAAGGGTAAAACGAGCAAATGGTCTTAAAAGTTGATTACAAACAAGCTATTTGATTAAATGAATGTTTTGAAAAAAAAAAGAAAGCGAGAAGTATGGTTGTCGTAAGCTAAAGACCTTAAAATGCGCAAATACCCTTAACGGGTCAAAATAAGCTCTTGAGCGAAAATGGGTCAAGAGGATGCAAGGCATCCGATAACTTAATCTTGTATGATATACAATGTGGACATTATTAAGTTCATAAGAAGTCTTGGTCAAACAAACTAGTTTTGTGGATGAAGGCATGAACGGGTCGAATAAATCATAAATGAATAACAAGGCGATAGCGTGTAAGTTAAGAATTTCCTTAATCCGGATATGGGATTTTAGGTTCATATGATAGAATGTGAATTTACAAGCATGTAGGAAGAAACGGGAGGTCAAACGGGTAAACGGTTCAAAAGTTACGTGCGTTTTAGTGCGTACGGACGACGAAACGAACCTGCAGAAAACTGCAAAAACTAGAGGGCGTCGCCGACGGGTAGGGTACCTAAATGTGGGATCCTAAAGAATATGTAGTAATAAGGTACCTAAATGTGGGATCCTAAAGAATATGTAGTAATATAGTACCTAAAGGTGGGATCCTAAAGAATATGTAGTAATATGGTACCTAAAGGTGGGATCCTAAAGAATATGTAGTAATATGGCACCTAAAGGTGGGATCCTAAAAAATATGTAGTATTATGGTACCTAAAGGTGGGATCCTAAAGAATATGTAGTAATATAGTACCTAAAGGTGGGATCCTAAAGAATATGTAGTAATATGGTACCTAAAGGTGGGATCCTAAAGAATATGTAGTAATATGGCACCTAAAGGTGGGATCCTAAAGAATATGTAGTAATATGGTACCTAAAGGTGGGATCCTAAAGAATATGTAGTAATAAGGTACCTAAAGGTGGGATCCTAAAGAATATGTAGTAATATGGTACCTAAAGGTGGGATCCTAAAGGATATGTAGTAATATGGTACCTAAAGGTGGGATCCTAAAGAATATGTAGTAATAAGGTACCTAAAGGTGGGATCCTAAAGAATATGTAGTAATATGGTACCTAAATGTGGGATCCTAAAGAATATGTAGTAATATGGTACCTAAATGTGGGATCCTAAAGAATATGTAGTAATATGGTACCTAAATGTGGGATCCTAAAGAAAATGTAGTAATATGGTACCTAAATGTGGGATTCTAAGCTAAGAATTTCCTTTACGTATGTAGAAGCGTATTTATGTATATATGAAGATACGTATGATAGTATGTATATATATGAAGGCGTAGAAATGTATGTATGTATGTATGCAAATGTGTATTTGTGTATGTATGCGAGTACGTGTGATCGTAGGCATGAAGGTAGAGACGTATAAATGTAGGTACATATGTAGAAGTGTATTTATGAATATATGAAGATTCGTATGGGTGTAGGCATGTATGTATTGAGATATGGATGTATGCACGAGTATATGAAGTATGATTTTGGATACGTTAAGTGTTAATGATATTAATTATGTACCTGGAAAACGAAGATTTATGCAGGCACATTATTGAAGACTCACCAGGGAATGGATACGCTATTGATATGCTTAAAGTTAGAGAGAAAGCTGAATGGAAAGTGTACATCTATTGAGTCTTGTTTATGTATTGTATACTAATGTGATGAATGTATGTGGTGAGTGCAGGTTGTACGAATCACGGGTGGTTATCACGAGGAATAGAGCTCGAAGAGCGAGCCACAAGCTAGATCGTACGGGAATGTTTACATATGTAATTTAGTGATGATAAGTTATGTTTTTATATTTTAAAGTGGACTTTCAAGTAAGACAAAACGTTTATAATGAATGAAATTTTAGGGTACGTATTTCCGCTGCGACTTATGGTCAAATGTGATTTAGGGTCTTACAATTGTTCACGTTGTGTTCCGGTTCACTTGGTCGTTTACTGCTATGCTTACTTTTATTATTCGCTTCTTCAACCGTTTGAATAATAAATGGCATTGCATCTATAATTCCTTGTGCCACTATATGTTGAACGGCACTATTATTCATTTGGTTTCCATTGTTATTGTTGTCCGGATTCTCATTAACCACATTAATGTTACTCTGGTTATCGTTATTCAGATTATCTTGATTTCCCTCGTCGGCCATCTGAATTTTAAACATTTACCAAATATTAATATCACAATTAATATTTGAATATAGCCAATCACATGACACGCACTTTTAACCAAAACGTCGAGCATTGCGACTTTTACTCTATTTATATAGTATGCATCATTACACACTAGTACTGAAATTTAAATTACAATGCCGGCTGAAATGTAAAGCTACAATACTAATAATAAGCATCCGTAGTTTTTTTTTCTAACACATACACACATATATTTTATTTTATTATTATTATTATTACTACTACCGTTTCTGCCATCACCTTCACTGATATGGATTCATCCAAAAATCCATATTACGCTCATCGTATTTCCATACGAGGCGTTCTCCCACCTGTCGCATACGATCACTGCTTTCTAAAATTTCCTCCCCAAAAGTCCTAAGTTCCTGGACATTTTCTGCACTCATTGGGGGTGCAGGTTCTAGGACTGGGTTTGGAAACTGAGGTACGGGTTCCTGATACGGAGGCATAGGGGCCTGGTACGGGTATGGATTCTCTAAAATTTCCCTAACATATGCATCACTAATGTTGTAGGGATCTTGAGGATCTAACCCTGGATAAGCTCCTAAGTTGGGCATTGGCACATTTTCCTGTATTGGGTTTTGTTGCACGTAGTCCCTAACATCGTCCCACCAGGGGTCGTAGTTGTTTGGGTCTAGAGGATCAGGTGCAGGTACCCTAGGTATCTCCTCCGGGTTGAAATCAGACATTTCTATCTGGTTTTCTATTTCCATGGGTTGGTCAGGACTTTGTGGTTGTGGTGCTAGCATTTGTTCCAGGTTTGGGTCAGCAGCAGTGGTTGCTAAAATATGGATATTAGCAATACCCCTATTGAGCATGTCCTGATTATAAGCATCAGTTTCTCTTTTTGCTGCGGCTAACACTCACTGTTCCTGCAACTTTTTCATTCTTTTCCTACACTCGTGCGCTCCCCTACTGAACCATCCCCTCTTTTTCTGAGGAAATGGCTCTTCAGACTGAGCCTTAAACACAAAGATCCCTTCTTCTGTGTCAGCAGAATACCCTGAGAGGGCAGGCTGAGAAGAGGAGGTGCCTTCGCTCCTAGGCGAACCAGACAGTTGACGATAGGCGTCAGAAGGTCCTTGGTCACTCATACTGTAAACTAACAAATAGTCAAATAACACATAGCAAGAAATACAATTATACACGTATTTCCATAGTGTATTTCCTAACAATTTGAATTTTGATGTCAGCAGAACACTTATGTGGCTGAATCAGTGGCATAGCTCTGATACCACCTTCTGTCACAGCCCCCGATCCCTAGTTCCCGGGAACGGGCGGCCGTGAGCCAGTTTCGGTGGTATCACATTTATTTATCCAATTTGGCAGCGGAAATTTTCATCAGGACCGTAGTTAGGAAATATTTTAATCAGAGTAAACCACCATGTTTTATAACATAAACATATGGGTAAAACCCAAGTTTTCAATACACACGTTTCACAGGAATAAATCCTATTTATTTGAATAAAAACATCCATTTTATTATTAGGTAACTTTATTGCCACTTTTCCAAGCCTCCAGTGCTGTCCAGCTGGCTTCTATTTGGTTTCACATTTTGTTACCTGAAACGCGTTTTAAAAACATTTTGTCAGTGGGAAATACTGGTGAGTGATTCCCAGTTTAATCAAGTTTAAGTAAAAACCAATTTGCAGTATTGAGGGCACATCCGCAATTACATTTGTATCCAAGACATCACAATTAACATCAGTGGTACGGTCATACTCAACTTATGGGACGTTACCACGCCAGTAACCAATTTTGTATACAAAACCCCAACATACCCACTATAATTGTATTCTTTACAAATACTCAATAACTGCTTTGTATATATTTAATTAAGTGAGGTTTTGTTAAAAACAGTAAACAAAAAGGTTTACAAAAAGTGAATCAACTCACATTGCTGTTTAGGTTTTTCGTAAGGGTTTCCTGGAGATAATCTATAAATTACACAAATGCACGTGTGTTAGTATAATAACCCATTTTAACATTAGTAATACCCTCCCCGAGACGGCATTCCAACGACTACGTCGGGCAGAACCACGACAGCCGTTACGGAACCCTAGATCAATCGGGCAGCGTATCTAATACGTCTCCAGGGGTTATAATACTTACATCGTAGCAGAATCTCGCTATTTTAGGGGTATAATGCCCGGGTATAGTAACGCCACTATAGAAATTTAAGAAAGAAAGAAAGGAAATGAACGACGGAAACTGAAAGCCCGTTGCCTTCTTATATAGGGCTGTAATCGCGTCTCCACGCGGCCCGCGTGACATTTGGGCTGAGCTTACGCGGCCCGCATCAAAGCTGGGTCAACGCGTACCTTGGCCCGGTCATCGTATAGCTTCGCCGTGTGTTGGGCCACGTGGCGGCCCAGGGCTGCACCATATTCCAGATCGCTCGCGGCCCGCATTAACTTGGATGCACTTCTACGCGGCCCGCATGAACTAAAGATTTAAACGAAATCTGGTTATACTCTCGCGCGGCCCGCATTAAATTGAGGTGAGGTCCCATGCGGCCCGCCTCAACTTAGTTTTTATTGTTTTTATTTATATTATATGTTATTTTGTATTTTGGGCTCGGTTTTCACATACGGGGCACATATAAAGACACATTGAGATATTTAAAATATATTAGGGTGTCGGAAATATTATGAGGATGTCTGTTTTACCGAGGGTTGTTATAAAAACCTCATCCCATTCGGCAGGTAAAGCGTCTGCCAACTTTGATATTTTTTCAGTGTCTGTCAATTTTATTCCAAATGGTTTTAATTTGTCCATCAAGTAATCAAATCTCTTACCCATCTCTTTCACGGTCTCATCCTGTTGACAAGCAAACCTTTCAAGTCTAAGAGTCCAAATCTTCTTATCATCCTTTTCATACATACTCGTATGATACCAACCAAATCTATTTAACCTTTCAACCAAATCATTCTCCTTTTCATCAAACATTTCTTCCAACATTCAAATAAACCTGACAAATCTTTATTGTTCACAAAAGTGAGACACCAATGTGACAGAAAAGCGGAACTCCAGTCGTCACTAAAAGCGAACCAGATTGTTCAACTAAGCGAACCACCTTATGTCCTTATGGGCGGACCAGTAACTGACAACAACTAGTGAACAATAAAAGATGTTACTTTCACGTGAAAACTTTGGGCCGAATGATTGGGCCACTTAACCACCTTCACATACGATTGGGTCTTCAAGATGCATTCAATTCAGATTTGAGTGAACAATAGTAACAGCTGAATGATTATCTCAAAGCTGATTGGGCCTCTATCTTAAAGTCCAAATGTTCAAATATGATTAGGCCAAACACTCCACTAAGTTATAAACTTGTCCGACAAAAATTAATGCATTTACTGACCATTTTGTGTATTCAAAAGTGATTGGACCTTAGTTTACACTTAGCCGACAAATGACAAACACAAAACAATATGATGCAGCCAACAACTTTAATTTTTCAACAAAAATTGTTTTGTGATTGGACCGATCTTTTGACTCTTATTCACACATGGGCCGGTAACTTTGATTGGGCCGAAGATATCTGATGTTGTTGGGTTGATAAACACATGCACCAACAAGTGCCCGACAAACTGTTATGGACCCTTAATGACCTCGATTTGACAGTGACAGTTAACCCGACAGTTATGAGAATCTCTCAATTCACCTTAATTGGAAATCACCTTTACATGTGATTGGGCCTTTGTTCTTTTTGGCCAACAAGGTCTGTTAGTAGTTGATTGGGCCTCAAAAATGTATCAGAAAAATCACGTGGACGGCAAGAACTTTATAAAACAATTGATTGATTGGGCCTTTGGTTTTGATTATGTGGGTCGGTGCAAGATCCTGATTGGGCCGTTTATATTAGTGGGGCGGTGACTGTTGTATTGTTTTAAATCCACATGAAGACGATGACTAATAAGCGAACCTATGTATGGACCATAAGAGCAAACCTACTGATATTCTATAAGCGGACCTCACAACATGTTCGAATAAGCGGACCAACAAATAACCTAATGAGCGGACCTAAACTATGTTCATTCACACGAACCTCAATGAGCGAACCTCTTAACTGACTTAAGAGCGGACCACAAAATTGACTCTAATGAGCGAACCACTTCTACCACATAAGCAAACCTGACTGACAATGTCACTATGAGCGGACCTGCAACTATGACGCGAATTGGAACAGAAAATCTTAGATTTCTCCTAAACGGTTACGAATTTGGATCTGAAACTTGGTAGGGTTGTAAATCAATGATTTTCACACAACATGTTAAAAATTCAGACGATTCGGACCGAGAAAACCCGTTCAATTTGACGAATTTCAGTAAAAAACGTGAAAAATAGGTAGAAGATGAAGAAATGATGAAATACGGATCTAAAAACGCTGAAATCTGGTACGAATCAATGCGTTTGATCGTGCAATCGAGCTCCTAGCTCTGATACCACTTGTAGGATCGGTTTTGACACCGTTCGATTGCGTAACGAACATTCGACGTGCGGAATCCGTGAACGTGCGTGACCGAACACACAGTAACGTACTAGAACCGTGATTTTATTGCAAGATATGACAAGAACGATACAAAAATCACGTTGGAGAGACTTTCTCTCTCTAGACTTGAATCACCAAAATCACAAATGGAGCCAAAAGTCTTCAAAAGTCTTACAACTTATGACATAATCTCCTATTTATAGGCCTTGGAATTAATGAGACTTCTCATTAATTACCAAAACGCCACCTTACTAATTCTAACTAAATATTACAATATAAGCTCGATTTCTTCGGTTTCTCGCTACGGCTCGGATTGACGAAGGCGATAGACATTCCTGCACCAACAAATTTTAATAAAAAATTAAGGTATTCGGGCCCTGTTTTCGCGTATGGGGTGTATTTTAGGACATATTGGGATATTTTAATATATTAGGGTGTCGGAAAAATTTCAGGAGGGTTGTTATAACTGTTAAGTGCATAGCTTTGCCTTCTGAGTTCGTATGTTCTTACTTCTTCTAACCACTTCATCGGTTCAACAAGCTTAGCGAGTTTAAAAGGAGGCACTTCAAATGGATTCAACCAGCAATAGCATCGATCTCTAAGTACTTACGGCAAGCTAAACTCATTTTGCTTGGTTATACCCCAATTGAAGTATCATCTCATTTGTTAGCTGCGCATTCCTCTTGCCGTTCCATTTACTGGAGTACATCATTGCTAACAAAAAGTTATAAATTAAAAATGGCTAGTTTGGCTTGTAGAAATACTTAAGATTTTGTAAATAAACAAATTAAAGTTTCATATTTAACGTAGAAGGTAAAAAAGTAAAAATAAATTTAATAACATACGGCTAAAAAAAAGTAGTTTATAAACTAATCACTAGTCTCCGAGAGGATAGCATGGCGGTAGAGTGATGTATTTCCAGATCAAATAGTTGTGAATTCAAATCCCGTAAAAAGCACGTGTAATGTAATTTTAGCCGTTGGAAAGAAAACTAATCACCTCCATCCATACTGTATGTATTAATTATCTATATATATTAATAAATGAGATGATTTGGGCAATTTGTCTTTGAATGGTGGAGCTATTTTGCTTATGTGGCATTCATTGGTTTAGTGGAGGTTGATTTTGGAAGGGAATTCATGTAATTTCTTTGTAAACAAACCAATTCTGACAAAACACAAACCAAAAGCTTACATCCACGCGGGATCCGGATTGGTTGGGTGGGTATTTTCATGTTTCCCAAAAAAACCCAACTTTAATATGGATCCTATATATTGTTTTGAATTAATTATTGTTCATAATCATCTTCAAACAAACAACTTCTTTCTCTCCATTCTCTCTCTTCTACCTACCTTCTCCGATCAAAATATTCAAGCAAGAAACCTTCACATATCTAAGGTTAAGTACATGATCTAACAGAAATACTCTTTATTTATGTTGTTCGATCGTTTAGTAGCGTTCTTTTGTTCAAAACCCTTTCGGCTAATTTGCATGATTTTTGTTGTTCTCTTTTTGTAGATTATTCCACTTATTCTGCAGGTACTTAAACAAGATTAGATTGTTATGTATTTTAAATCTTTAATCGCAACATTTTTTGATCATTTATATGTATTTTTTGTGTTGTTGATATTATTTAAGTTGTCCGATTCTAATGTTTATGAATAGATCTATTGTTTGATGTCTTCAAAATTGATGTTCATACTGATTTCTACTATTTTGGTTTTTGTTTTTTAATGATAAACCCTAAATTTTATTCAACTGCAGGAGTGTGAATCTTCCTCGAACAGCAAAAGGTGAGTATAATTTTATCGTTGTTTTTGTGTTTTTTGATCCGATATAATGTTAGGTTTTCATTGTTTATGTTGATGTGTACAATTTTGTAAAATTTTTCTTTTCTTTTCTTTTTTTTTTTTTTTTTTTGCAAATCTAACTATGATATTATATATTATAAATTTACAACAGTGTTATGCATTGGGTGGTTGTAAAGTATGTTTATATGGTGCTTTCTTTGCCACGTGTTTTCTAATGCAACCATCTCTTTTATTTACAAGACATCTGTCTCTTTGGGGTTTAAAACCCTTTTTGGGGTGAAATGCCTCTTCATTTTCAACTCAGCTTTTTCTCTCGTATCTCTTTCTCTCTCTGAAACTCTCTCTAATGGTTGCACATATTCTCCAGCAACTGTTTGTGGCTCACCATTTACCGATTTACGGACCTTAGACGGTCTTATTTTGTAGAGAAACAGACGGCCATCGGGTTTCTAGAGAGAGAAACAGAGCAAGATGGGTGTTGGCTTTATGTTTGACGGCAACTTTCCGGCCGTCCAGGGTGGCGACGAACATGTGTGTTCTTCTATATGTCTCTCTTTTTAGTAACTGTTTAATACATTATGATGTTGTACCTTTGGCTTCTTTGGTGTTTCGGTTATGAGATACCCGTCTCTTCCCTTTGGGGTTTTAAAAACATAAACAGAGAGAGATGGGTGTTGGGTTACTGTTGCCGGCGGCTATCCGGTCGTCTATGGCAACGGCGTACCCTTGCGGCCTTCTATATCTCTCTCTTTGTTGTGCTTGACTCGATGATAGTGAGCTCAGCCTCATCTAAGATGTTTATGGCTCGATAAACATTTTTTGGGTGTTGAAACTGATGATTACCTTTGTTATGGCCATCATGTTTTATTTGTAATCCGGGCTATGATGACGCTCCACTATTTGGCGTGGCAACTTATGATGCAGCCATAGATTAGTGGAGATCTGAGCCTAGATCTGTAACTATTAAACATAACTTTGTTTTTTTGGGTCTGATGATTGTTACTGGGCCTCAGGCGTTGTCAAAGTGCAAGAATATTAGTTTATTTTTGGGTATTGTCAAGGAAAAAGAAGTAGAGCCCAAGGTTTTGTTGTATTCGTATTTTAAGATTTTCTTTCTTTTTCAACAAGTTTCTTTCAGTACGTTCAAGAAGATATGTGTGTGTAATGCGTTTTGTTTTCTATTGTTGCTACTAGCAAATACGTATATTAAAAGTGGTAACCTAAAATCATTGCTAAAATCATGCTTTGGGTTTGCATAGCAAATAAATGCATAAGAAGAGATAGAGTTATGTCAGTACATTTTGGTGTTGGAGAAAAGCAAGAAACCATGATTGAAGGGAGAGGGTGAGTGATGAGAAGGTGTGGTGGTGTCATAAAATGGGGAGAAGTTGGGATGATATGACAACACAAAACGAATACTTTGGTTAATGTGAGATGACCAAATGATACGACATTTCGTATAATAATGCGATGCTTTATATAAAAATGTTGGTAAAGTTTATTATAATTTTAAATAGTGATTTGTATGTAATGTTCATTTACAGTTTGAATAATGTGTTTAGAAATAGTGAAGTTTCATAGAAATATCACTTAGAATAATGTGTTGGTAGTCTTTCATGATTACACATTTATGCAACTTTTTTAACTCTGATCCACATAAAGTGGGGCAACTAGATTAGATGACGTAACAATAAGGATGGCGCGTAACTGTGTCTTTATTGCATGATAAGGATGTCTCGTAAAACATCAAAATTTATAAGCCCTGAGCCGCATCGCGGCGAGGCCTTCCATCTAGTTTTTAAAATTTTGAATATCTTTGTTTTGTTACTAAAAAAATTTGTATTGTATTAATATGTATTATTATCAATCCATCAAAGATTTCGTTATTTCCTTAAATTTTAGTATTATATGGTTTTCCATAATTAAGATATCTATTTCTATAAATAAATGGTGTTACATTTTTTTTTGAATCCCTTGTTGTTTGTTTCGGTTTTATATGTTTTCCCGCTGTTATGAGTTTGTTTCTATAAATAATTTACCGTTTTTTATGTGTTTAAGACTATTCATAATTAATTAGGTATGGATCCGAGTAAGAACAATCCTTCATTCTTAAAACTGATTGAGGACGATAATCCTATTTTTTTGGTATGTTTATTGGTTTTATGATTACTAAACATATTGTATTTAAACTGATGTTTTTCTTTTTTGTGTTTTGTTCTCAACTCATAGGAAATACCTAATGACTTTGCTTCAATGATGTGGGGAGAACAATCACCTTTCAAGGAATCTGTTAAGATTGTTAATGGCAACAACATATGGTTTGTAAGATTGAAAAGAACTGCTTTGGGCACTCTACATGGTGACGGCTTCACGAAAGTTGTTCGGGACAGTGGTATAACAAAAAATGACTATCTTTTGTTTCAGTCTTTTGGACCATCATAATTCTTTGTTTCAGTGTTTAAATCATGTGTTCATGAAAACTGCTTTATCTCCAAAATCATACCTGAGGATGACGTTATTGTAAGTAGTACAGATTATACAATCAGTTTGTTGAATGTCCTTTTGTATATTGGTTTTTTGATTTTAATTATCACTACCTTTTCAGGTCATGGCTGATGAATTTTGGAGGCAATTTTATGGCAAAAATTTCAAAGGTGGTGAATCAACTCTTTATGTAGGAGATAGATTTTGGAACGCTAAGATGGATGGATTATCTGACAACTGTGTTTTTACTCATGGATGTTTTGAGATGGTAAACGATCTTGCCTTAGACAGGCGGTCTACCTTTGTCTTTGCAATGGATGGATATAAAACTTTTGAGGTTTCTGTCTTTAATCATCAAACTGATACTGAAATTCAATTCAAGAAGGTTGACTTAGTTGTTTTGGATGACTCGATTTATGGTGATGATGGTTATGATTTGGTTATTGCGGTTAGTATTATAGATCTTACTATTATTTATTTATTAATGCGAGCTTATAAGTAGAACATGAATTTAACACGGTTGGTATTTGTGATTTATTTTTTTAGTCGGAACATAAGCAGAAGTTTAGTACTGCGGGAACTGATGTTGAGCAATGTATTGTTGTGGATTGTGAAGATGACAAATTTTAGCTTGCAACTTTTGAGTCTGTCTTCAATGTAAATTCCTATATTTTAATCTAATTTAACAAACCTTATCATATATATATTTGTTGTATTCTTACTGTTAGTGCACTACATCTGTTGATTGCGTCTAGGTGTCTAGGATCAGGTCTTACATCGTATTGTATAGCATAGGGCACGTAATACGAGAAAACAGGAGTCTGTATAGGTGTTATTTGCTAGGACCGCTCATAGGGACATAGGGATGTTGGGTCGCTTATTTGGCATGTATGGACCGCTTATTTTACGTGTCTGGACCGCTCATATGAACATGTGACATATGAGCGGACCCAGCAGTCTTTATATAGGTGTCATTAGGGCGATCCACAGGACATGAAGTCCGAATTCCACGCCGAAGCTCTGCCGGTGTGACGATCGAGCTGTAAAACGTTGCAAATCAATCAAACAAGCAGTTAGAAAGAAGAACAAGCTACTTCTACTTGTATTTCTTATTATTCCGCATCTGAAACACAAGAGATAACCTCTGAACGACTCGTTCGGGTCAGCATATGATCCTACAAGTGGTATCAGAGCTTGGGAGGAGGTTCTCTTCTACATCTTCTTTTCACATTTCCAGAAGATTTCACGGTCGGAATTCGTTCAAATTTTCACAGATTGTGAGCAATAGTACCGAGACAAACCCTGGAAAGTTTCAGGTCAAAATTCGAAGTTTTAACAGGTCAAATCATGTTCGCAATATGGTCCGCTCGAAGTGACGTCATCGTGAACCGCTCTTAGATCACATCTTGGACCGTTCCAAAGACATCTTGGATCGCTCATTTGGATCATCTTGGACCGCTCCAAAGACATCTTGGATCGCTCATTTGGATCATCTTGGACCGCTCCAAAGACATCTTGGATCGCTCATTTGGATCATCTTGGACCGCTCCAAAGACTTCTTAGAACGCTCATTTGGATCATATTGGACCGCTCTTAAGACATTTATTTCTCTGGATCGCTCATTTGAACAGTCTCTGGTCCGCTCGAACAATCATTCGATAATTTGATTGGTCCGCTCGTTAGTCAGTCACCCAGTTCGCTTATTTGTTCAGTGTTGGATCGCTTTTCTGTCATCTGCATTGAAAAACGTGCTAATTCAACATGGATTCCGAGTTTTACAACGCTTTTGCTACATCGACTACTCCAGCTGCAATTGCTCAAGCAATGAATTTAGAAAATGAGACGGGAACGACTCAAAAGCCCCCTAGATTGATGAGCATTGAGGAGTATTATGGGTGGAAGGATCGGTTTGAAAACTGGGTTCAGGCAAATCATCTCAGATCGTGGGAATGCATATTGGAAAAGTACACATTGCCTCGAACAGAATTGCAAGTTATTAAACAAATATCCGAATTTTCAGAACAAGAACGTGCCATGTACAGAGCAGAGAAAATGATGACCAGTCTGTTACAGCAGGCGATTAAAGAAGACATATTCATTTGTTACAGCACGACAAAACTGCTAAATCAATTTGGGATGCTCTTAAAGTAAAATTCGAGGGTAGTGAAAGTATGATCAAAAGCAAGAAGGCATTGCTTAAGAAAGAATTTGATTTGTTTAGCAGTTTACCGGGAGAGGATACTAAAAAGTTGATCGAAAGATACTGTCACTTGGTGCGATTGTTATCGATGTTGGGAGTTGAAAAAGGTCGTGAGGAATGGGTTGATAAGTTGGCTGATGCGTTACCTCAGAAAGAGTGGGGAACGTATTTGATGATACTGAAAAACACGGGTGTTTATGACAAACTAACAATTGGTCAGTTTATCGAGAAGTTAGAGGGACAGGATCTGGAACAACAGAAGATAGCCAGGATGAATAATCCTAGTGGTCAACAGGATGTAAAAATATACTATAAAGGTAGCATTCCAGTTTCTGAAGCTGAAAGAAGTCCAAAGATTCAAACCGCCTTCAGTGCTGGAGATTCATCAGAAAAGGTTGATCAGAGTTCAAACAAGATTAGCAGCGGGTTTTCATCATTTCCGAGTGTCAATCCGAAAGAGACTAACACGAGTTTTCAGTCTCAGAGTACAAAAACCGGAAACGGATATGTGATTCAGTGCAACATAGCTCTTAACCTTCCAGAAGGCAAAAGTTTCTCTGAAGACACTGCTAAAGACCACATGGCACTTCTGGGTTCAGTTCTGTTATCCTATGAAGGTCTTGTTGCTGGTCGGATCGGAAATCCTATGCTTACCAAAGAGGATTACGATCAAATAGACGCTGAAGAAATGGAACTCATGGATATCAAATGGTGTCTTGCTAGTGTTCTTCGACGAGCTGAGAAATTCAAAACCATTACTGGGAGAAATGACTTTCTAGATGCTCATGTATCTACTTTAGGTTTTGATAAATCTAAAGTCACTTGTTTTCGATGCAGGGAGAAAGGCCATTTCAAGCGGGAATGCAAGGGAAGAGAAGCTAGCGGAGCACAGAATCCATTCGGGAAAGATGATTACTACCGCAAAGCCATATATCAGCAAGTTGGTCAATCCCAAGAACCACAGACAGCTCACGGGAGAAAGATTGAAGATTCCAAAAGAGCATGTGTTGTGGATTTTAGCTGGAATGATTATATATCATCTGAAGCCACAGCAGCACGCATTATTGATCAAGATGATGAGAAACTACCAGAAGGTTTCAGTTGGGATATGTTTGTGGATGAAAAGGGAGAATTTAAAGCGTTCATTGCCAAGATTGTCCGAGAGCCAGATCTGTTTACTACTTGGATGAAATCGATTGGAGTGAATGTGTCTAGTGAGAATGAAAAGTCTGTTAAATCTGATGAAAATTCAGATAGTGTTGATGATGAAATTTCTGAAAGATCTGGAGAAATTTCAGCAGATTCAGTTGAAAATGTTGAATATGTTGTTAGTTCTGATGAGAGTGTACAGAATGAGATTGTTTCAGAAAAGACAGTTGTTTTTGATAAAACACCGACTGTTTCTGATGATGATTCTGAAAAAATAGTTCAGTTTGATCAGTCACCTGATCACAGCAGCAGTGATGATGAGGAAAAACATATAAATGTTGCTAAATCTCGTCTTTCTCCTGAAAGTTTTCATTTCTATTTTGCAGATCGGATAGAGAAACTAAAGGAGAAACGAACTGCTAAAGAACAACAAGTTGAATCTGAAGATGATATTCAAAACGCTGAGAATGTTGCTGAGAAAATTACTGATGTTGTGAAAGAAGTAGAAAAGGTGATTGAAGTAGAAAAAGTGGTAGAAGTTTTTAAAACAATCGAAGTTGAGAAGATTGTTGAAGTCGTCAAGCCGTGTGAGAAGTGCATGGAGGTTTGCAAGGATTGTGCATCTAAAGACGACATCATAGCTGAGTATGAAAAGAAGAAGGAGCAGTTATTGTTCAACCTCAATTATGTGAAGGAATCGTACGACGTGTTGAACAAAACAGTAACTGGTCTCCAAACAACAAACTCAGAAAAAGAACAGGCGCTGACAATGATGAATGCAACTTTAATGTCAAAGCAAAAAAGCTATAAATTTCTACATTGAAGAGAGTGCCAAATGGAAGCAAGAGTTGGAAACTGAAAAGATTGAAAATGAGAGAATTAGGCGGTTATTGTTAAGCTATACTACTTCTAATTATCTCATTGATCGTGTTTATCCAACTGTTGCAGGTTTGGAAGCTTTTCAAGACGAGAAGCCAAGGAAGAAGAAAGACTGTGGTAAGAAACCGACTGTTAGCTATAACAAGTGTCCACCTCCAATTTGGGATGGGTATTCTCCTAGGAAACCAAATGAGGAGCAACTTGAGAAAGCAGTCAATATAAAGTTAAAAACTGACACAACAGACGTTTTACCAGACAACATCGATGTCACGTTTACCTCGTTCGATACCGATCATGAGTCTGAGTTAATTAAAAAGGTGGTCGATCAAGTGTTGGATACTGATGAGGAGTCCGAGTCGAAATCTGAGTCTGGAGGGTCAAATTCGTCAGTCAACAGTCAAAATTCGTCGGTTAAACAGTCTTATAGTTTAGAATTTTTGTTATCAAAAGCAAATTTGGATGATGAAACATTTGAAGTAGCATACACTTTAAATGATTCGGACAAATTATACTATGACAAAGAATTTCCAATAAGAAGTGTTCGTTTTGACATGATCAAAAAGGTTTTCAAAATGACAGAAATCAATATTTCTGAAATAAAAGATTTAAATCTTACTGAAAAACCTAAAAATTACACTTCAAGAGTTCAACAACGTTTAAACAAGAAAAAAGGTTACAATTCTGGTCTTGGTTTTCAAAAGAAACCTAACCAAAATCGTAGCTACAAAAAGAAAGGTTTAGGTTTTATTCCACCAGAAAATTATAAAAATGATAAAAATTCTAAAACAAAAACAGAATTTGTGTCAGGTGGAAGCTCGGATGAAGAACAGAAGAAACCATTCTGGAGACAGTCAAACAAGGAGTTTCTTGCTGAGAGAAAAAAGAATGGAGCTGATATTTGTTATCAAAGGGAGACTTGTACCTGTTACAGATGCAATGAAGTCGGTCACATTGCATGGAACTGTACAAAGAATCCCAAAACAAAACAGGAGTTTCTCAGAAAATGAAAGAGAAAGTTGTTGATGTTGAACCACAGACTGAAAAACTTAGAATTTTTGAGAATTCAAAATTCGAGGTTGGTGAGTGTTCACAAAAGAATAAGTATGAGAAGAAAGGAAAAGACAACCAGGTGTGGGTTGCAAAGAAAGATGAGGTGAATGTCGGCGATGAATCTAGTTCCACAAAGCCAGAAGAGCCACAGGTTGAGGAGAAAATTTCAGTAAATGATGAAGAGTTTCCATCATTGAAGTTTGAAGAAGTGAAAAAGAAAGTTGGAAAAACTGAGATTTCGAATCAGTTCTACAAAGAAAAGATTGATTTTGATGTCGAGAAAACATTCAACGGGAATGTTAAAAAGATTTTTGGGAAAATGTTAAGTGGGAGAGCTAAAGGGGTTAAAGATTTTTACGCGACTAAAAAGGCAACATACAACCCTACTGCTCAAGAACTGAAGGCCATCAAGTCTGAGAAGACTTGGATGGAAGTTTGTTTCCCATGATAGTCTAAGGACTACGCCGGAGATCCCAAGTTTATATCGTGGATCAGGAATCGGCATCTTTCTAGTGTTTGAAGAGATTGTTTGAAAGATTTTGAATAATGTTGTTAATGTTTTGCAGGTGAAAGGACTATGCCGGAGCTTCCAGGATGGTAAATGCGAAGCAGGAATCGGCATCCTGATTGGTAAAATGGTGATGTAGACGTAACATTCCTACAAATGGTAGTTTTTGGGTATCTTCAAGTGGTAATCTTGATCTTACAAGTGGTATTTGTGGTTATATTTTGAGATGTTTGTATTGTTACAAGTGGTACAGAAGGTTCTAAAATGCAAATGGTAAATCAGGGACATTAAATTGTACTTGATTTACTATTCATGGCAAGAGAAGCACAAGATGATGAACCACATCCCCGTTTTTAAAATAATAGACCTACAAATGGTTTTTATCAACACAAATTCATTTTCCGGAAAAATCATTTTGATTAAAACAAACTTAAGTGTTTTGAAATCTAAATGAGAAAATGGTTTGTGATAGGGGGAGTTCTGATTGTTTATGCTAAGTGAATGGCGATTTGATGTGATTCGATGTCAGTTTTCAAGTTTCTGTACAGTTTGTTTTATTTTTCATGTTTATATTGGGTCAGAGTCTTTTTATTTTCAAATTTCCTTTGAAATGTGTTTGCATTTTAGGGGGAGTAAGAAATTTCAGAAAATCCAAAAACATTTGAAAATTTGAAAAAGCTAAAAACATGATAAAATTCAAAAATGAGTTTCGTGCTAAAAAGAGGAAATGATAGTACATCAGTGGACTATCACAGCACGCTAAAGAAATGTAAATTTAAAAAGGTAATAAACAATCTTACTGTGGATGTGTCAGTAGATTTTCGCACATTTAGTAAATTGAAACGAGATATAAACCTAAATTCAAACTTGCTTAATTCGTGGGTAACTATTCTTGAATATATGGGTAACCCCCGAAATCTTGTTTGAAAGGTCCCATATTCTGAGATACTAGGTCTTTATACTCAGTGATATCTGGGGTATTATCCCGGGACTTCTGCTGTATGGAAGTACTGACCTAGTCCCCGGATAATACTTTCTGCAAATGCTTGAAATAGCGCCGCCCTCAGCAATCTGATTAAACAATAAAATTGATAGTCATTGCTGTTGTAATTCAAAAGATCCTCTAAAGGGGACCCACCAAAAGTCGAGCCGTCATCTCTCTGCTGAACGGAAGTTCTGACCTGAGCTCTCACGGTTTCGCACCTTACCCCTTTACAGATATCAGCTGTGGTATACTCACCTGTAAGACTGAATATTTGGGATCTGGATACAGGAGTATATTCAAGTGGAGTGATACACAATTAAGTTTAAGTCTCTAAAACATTAATATCGTATCTTGAATCGATTGAAATTTGTGTTGAGAATTTAAGAGGACAAACATACTGACAATCTAGGTAAATTGTTTAAAACTTAAAATGAAATCAAGCTTAACGGTGTTGGTGATTTGTCTCATAAACTGATATGATCCTCTTGCACGAACTCACAAAAATATTGTTTGTGAATATTATATTTCTGTATGTTTTTTTTGTTTACTAGGAGTGTCAGGTAATATCTCTCAGAAAATTCAAAAAGATTTTGTGTGTGTTTTAGCATAATTTTTGAAAAAGTCAAAAAGATTTTCGACAACTGATGTTGGAAAACTGATTTTCAAAATTCCGAGTGCTAAACATGATGAGCAGTATTTGAGGGGGAGTGTTTGTGTAAATCTAACTGTTTTCGTTAATCTAACCTTCTTCAAGTGGTTCATCATAGATATTTGAGAGAGAGCCTGAGATGTTGCAATTATATGTTTGTTTTAGTGATTATGAGAGTCATGTGTTGGTGCACAGGTATTTGATATGTGATAAAATTAGAAAAGTTATGTCTGGGTTGAGACTGTGCAGGTAACCAGGTTTCGATATTCTGAAGATCTCTGTTGGAAGAGAGTCAATTTTCGATCCTGAAAATCAATTCCTGAAGACATTCGTTAGAGCCAGGTAGATTGATTCTGAAAACCTGTGAAGATCAGACAAAGATCCTGAAGATATTACTGAAGAACAAAAGAATGCCAGTAAATCGAGAGGGGGAGTCTGAAGATAGAAAGAAAGAGAAAGCCCAGAGACTGATCTAGTCTGAAGATGTGAAGACTCAGTTTTGCAGTCAAGGTGTGTTGGCGACTCCATCAACATCTGAGGGGGAGTCTGTTAGTGCACTACAACTGTTGATTGCGTCTAGGTGTCTAGGATCAGGTCTTACATCGTATTGTATAGCATAGGGCACGTAATACGAGAAAACAGGAGTCTGTATAGGTGTTATTTGCTAGGACCGCTCATAGGGACATAGGGATGTTGGGTCGCTTATTTGGCATGTATGGACCGCTTATTTGTACGTGTCTGGACCGCTCATATGAACATGTGACATATGAGCGGACCCAGCAGTCTATATATAGGTGTCATTAGGGCGATCCACAGGACATGAAGTCCGAATTCCACGCCGAAGCTCTGCCGGTGTGACGATCGAGCTGTAAAATGTTGCAAATCGATAAAACAAGCAGTTAGAAAGAAGAACAAGCTACTTCTACTTGTATTTCTTATTATTCCGCATCTGAAACACAAGAGATAACCTCTGAACGACTCGTTCGGGTCAGCATACGATCCTACACTTACATTTTATCCATCTATTGTTATTTGTGTAGGATATTGATCACTCCAAGTTTGATAAGTTTTTTTATCTCTGCTTGAAATGGAAGACGTTAAGAAGAAGGTAAATTTATGTCAATGCCACATGATACTTAATTATGTATTCATTTACCTGTTTAGGCCATGCCTAAATCTAAAGGTGATGTTGGTCAATTTGTGGTACCGAAAAAAAAAGAAGAATGTAAAGCTAATTATTATTTCATTGAGCTTATTAGGCCATGTGGAAATCTAAAGCTGTTATGTTGGTGTCAGATGAGTCTCATGTCGCTCATCGTACACGTTCAAAGTTTACAAAGAAAAATGAATTTGTGGTTGTTGATAGCATGAAGCCTGCTGAAACCATATCTGTTAGATACGTCACAGACACTTCTGATGCTGTTAACCGTAAACGTTCTACATTGAAAAGGTCCAAAACACTTTCATTCATCGAGTTCACCAAAATCGCTGAAAGCAGAATGGTATTTGTTTTCATATGATTTTATTTCATATATTTTATTCTAATAATAAGTATATATTATAAATGAATTTGATAATTTTTTTTTAATAAATTTGGTTGTTTTATGGTAGTAGAATTTTAATAAATTATGTAATCATTATTGTTGAATAATAACAAAATACTTTTTTTTTTTATTTTCACAGTTTTCTATATGAAAGTGAGGTTTTGTGTTGATGAAGGTTGGGTTATGCAGGTAAGTTTGACTTCCCATGTGTAAAATATTACAAACAACATATACGGTTATTTCCAGTATGTTTAAACATCGAATTTGTTAAAATTGTTAATAGGAAATACTCTTGAAAAGTCAACCCTTTATTTGTATGTATATATAGACACGATTATAATCTTTCTATTTTTATAAATTTATATTTATGTTTAATTATGTTAGTGTATTATACAGTTTCTTTATTTATCAAAATTTTACAACATCTTTTTTTTATTTGAATTTGACATATTGTTACTAAATGGTATAAATCATCCAGACAAGTGCGTCTTTGTTTATTGTGCAGTTCAAAACAAGTTGATTCTGAAGAAGGTGTTAAAGTAGTTGCATTTCCTGGTTCAATGCAATCTAACGATCAGTTTTTTGGATGTTATGTTAATACCAAGTAGTTGGGTTTGTTATCAGTACTATATAATTATCAGTTGTTTTTGTTAGACTACCACCTCTTTTTGAATGTTTTGACATTAGTATTTATGATTTCGAATATTTGTTCAAATTATCACGATATATACTATGCATATTGTAAATATACTATGTGATCATATTTTTTATATATGTAATGTAATTTTTAACCGTCATCTTCTACATATAAAAATTCGTATTTTTTCATTGACATTAATTGACTAATATTATAAAAACCCAATCAGTTATTATTGTATTTACTATTTAAGGATATCTTTAAGGCGGTTAAGTTTCAAAACATTTATTTTTCGAAAATTTAATCCTGCCATCGATTGGATAAGTATGGAAAGTAACCTTTCAAAATTTTTAAATTGTAAATCTATATTCTAATAATTATCAAACTGTCATTCAATATTTATATATAATTAATAATTTTTAACTACCATTTAATAACTTCCTTATATATTTCAAAGTCCAAAAGTTACATTTTATATTAACTTAATTAACGTCCAAATTTACATTTTATATTATTGGTAAAATCTAATCATATATTTAAAGAATAATAATAGGATGCTATAATTAATTGACATTCATTTATTTCTATATATAGCTCACGTTTATTTGAATTTTGAATAGATTGTTTGACCTTTATTGTATAATTGATTAAAAGATTTAATTGGTTGATTATATTCAAAATAGAATGTTTGACTAATATTGTACATTTTTTTTAAACGGCCAATAGAAGGTTCGTAAGCTAAAGATATCGATATTGATTTGGCCTTTTTTGTTCTATACTTAATCGATATTCAAATCTGAATACGCTAAAAGGTTCGTAAGCTAAAGATATCGAGTTTGTTTCCGTTTTTGTTTGTCGATCTGGTATGTTAGTTGATATTTTAACGTTTTTGTTCTTCAATCTGGAGATGGTATACATTTTATATTGAGTTGGTAAGCAATAAATCAAATAAATTTGGGGTTTTAACTAGGTTCAAAGTGTTATTTGTGTAATTTTATTTGTTGTAAATTAAATTTTTCTACTCAAAAAATTTCCGGGTTAACCTAGTAATTATATAAATTCAAATCTCCAGATTATTTATAAATTTAATGGGATTTGTTTGACTTGGGTTCGGAAGTCAAATTCTATTTTGAAAATATTCTATGATATCTGTTTTTTTCCTGTGATATCTAAAGTTAGTTGACCAAACATAAAACGGGTAAACAAATTAAACCAACCCATATCTTTCTTTTTTCATCACTTTTGTGCAAAACATATGGATGATAAATCAACTGTCTTATAACATTAAAATCAATATTTATACGATTTTTTTTTTTTAAAGGTAAACTTTATTAAGAAAACGGCCGGCCTGACAAAAAACACAGGACCGCACCACACCCGACTACAATTATAACATTATAAACTAAAAGATTCAAGAATAAAGCAACTTTGACCGTGAAAAAAAAAATCATCGACGGACACTGAGCGATGAATTACTGAAAAAATCTGCTTTCATCGAATGTTTGTTGACAAATCTTTGTGTCGCTGAAAGTCCTCTGATATGACGTGAAAAAGGATAACGATTTTTCTAAAACGAACCGTTACTCCAAAGCATTACTTCATCTTGTAAGGCATTCAAAATAGCCACAACTTGACCAATCAAAGGCCGGTTCTTCCTAGAGTTACTCACACAAGCACTAGCCACTTTAGCCAATCTAACAAGAGGCTTAACATCAGTAGGCACCATTAACCTTGGATCCAAAAGCTCATCAATTTTCATTTCTTTAATCAATGGCAAACTCCACTTCACAATCAACCCCCCTTCACATCTCCTACCACTCAACAACTCCAACAAAACCACCCCTAAACCATACACATCACTTTCTTTAGAACCACCTTTTGGTTCAACCCAATATTCTCTATCAACATAGCCCATGACCCCTTCTTTCTCATTAGGTGCTAAAAAAGATAGACCATAATCACAAACTTTGGCACTAAACTTCACATCTATTAAAATATTTGAAGGCTTCACACAACCATGCACAATAGGTGGTGCCACCATTTCATGCAAGTACTCTAACCCGCGAGCCACACCCGCCGCGACTCTCAACCGTCGGCCCCATTCCAATAACGACGCGCCATCGAGGTTTTGGTGTAGGTAGAAGTCCAAACTCATCATGCCCATAAACTCCATTACCACAATTCTTTCCCCGGGACCCTCCGAAAACCCTAATATGGGTAACACATTAGGGTGATTAGCTAAAGATAACCACTTTAGTACGGAGGAAAACCCTAACCCTCGCCCTAAACCCGCGTTTCTTAAAACGAAACGCGGGTAAATTCGTTTAACCGCGACTAGTTCCCCTCCGGCCAACACGGCTGCATAAACGGTCCCTAACCGCCCTTTTCCTATGATTCTTCTTTCGTTAAATCCGTCGGTTGCAACATCGATATCCACCAAACTATAGGGTGATGCACAAGGCTTTATGGGCGGGCTTTCTTGATCGGATTTTTGATCGTAGACGGTCGCTTTTGAATCCGTGTTCTTCCTCTTCTTCTTCTTCAATATGATGAGGACGAATAAGATGATGAACAAGATGATTGCTAATGAAAGAAGAGCAAGAACAAGAGCATACACGAGGGTTTCACCATACTTCATGTTGGAGATCAAGATAGAAAGCTTTCTGAATAATTTTTCTTGGTAAAGATTGAATTTCTTGTGGTTTTGATGATAGAAAAACAAGATGGTGATGAAAAGTCAAGCCGACGAATTGAGAAGTTACAAGAAGTTTGATAGGAAGTTGGATGTGTGTGTGTGTGTGTGTATATAGGGAATGTATAGAGAGAGGGTGTAGGAGTGGGACAGATAAAGCTTTGACTTGGAATGTTTATCTTTGACTTGGAATGTGAACAGTTGGAAATTGTGAGAGTAATATGGAAAATATATCAAGATGTTATATTACTAGTCAAGATGTCATTTGTCTTATAATTAATGCACCCTCTCCACCACCACCGACGTTGCACCCCCTCTGACGGTGTCACAACATGGTGGTGTAGGCATCGAGAACGACGGCTATGGCCCGGTTTTTTCGTGTGTCCAAAACAGTGGCGGACCCAGAAATTATTTGTTTGGGCTGCGGATGAGTCGTTCAACCATATTTTTAAGGAGTGCGGTCGGATTTTTTGCCTAAAATATACACTAATTTTTTTTTTCAAGGGGTGCGGCCGCCCTCTTTGACCAAAAGGTGGATCCACCCCTGATCCAAAACTTTTAATCTCTTCCTATATATAAAGTTATTTCAAAACAAAAATCTATAACTTTTAATCTCTTTCTATATATATAAAGTTATATCAAAACAAAAATCTGTAAAGTTTTAAAACCTAACAACATTTTAAAATCAATTAACCTTTTTAAAATACCAACCCAACTAAACAAACCCAATAACCTTTTTAGTTTGGGTCATCTAAACCCATTTGTACTCATTTAACCCAATTAAAAACATGGGTGATTCAGGTCATTATTGTTAGTGTTTGTCTTCAATTCTTCATTGAATCGTTCACAAAATAGACAATGGGTGGGGCTGAGGGGCGGCAATTGCCAATCAAGTTTCAATAATTCAATAAGATATTATGTATTGAGGTGTTCTTCTCATTCAAATTCAAATCTATAATAATTGTCATGTGACAATAGTGTGTTTGAGTAATATGTATTGTATTGTATAGTTGAATAACGGATTGACAAAATGTGTTATACGTTCATCTCGTTTAATCGGGTAATTAGGGGGCAGCCATCGACGTTGATTATTGCTTAATTACTGATTGATGATTATTAGTCATTTGAGTAATTCATTAACAATAGGCCAATGGTGTGTTTTAGTAATTTAGTATTCCGTTCGTTTATTCAAATTGACATTCAACTATTCAACTCGACATGTTTGCCATTTTGCCCAACTAAGGGGTGTTTGGGGTTCCATTTGCAAGCTCCTTATTGACTTATAACTTTTATAAGTAGTAGTAACTTTTCTAAAAAGGGAGAAGGAAAAAGAGAAAAGAAAAAGTTAATAATCAATCCCAAACACCCTCTAATTATTGTTTAGATCATATCATGAGGTATTTGAATTATATGACATATGTTTAAGTTGCCTGCTCTAGGATAATGTTAGTTATTTAGCTAATAGCTTAAAACCTGTGTTAGGAAACTTTATTGTATTTGTTGTTGAAAATTGTTTAAGTTACTTAGAAATAGTTCCGTCAATGCGAACCGACCGACAAACCGTCCCAGTAGCACTAAATATGAAGACCGAGAAAAAAAAAATCAATCTTCTAATTCTTTGATTAAAGATCACTACAAGGTTACAAGACTTCAAAATGTTAGCAGGACATTATGGAGTATACAAGATATATATTCAAAGAATTATGTTAATAAGATAATATATCTTATAAACACATTAAATATCTTTTCTTATAAAAAAGGTTTCATAAGAAAATGAAAAGCTTTCAACAGAAAAGAAAAAGTAATCTTTTCTTATGAAAAAACTTTTCATAAGAAAAGAAATATATCAGAATGGAAAAAGTCAACTTGGTGAAAAATGAAGATAAGCCACATTAAAATAATGGATGAGCACACAAACCAATTTCCCATCAACCAATCACATTTGAGATAGGCACATGGAAATCTCTATAAATACATAATTCTTTCGTAGGAATTATGTGTGTCTTTTACAAGTAAATTTTCATGAGTAGGGGTTGGGTGGAAAGTCTATTTTTCCTAGAAAGTCTAGGAAGCAATGAGAATTGGACATGTGGCATTAAGTTATTTTAACTAAAAGGGCAACTATGTAATTTCACATTTTAATTTTATTTTTGGAATTTATTTTTCATTAACTAACATTCCATGATTTTCGGAATTTTTGTTGTTTTCGAATTCAAATCTGGAGGTCAATGTGTTTATCTGGAAAACTATCAGCAGCTCTTGGTGATGTGTTTTACCAGTCAGAGAGGTTGAAGTCAGTGAGTTTTAACACTCTGAAGTCAATATATAATTAGGTTGTGCTTTAACAGTTCTTTTGCATTTTTAACACTCTGAATGTGTTTTATGTTGTTGTCTATGTCACATTACATCACATTGTGTTTTTTGATGATTAAATTACGTCATAATGTGTTTTACAACAGGTTGTTTTATACTGAAGTTTAACAAATCTGATTGTGTTTTAAGTCAGCAGATTTGCTGGAGGATTCTTGATATTGTGTTCTAAAAGCAAGCAGATTTCTTGACATTGTGTTTTAACAGCAAGTAGATTTCTTGACGTTGTGTTTTAACAGCAAGCAGATTGCTAGCCATTGTGTTTTAACAGCAAGCAGATTTCTTGACGCTGTGTTTTAACAGCAAGCAGATTTCTTGACGCTGTGTTTAAACAGCAAGCAGATTGCTGGAGGATTCTTGACATTGTGTTTTAACAGCAAGCAGATTTCTTGACATTGTGTTTTAACAGCAAGCAGATTTCCTTGACGCTGTGTTTTAACAACAAGCAGATTGCTGGACATTGTGTTTTAACAGCAAGCAGATTTCTTGACTCTGTGTTTTAACAGCAAGCAGATTTCTTGACGCCGTGTTTTACCATCCATGCTGGTAATCCTTCCATTTATCAAGAACGACTCAGAAACCACGGTATAAGCCTCTCTACAATCATCAATTAAAACAGCAAAAACGCAGCCAAGTTACAAGCAGATTACGACCGAAAACGTATATGCACTTCAAGAACTTTAATCACAACACAAGATATGAATACCTAGTGAAGAAAAGGGGTATGAACAAGCTTTGGAACCAAAATCTGAATGCTTTTTGGGGTCCTGTTTTGTGTCGCCAGCAGCAAGGGGAAAGAGATCGGTTTAGAGAGGGAGAGAGAGAGAAAAAGAAGGGGAAATCACATGATTTTAGGGATTTGGTTATTGATATGGCAGTTTCTTGACTTATTTAAAACACTTCCAATTACCAAAATACCCTCACTATATTAAAAGTCTATAATTATGTAACTCAAATATTACGAAAATGCCATCCATTTTATCTAAGCCATTAAACACACTAATTGGATGGCCTAGATCGCTTCCTAGACTTTCTAGGAAAAACACACTTTCCGCAAGAACCCTACTCAATTTTCATATAGAGTCTGTGTGTGAGTTTACCCCCTGGTTTAGCCCAGGGGGTGACATTCAAGATTCGAGTTTATTCTCGGATCGACCCTTCTTCTTTGTTTGATTTCTTCAAACAAAGATTAATTCTTATGTTCATAGAATGATTCATTTCTTTTATAAGAGTTAATCATTGAAGAAATATCACTCCCACTGTCTCTATTTTTATTCTTTGAATGTTTATATATTTCACAAACACCCGTTTCTATGATAGAAGAAAGTTAGAATCATTCGAACATGATCGCAAAAAAAATGGGACCACCAAGTTAGAATCACCCGTTTCTATTATTATTATTATTGTTTCTATTAGTATTTTTTTTCTTTCTAATATAAAAAGAGATGTAGAAAAAGGATATGAAAACACAAAAAATGGAGTTAAACAAAGATAAATGAACTTTAGTTTATCAGAAAGAAAAATTTTGACATCTAAAAAGAAAGTTTCTGATAAACAAAATTCATTCGTATCTTATCTGATGAAATAACTCTAAATTTTGGTTAGTTGATCTTCAAAAAGGAATGATAATTATAAAAAAAAGGAGAAAAAAACTGTGTGAAACTTTAGAAAACATACAGATGATTATTATTTTTTAAAAAGTTTTCACAAAATATTATTTGAAGAAAAAAACAAGTACTTTGATTTCCATCAGAAAAATATGTGTAAGTAGTATCTCTGGTTTCTATTTATTCTCTCTCATCTCAAAAAAAATGATGTGTTTACTTAGATTTTCTGGTGAATTCTGGTAAATTTATTAAAATTTCTGGTTAAAAAAAAGATTTCTAATGAGGTCATCAGCAATTTTTCTGATGATGTCATCAGATATGAGGTCATCGGATTTTCTGATGATGTCATCAGATATATGAGATGAGGTTATCAGAATTTATAATGATGTAATCAGATTTTATTATAAAAATAAAAAGACATATGAAAGTTGGTTTTAGTGTTTGTTATCTGTACACATTTTTATGATTGGGTTAAAGAAAAACCATAACCATCGTTTCACAAACTTTTTTTTTTTGTTATTTGGTTTTTGTACTCACCCCTACTCATTTATCTTTCTCAAACTTTTTTATGTTATTTGATTTTTCTACTCATTTCTCAATTGCACGTGGTTTAATTCCCAAGTGTAAAGTGAACGTGTGAACTGAATTGGCATTGAGATTTATAACCCTCACATTACAATTGGGTTAGTTAAAGTGCATGGTTACTATACTATGATGTGGAGGGGTTGGGTTGAAGTTATTGTTTTACATGTGATGAGGGTGAGATCTATAATTTTATAGTGAAAAATGAAGGGTGTGATGTAGCGTGACTTAGTTTGGTGTGGCCAGCCATATGAATTTTTTTTAATTAAAGTAGCCAACCAAAACCAGCCATATTGGACTAGCCAACTAAAGTCAGCCAACTCATCCTGCCCCCCCCCCTCCCGCCCCACGCCAGGCTGAATACCCACGCCAAAGAGGCAACGTCATGCCCAACGCCAGCTCGCCAACCTGGAGTGGAGCAGCTGGCGTTGAAGGACATCCCCCGCCCCAACCAACGCCCCACTCCCCACAGCCTAAGGGTTGTTTGGTTGTCTCTTAATGGTTTCATTAAGAGACTAATTCTGAATTAGTAAAAGGAGTGTTTAGTTCACAAAAATAACACCCATTAATGATTACCTCATAATGGTTTAGTTGAACTCTTAATAATTAAATGGATAAAATTATACTGAATGTTTAAGAGATAGATTTACCTTTGCCCTATTAAAATTCCTTTAACTTAAAACTTCAGCCACCCACACCAAGCACCACCACCACCCATGACAAACACCACCAACCACCACCACCCGCCACTACAAACTACCACCATCACCACCTATCACCACCACCCACCACCAACCACCACCCGCCATCGCCAACAACTACCATCACCGCCCGCCAACTACAGATACATTTCATTCAACACAAAATAGTTTAGAGGGGTAAAATAGTCATTTGGCATAGTTATTCAGAGCTTCAACCAAACATCACTTACTGGTTTAGAGCCTCTTACTCGGTCAGACCTCTCACCGGTTTAAAACTTACTGGCTAAGAAGTTGATGCAACCCCTAAGTTGTATGTGTTTTGCTGAATATGTTAAATTAGTTAGAGTAAATTACAAGTTGTGTCCTTTATGTTTACACCACTTTACAGGCGGTTTCCTTTGTCGTAAAAGTTGACAAGTTCTGTACTTCATGTTTTAAATCTTGCACGGTATGTCCTTTGAGCCTAACCTAGTTAATTTTTCTTGTTAAATCTGGTTACCCAATGGCATTTTAGTCTTTTTACCCATTTATCAAAAATAATTTAATAAAAAAACAAATTAAAACATTTGAAAGTCTAGGGGCAACTTGTAATTATTTTTTTTAAAAGCCTAGTATTCCCATTTCTTTCTATATTCATCGTCCCTGTCAAGTAATTGGGGTGACCAAATTTCCGGTCAACTGTCATTTGGTCCGGAAAAGCTATAAAGACCAAATCAAACCCGATTACACGTTGTAACTACAAATTAAAGTGATTAATCTTGAATTAAATCATATACGATACGTTTTTGTCGTCGATTAATCATCATGATTCAAATTTGAAGTCTTGAAACCGAATTAACAATCAAGTCTTGGTGTAACCGTCTAGTGTCGTCGACTGGAATAAATGTCGCATCATAAACTCATTTTGAACCTTTACATTGTTAAACCCACTCTTAATTTCTCTCTATTTGCTCAATTTGTGCTGATGTGTTATCGTCGGAACTCAGCCACAGTCTTAGAATTCCAATCACCCTTTTTCTTCGTCATTTTCGTGTCATATCAGGTACTATTTACATGCTTTCTGTTATGACAGTGATGCCGAAGGTTGTTGCAGAATTTTTCGTCATCGAGTGTGTGATAGAGAGTGAGAACCTTTAACGAGACTTTTGTTTAGATCTGACCATCGGTTGAACACAAGTTCGGTTTAACGACACTTTTGTTTAGAACCAAGTTCGATTGATCTAAAACGGTCCAATGGCAGAGAATTTTTTTAGAGAGAGAGGGCAGAGAATTTTTAGAGAGAGATAGTGTGTAGAGTGTGTGATAGAGAGAGAATAGAGGGAGAAAGAGAGAATGCAAGATTTTTTTACTTTATTCTTTTATTTTTTACATATTTAGTCACTTAATATAAGTTATTTACTCAATAGTCCCTGGGAAGGTGAAATGACAAGAATACCCTCATGTGTAAGGCACATGACCATATTTAACAAGAAAAATTAGCATGGTTAGGCTCAAAGGACATACCATGCAAGATTTTAAAACATTAAGTACAGAACTTGTTAACTTTTGCGCTAAAGGACGCCACCTGCAAAATGGTGTAAACATAAAGAACAAAACTTGTAATTTACTCAATTAGTTACTCTTATGCTTTCTTAATTTCCACGTACGAAATGTGATTATAGGTGGAGTTTTAAGTGATAAATCACATGTAATATTGGCTCGTGAAAATGCTAATAACAAGTTATGAACCTGAATTGAAGTACGTATTGGGTAATTAAGAATCCTAAAATGAGATCTGAAAACATTAGTTAATCGATAACCGAAACTAAACCGAACTTGTAATGTTAAGTCTATAATTCGATATAATAGATTTATGTTTTACAATAGCAATGTATAAGTTTTTTACTAAGATAAAAGTATGTTAGTAATAAAATGATATTGATGTAGATGCCCTTATTTTGATGAAGAACTGATGTATTATAATCTATGAATTTTCTATATAACACGGAGTATATAATTACTTTACTAAAAACTCTAATGGAACTGCTAATCACCCCAAATTTTTTCAAAAATTTTCATTTTTTTTACTTGTCTAAGTTTAAGTTGGGAATTCAAGTTCTAACAATGTTATATTTTTACAAGTTTACAACCGATAGCGTCGTGATAAAAAAAACCAACATAAGAAAATTATGAAAAGGCATGACAAACTTAGTTAAAATTTGATTATATATACTTGATCACATAAAAACCCTTTCCCACAAAAAGTGAGTTTTGAGTCTTTATCGAGCATACAAATACATATCTTTACACTAAATGCTCATTTTTCGTTTCTTGTGTGAATAGCCGCTTGGTTCGTACTACTCTAGAACTTGCCACAAAAATACATTCCCGGTCCTTACCAACTTAAACCCGAGTAAGTAAACGATGGAGGCATTAGGACTAACCCTTTTTCTTTCTACACCATTATTTTTCATTTTTTTTTACCACCTACCCAAAATCCCCCTAGTTAACCCCTTTGAGCCTAAACCTTTTCATTTCTTAACCCAAAACAATCACCCTTTTTACCCACCTAAACCTTTTTATTTTAACCCTTTTCTTTTAGTAACAACATTCGGTTTTCTTATGACTAAATATATATATATATATATATATATATATATATATATAATATATTGATGAAACCAAACAAACAAACAAGTTCATCAAAAATAACTTTGTTTAAAACAAATGGTTCATCAAAATAAAATAAAAATGTGAAAAATAAAAAGTCTTTAAAAAAACAGACGTTTGTTACGCTTTTCGCCCCTTTTACTAACCACTAACCCAACCACCCACCTCTAGCCCAAGCTTAACCCTTCACCCAAAAAGTTCTCTTGATATTTACAAAGATATATAGTTAAAAGGGAGGAGGATTGATTGCTTGGCAAGCTTATGGTAGGAGTAAGTTCATTGCCGCTCTCGAGCGATTCACTAAAAATACACCTTCGGCCGAGTGTTGAGTGATTCCCCGTGACGTATGTGAACTTGTATATAAATGGAATTTTAAAGAGGTATGTTATGCCCTAATAAGTAATTTATCTTAAGAAACGTTTTTAATAAATCATGACGAATAAGATTGTAAATAAATAAAAATAAAACCTAAATAATCTTGGAAATCCCGACATTCTATGACAAGCCCAAAAATCTTCTCTTCTACCCATTCCATTTGGGAGTGAATAAAGCCTCATTATAAAGAGTTTTGCTTGAGGACAAGCAAAGATTCAAGTGTGGGGTATTTGATGTGCACAAAATGCAACATATAAATTACATCAATTGTGGCATAAAACTAACCCTTTTTTAGTACTAATGTTGGAAAAAGTGCGTTTTTGTCTTCCTTTTGTATTTTCAGGATTAAATGAGCTCAAATGAACAAAAGAAGCAAAAAGACAGCAAAATCTAACATAAATACAAGAAAGGGAACAAAAGTGACATGCCCGACCTCCCGACAGCATCTTCCCAAGCAAAACAAAGAAGATAGAAGACTGAACACGCCCCGTGCTCAGTGAGCACGGGGCCGTGCCCAAGTAGCAGCAGAAAAGACAAACCCATAGTAGCTTCTACTGCCCAACGAGGCCGTGCCCAGCGGACACGGGGGCGTGGTCAACTTCCTGTAGGCGCATTTATTGTAATTGCGAATTACAATTAATGAAGAGAGAGAGTCAGATGGACTCGTGGTCGTGCCCAGCGGACACGGGGCTGTGCCCGAGCTTCTGTTCAGCCTATAAATAGGAGTGTTTGGAGCTCTTGCAACTCATCTGTCACAGCCCCCGTGCCTAGTTTGACCTGGTCCAGGAGCCGCGGGACAGAAAACCCGTGGTATTTATATTTACTGCGGAAGTCTTTAACAGGATCGTTTTAAACTTGAAAATGCCCGAGTATTATTTTTTTACAATTCGGGATAAACCCCGTAATTTACAACAGAGGAGTTTCATAATTCCTTTATTTTACAAAACATGTTTATTTATTTATTCAAGCCACTACTTTAAGCTTTGGGAGTGCTCCATAGCACTTGGACTTGATTCACAGTAGGTCACCTGAAACATGTTGTAAAATATTTTGTCAGCGGGGAAATACTGAGTGAATCATTCATTTTAAATAAAAAGACACGTTGTTATAATTCACAGTATTAAGGGAGATTACAATGTTTCTATCAACCAATTACCCCAAATCGGTATTTGTCACTCGACTCGTTTCTGTGACTATGGTCAGATCACCCATTGGCTAACTCGTTGTCCAATGGTGATGGGAACTAAGTAATGTATACAAAACCCCACATACCGGCAGTAATTGAAGATTACATAAACTTAATCCCTGTAATTATAACTTTAAAACTAAACATGATTTTGAAAGTAATATGGTAAAAAGAGAATGACTCACATTGCAAGTTTAACGGGCAGAGTTTTAGCCTACTGGTTAGCCTGATAACTTAATTCAAATAACAATGCACACGAAAACTAGGTCAGTAACTAATACAGCATTTACGATAACTCACGAGATACAACCCTCACAACGAATGACAAAGTGAGATACTTAAATATCCAACGGATTCGCAACGAATGACAGAGTATAGCCCGGATTTGGGCGACACCCAAACATCCTGTCGGAATCACGACGAATAACAAAGTATAACCCCAATGCGGGCAGCACTTAAGCATCCGTTGGATAGTTTCAATCGATCGGATATTTAATCGCAGCAGCGATCGAGATATTACCCTGTTTGTCGCGGTAGCGTTTCGTGCGTGTGTGTTTTTATAGTAAACAGTGTATAACTCAACGTATATTTCGAATTTTTACGTCGAACTAGCACCAGAATTCAAGTCCCAGACCCCTCTATTTATACCCGAAATTTGCACCTCCCGCGTGTCGCGGAAGAATCCACGACACTTGCCGCGTGTCGCCTGGAGTGTCAAAGTAGGGTAGGGTAGGTTAGTCACTGGTATAGGCCTGGTGAGTCGACATTTCGTGAATTCTCAATTTAGACAACGAATTTCGGAGATAATCGTCAATTAGGGTTTACCCCCCTTGAGTTTTAGGGGCCCTGATCCTGATTCTGAATGTTCTGAAAATTTTAGGGTTTATGCAGAAATACTTGGGTGTTTCAATTAGGGTTTTCTATTGGACAAATAAAATAATAAATTAATAGTTTCAGGTGAGAGTTGTTACATCCTCCCCACCTTAATAAAAATCTCGTCCTCGAGATTTACTGAAATGGATGAGGATATTTTCGCTTCATTTCTGATTCCAGCTCCCAAGTGTATTCGGGTCCTCTCTTTGAATCCCATTTGACTTTAACTAACACAAATCGTTTGTGTTTGAGAAACTTGACTTTTCTGTCCTCTATCTGTAGGGGTTTCTCTGCGAATTTCAGTTTTTCGTTTACCTCAACATCTTGAAGAGGTATTACCAGGGATTCGTCAGATAGACATTTCTTGAGGTTGTATAAATGAAACACATTATGTACCCCAGCTAATTCTTCTGGTAGTTGTACGCGATAGGCAACTGGTCCTATTTGTTGAATTACTTTGAAAGGTCCTACGTACCTTGGACTTAGCTTTCCTTTCTTTCCGAATCGTACCACTCCTTTCCACGGTGAAACTTTCAAGAGTACTTTGTCTCCGACTTGAAACTCTAGTGGCTTGCGGCGATTGTCTGCATAGCTTTTCTGACGATCTCAGACCGTTTTCAGTCTTTCTTTGATTTGTGTGATTTTGTCTGTGGTTTCTTGCACAATTTCAGGTCCTGATAATTGTCTTTCTCCTATTTCTGCCCAACAAACGGGAGTTCTACACTTTCATCCATACAGTGCTTCGAACGGGGCAGCTTCGATGCTTGAATGATAACTATTGTTATAGGAGAATTCAATTTAGGGTATGATCATCCCAGTTTCCACCAAAATCTATTACACATGCCCTGAGCATGTCTTCCAATGTTTGAATTGTTCTTTCACTTTGTCCGTCTGTTTGGGGATGATAAGCTGTACTTAAATTTAATCGTGTCCCCATGGTTTCTTGGAAACTTGTCTAGAAATGTGAAGTAAAACGACTATCCCTATCTGATACAATGGAGAGTGGAACTCCATGTAGGGATACTACTTTATCTACGTATAATTTTGCTAATCTTACCATGCTGAAAGGTTCTTTCATGGGTAGGAAATGAGCTGACTTGGTTAATCGATCTACAATTACCCAAATCGCATCATTACCTTTTCTGGTTTTGGGTAACTTAGTAACAAAATCCATAGTTATCAGTTCCCATTTCCATACAGGCATTTCTAACTGTTGAAATAACCCTGAAGGTTTCTGGTGTTCTGCCTTAACTTGTGAACAAGTAAAACACTTAGATACATAACTAGCTATATCCTTTTTCATACCTATCCACCAGAAATTATTTCTTAAATCTTGGTACATTTTATTATTTTCAGGATGCATGGTATATCTAGATTTATGGGCTTCTTCTAAAATCTTATTTCTTAAATTTCCCTGTTTAGGTACCCAAATTCTTTTCTTATGGAATCTCCAAATTCCATCAGCTCCTTGTTCCAATTCTTTTATTTGTCCTTTCATTTCCTCAGCATCATCCTTGATTGCTGTAGTTTGAACATTCTTTAATTGTTCCATTAAATCTAATTGTAGATTTAATCTAAGAGCATGAACTCGCTTTTGTTTCTCATAATACTTATGACTTAAGGCATCTGCAACTACATTTGCCTTTCCTTCGTGATATTGTGTATCACAGTCATAATCACTTAGAATTTCCATCCATCTTCTTTGCCTCATGTTTAATTCTTTTTGCCCAAATATGTACCTTAAGCTTTTATGATCTGTATAAACTGTAAATTTACTTCCATACAGATAATGTCTCCAAATCTTAAGGGCAAAAATTACCGCTCCAAATTCTAAGTCATGAGTCGTGTAGTTTTCCTCATGCTTTTTCAATTGCCTTGAGGCATACGCAATTACCTTTTTGCATTGCATTAACACACATCCTAATCCTAGCATAGAAGCATCGCAATAGACTTCAAAATCTTCTGTTCCTTCTGGTAATGCTAAGATTGGGGCATTTGTTAACTTTTGCTTTAAAATCCTAAAAGCTTCCTCTTGTCTGGGTCCCCATTCAAATTTTATGGCTTTACAGGTTAGCTTAGTTAATGGAACTGCTATCTTAGAAAAATCCTTAATAAAGCGTCTATAGTATCCAGCTAATCCTAGGAAACTTCTAACTTCTGTAGCTGATTGCGGGGCCTTCCATTTGGTGATCGCTTCTATCTTGGAGGGATCTACGTGAATACCCTTGTGATTCACCATGTGTCCTAGAAATTGCACTTCTTGGAGCCAGAATTTACACTTTGAGAATTTGGCGTAAAGCTTTTCCTTTCTTAACAAAGTTAAGAGTGCATGCAGGTGCTCACAATGTTCCTCCTGACTTTTGGAGTAAATAAGTATATCGTCAATGAACACGATTACAAATTTATCCAAATACAGTTTACAGATTCTGTTCATCATGTCCATAAATGCTGCAGGAGCATTGGTTAATCCAAAGGGCATGACTGTAAACTCGTAATGTCCATACCTAGCTCTGAAAGCAGTTTTAGGTATGTCTTCTTCTTGTACCTTCAATTGATGATATCCGGAGCGCAAGTCTATCTTAGAAAAATACCTAGCTCCTTGCATTTGATCAAAAAGATCATCAATCCTAGGTAATGGGTATTGATTCTTAATTGTAACCTTGTTTAATTCCCTATAGTCGATACACATTCTCATCGATCTGTCTTTCTTCTTTACGAACAACACTGGAGCTCCCCATGGAGAGGAACTTGGTTGTATAAATCCTTTACTTAGTAATTCATCTAACTGTTTCTTTAATTCCAACATTTCAGTAGGTGCTAACCGATAGGGTGCCTTGGCTGTCAGTATAGTTCCTGGAATTCGATGAATTCTAAATTCTACTTCCCTATCGGGTGGTAAACCTGGTAGGTCTTCTGGAAAGACGTCTTGGTATTCTGATACTATCGGGATGTCTTCCAGTTTCTTACTTTTGGTGTTAAGAATTACCGAAACCATATATGCTATTCCTTGATTTCTTGAATAACTGGCCAACTTCATTACTGAAATAAATTTCAGTGGCTTTTGTGGCTTATCTCCGATATTTATTACTAATTCTCCTGTGGGTGTATGGATTTCTATTGAATTTTTATCACAGAGAATTCGAGCATGGTTGGCTATTAACCAATCCATTCCTAATACAACATCGAATCCGGCTAGATTCATAGGTAATAGGTTTGCAGGAAATCTATGGCCTAAGAGTTCTATCTTTCCTTCTTGCAAAACCTTATTTATTTTAACAAAATTCCCATCTGCCGTTTCGACTGTGAAAGTCTGCCTAAGGTTGGTTAAAGGTAAATTAAGAGCTTGGCAGAACGAAGTATTTATAAAACTTTGGTTTGCACCAGAGTCAAATAATACTTTTGCATAAACGTCATGAACTAAAAACGTACCAGCTATAACGTCAGGAATTAGTTTGGCTTCCTGAGTAGTCAATTGAAAGGCTCTTGCGTTCTTCTTGGTAGTTCCTTCTGCAAGTTTCGCCTTAGTGTCTGCTGGTTTAACCAGTTTAGGGCAGTCTGGTCTAAAATGTCCAGTTTCTCCGCAATTGAAACAGACTGTTGTTTTCTTTCTGCAATTCTCTTCACGATGTTCTACAGCTTTGCAAAAGTTGCAGGTTTCCTTACACCTTCCAAAATGCTTATTCTTACAGTTTCTGCAAAATGGCGGAACAGAAAATTGCCCTGTTCCCCTTCTCTTGAAATTACTACTGTTACCCACACGAAATCCCTGGGAAATTTTCTGAGCCAATTCCTTCTTTTTATTTTCTTCTCGAGTACGTACCAGTCCGTTAGTTAGGGTGTTGGCTAACTCCACTGCATCGTCAATCGTGCGGGGTCTCGCAGCTTTGACAATTTCACGAATCTCGCTAATCAAACCCCAAATATAGCGAGAGATAAGTATCGGTTCTGGCGAAGCCAGAGTAGGTACAATTCTGGCATACTCAAAGAATTTTGAAGTATACCCTCGACAATCTACATCCACCATTCGGTGGCTCAGAAACTTATTCGCCATCTGCTCTTTTTCGTATTCAGGGCAGAATTTTCTTTCTATCAGACGTTTAAATTCCTCCCAACTCATGGCATAGGCCATGTCACTTCCCTTAGCTTGTAACACTGTATTCCACCATTCTAACGCTTCTTCCTTGAAAAGGTGAGAAGCGTACATGACTTTATCTTCCTCGGCACATTTACTTATTTTAATTACTGTCTCAGTTTTCTCCAACCAACGTAGTACCACAGTCGCCCCTTCATTGCCTGCAAATTCAGCTGGTTTACAAGCAAGAAATTCCTTATGGGTGCAACCAGGTGTTGCAGCTTTCATCCTTTTATGTATCGGGGCTTGAATTCCGTTATTATTATTACCGCCTCCATTGATACTATTACTAGCAGTATCGTCGTGCGTACGCTTACTAGGGTGAGCTTGCGAAGGATCAACATGACTTTTTACTGCAGCGACGATAGCTGCAATAGCATTAACTATTCCCTGAGCAACGATGTTTTCTATATCCTGTCGGTTTAGGAAGTGATCCTCGTTATTATGTTCCGATTGGTTAACTTCATTAACTGGTTCATTAACAGCGTGTTCCATCTGGATGTATATCAATCACAAGCTATTATTTAGTATAAATATTTTAGTACATTGTAAAATCAAACTTTATAACAATCACACAACCTTATAGATCTATTACATTAAAATTCAAAAACGTACTACTATGACAATTACGTCCTGCATTTATTTTATTCCCTTTTTCTTATTTATTTACCATGGTTGGTCTCGGTTTGGCTACTTATCTTAATTACAGATCAAGATTCACTGCAGTAGTGGCTAACATGTAAAGGTCTGACCACTTTCAATTTAATTCGTCTTCCCATGGCGGGTTTTTACCTATTTCCTTATTAATTACCACTTCTTTTGAATTGGACGTTCCTACTTTCTCTTGGCTTTTTCTAATAATCCAATCTCTTTTCTTGGGAGTAAGTGGGTTTTCATAGGATGCTTTACGAATAAATATTCCTTCATTAGTATTCACTGAATATCTTGAGGAATTGGATTGGGACGGGGTTCTCTTATCCTTTTGGGCACTATCTAGTTGAGATATTCTGTAGGGCTTCGGATAGTTCGTTCATGCTGTTAGCACACACGAAGACGCACACAATCCTAAGTTAAAATTTTGTAAACTAAAGTTTCAAAAAAATCACAGAATGGCAATTAGATAAATTAAGTATTTCTAAATACTTAATTGGCTTAAACCAGTGGCTCTGATACCACCTTTTTCTGTCACAGCCCCCGTGCCCAGTTTGACCCGGTCCAGGAGCCGCGGGACAGAAAACCCGTGGTATTTATATTTACTGCGGAAGTCTTTAACAGGATCGTTTTAAACTTGAAAATTCCCGAGTATTATTTATTTACAATTCGGGATAGACCCCGTAATTTACAGCAGAGGAATTTCATAATTCCTTTATTTTACAAAACATGTTTATTTATTTATTCAAGCCACTACTTTAAGCTTTGGGAGTGCTCCATAGCACTTGGACTTCATTCACAGTAGGTCACCTGATACATGTTGTAAAATATTTTGTCAACGGGGAAATACTGAGTGAATCATTCATTTTAAAAAAAAAGACACGTTGTTATAATTCACAGTATTAAGGGAGATTACAATGTTTCTATCAACCAATTACCCCAAATCGGTATTTGTCACTCGACTCGTTTCTGTGACTATGGTCAGATCACCCATTGGCTAACTCGTTGTCCAATGGTGACGGGAACTAAGTAATGTATACAAAACCCCACATACCGGCAGTAATTGAAGATTACATAAACTTAATCCCTGTAATTATAACTTTAAAACCAAACATGATTTTGAAAGTAATTTGGTAAAAAGAGAATGACTCACATTGCAAGTTTAACGGGCAGAGTTTTAGCCTACTGATTAGCCTGATTAACCTAATTCAAATAAAAATGCACACGAAAACTAGGTCAGTAACTAATACAGCATTTACGATAACTCACGAGATACAACCCTCACAACGAATGACAAAGTGAGATACTTAAATATCCAACGGATTCGCAACGAATGACAGAGTATAGCCCGGATTTGGGCGACACCCAAACATCCTGTCGGAATCACGACGAATAACAAAGTATAACCCTAATGCGGGCAGCACTTAAGCATCCGTTGGATAGTTTCAATCGATCGGATATTTAATCGCAGCAGCGATCGAGATATTACCCTGTTTGTCGCGGCAGCGTTTCGTGCGTGTGTGTTTTTGTAGTAAACAGTGTATAACTCAATGTATATTTCGAATTTTTACGTCGAACTAGCACCAGAATTCAAGTCCCAGACCCCTCTATTTATACCCGAAATTTGCACCTCCCGCGTGTCGCGGAAGAATCCACGAAGAATTACTTGGGTGTTTCAATTAGGGTTTTCTATTGGACAAATAAAATAATAAATTAATAGTTTCGGGTGAGAGTTATTACATCATCCCTTGGCACACCACCTCTCTCACACTTTACCCACCACCCACCATAACACCATCATCCACTACCATCATCCATTATCCATCATAGAGTGTGTGAGTCGTCTCGGGATCCAAGATTGATCGTAAGAGTTCTTGACAATCAAAGGTCATGTTTGCCTAAGTCTCTTACATCACTTGGTGAAGGCAAGTGTTTAGTGTAATACTTTTTATTTTTAATCTTTTGCACTTTTTAATTGGTTTTGTATTAATGACTTTAATTACTAGTTTCTTATGTTGAAGGTGATTCTTCCTTATCGTTTGTCCGTGGTGTCTTGGCATTATTTTACTGTCTATATAAAATAAAAGATTTTCACCATTCATATCTCCACGATCTATATGGAGGTATGTTGGCTACCTGGTCGGGGGTTAAGGGAACGGTTTGGTAATTGTCTTGCCATTGTTCAGTGTATAGATCCTGCAAAGGACCTGGGTCAAATTTAGTAGGACCTCCTTCAATACCCAAAGGTATTGGATGGCGGGGGTCCAAACTCTTTGATCCCCTCATAAGTTAAACTACTATTAAAACTTTAACCCAGCTACTTAGGACTGTATCCCTGCTAACTCAGACTACTTAGCTGAGGGTAACGTCGCCTTCAAAAGAGGGGCCTACCACATTATGCATTAATAACTCAATTAATTATCTTTCTATAATCCGACCCTTTAGGATTGTATCCTTGCTGACTCAAACTACTGGGTTGAGGGTAACGTCACCTTCAAAAGAGAGGCCTACTACAATAACTAAGATAATCTCTTAAACAAGTGCAAAAGTGCGAAAATAATCAAAAGTTACACTACACGAGTCAGATCCAAGTGATTCATCTTGTCTATTTGTTTTTATTTTTATTTTATTTTTTAGCACTTTAGTTAGTTTTATTTTCTTAGTTTAAAAACCTTTTTCTAACTTTTTGATTCGATTAGACGTTGAGGATAAACCGGTACTAAAAGCTCTTGTGTCCTTGGACGACCTCGGTATCTTACCAACACTATACTACGTCCACGATGGGTGCACTTGCCCATATGTGTGTTTAGTGTTAGTAAATATCGTGTTTTATAAATTTAAAACTTGGCTAAAAAGTGTAAAAGGGCTTAAAATATATGCCTAAAATATAACACGCTTCACGCACATCAGCTACCATAATATTAAAAGTTGATATTTTTTATTAGATTTTTTGTGCTATATTTTTCTGTAATAGATATTTCATGTTGTAGTTTGAGAAAATAATAGCGTGTGATTTTGTGTTTTTAGACAAAAATATATTTTAATCCTAGTTACAAGTAGTATCACTTATCACCGCTATAATTTTTACCAGACTAAAACAAAATGCACTTTTTAAAGAACGTTCCCTTTTTTAACCATATTCGGTTACTTTGTATATCCACGGCTCCACGTTTAATTACCTTTTAACCTAACTTTAGACCAGTGGGTATGGGAGGCTCATCCCCATGAGGTTGGGCCGCCACGTCACCGCCACGTAGGAGAGGCTTGAAGAGGGTGGACCTAGGGGTGGGGGATGAACCCCTTTATATATACATATATATATATATATGTGTGTGTGTGTGTGTGAGAAGAGAGGAAGTTGGCCCGTCATCATCGGCTGGGGGAGGATGATTTGGACTGGGCTGGGACCGCGGCGGGAGGACGGGCCGGAGGACGGAGCCCATACCCTCCGGTCTTATAAACATTCCGGTCAATGGTGTAATCAAAGTGTTCAAAGCGATAGTCAAAGTCAAAAAAAAAATGTGTGTTTGATATATATGTAATTTATGACATCTTGATGATAGTAACAAATGAAGTCTTAACATTAATGTGTGTTTGATATATATGTAATCAAAGTGTTCTAATTCTAATTTATAATTAATTAAAATGAAGTCTTAACATTAATTGATATATATGTAATTTATGACATCTTGATGATAGTAACAATTGATATATATCTATTAATTTATCACATCTTGATAAATAATAACATAATTTTGTCTTTTGTGTGATTTGTGTTTTGGTGTTTTTTTAGCTTTAGGGTTTTTTCTATTTTTGTTTTACAAGTTTGTTAGGATCGGAGGCTGTCATGATTGTGCTTGTTTGTATAAATTTGACAAATCAATGAATATAAAATAAGATTAAGTGCAGCGGAAATGAAAACAAACTTTATAAGCACAATTTAAGTGGGAAATAGTTTGATAAACAGATGCTTCTCATTAAGTTGAATGATTCAATTACAAATTACAAGCATGCTTACAGAACTAAGCTCCCCCTCAGCCTGATACTCCAAGGTTGGTTGCACAAGATGAAAGGATTGGACTGGAGAAGAAGAATCTACTCAGTCAATCAAAATGTAACAGTACAGGGTACTGCTCCATTTATAGGCAAACCAAACCACTGAGGCATCTCAGCTGACGTCACCATGATAGTGACATCTAACAACCTAACAACCTATAAAACATTGTTCTATACAAACTACTGATGTTTAACAACTGATTATAAGTACAATACAAAACAAGATAAAACTACTGCTTCATGTTCCGCTGTTGTAGCCTGAGCACTGATGTTGAGCATCAGTGCTTTCTTCAAAGGTGATCAGTCCTTGAATGAGCAGTGCTTGTGTCTTCAGCAGTACTTAGGAAACGACAGTAGATAGAGCAACAGTGTTTGTCTTCAGCAGTCTTTAGAGTTTCATCAGTGTTTGTTTCGTCAGTTGTTATAGTGAGCAGTACTTAAGATCCATCAGCTGTTAGATTACCACTGTCAAGGGGAAAGCCAAGTGTAAACAGCTGCTTATTCTGAATCCACTGTTGTGATCCGGTTTTGGCTTTCATTATCTGTTCCTCTGGTAGGGTTCAATCCCAACAATCTCCCCCTGGAACAGATAATGCCAAAACCCTTCATTATTCTGGATCTTTATTTCTCATCAGTAGTTCCTTATCTTGCCTTTTAAATTCTTCTTCAAAATTCTTGGAACTTGTGTCATCTTCATCCCTACACAGTGTAAGTTCAAGGAGATCCTGCAAATCTTCAACACTAAGGCCTAGTGCTTCTTTCCTTGATATGTACTTCACCTCACCATTGGATCTGACCAAGGTCAATACGTGGGTCTTTTGATCAGACGTCCACTTTAGTATTTTTAATCCTAATAGGTTTCTTGGGAGAGATTTATTTTTAGATGAGTTTGGAGATGTCGGCCTTGTGAAAAGTTGTAGGTTGTCAGACATTTGTTTGAGGGCCTTCTCGATGACATCATTTGCTGCATCTACATCTTCTGCAGTCTCTCTTTCAATTAGCTCTTGCCTCTCAATGTCTGTCATGCCAGTTGGAGTGTTTGGTGATGCAGATTTGGTTAATACCTCTTTAAAGAGGTTTTGAAGTTTTGCTGAGGTATCTTCTTTTAGAACCATTTTCATGACGGTATCTTTGAAGTACTCAGCTTCCTTTTCCTTTACCTCTTCACTAGACAACAGTTTTCCTTCTTCTTCGTTTGACACAAGGATATGATTATCTGCTGATTTGAACAGTTTTTGGAGGTCATTAATCTATTTTTCAAGCTACATCATTTGTTCACGCTTCTTTGAAGTGCCTGAAACAGATATCTTTCTTTTCTTCAGCCTTTCATAGGCTTTATCAGTATGCTGCTTTGACCACTTTGATATGGCAATGGCAGTATCCACTTTTGCCTCAACCAGCTCTGGCTTCTTTCTTTTGTACTCAGTTGTTAGGTCAGCGATGAGCTTTTTGTATTTGCTCCAATTTGGAGCATTCTTCTTCTTTCTAGGATCATTCTTGATTTTATCAATCCTATCAGCTTCATGCTTTAAGGCCACTATTGGCCATTCTTCAAATTGGTTTTCTTCAGCAGGATAAAATTTTTCTTGCATGATGTATGCAAGAAGTTTTCTTCTCATTTCTTTTCGTTGACCTGCCTTTTCTTTGCTCAGCTCTTGTGCAAAATCTTTTATCTGTTTGACTTTTGTGAGCAGAAATTCCAATCTTTCAACAATGGCTTCGTCACTTTGACCTTCACATTCAACCTTGGCTCTTATCTTAGCCTGTCTTGCTTTGAGCTCAAGTTATTCATCCATGTCTTCTAGGACTATAAAGCCAACGAGTGAAGGAAATCTTCTGTTTGAAGGATCATCATCATTGTAGAATTGCCTCATCTCATTTTTGATAGCTTCTAGTTACAGTGGATATTTTGCAGCAATGGGATCATATTTGTCCTCATTTGCCTGAGTAAGTTTTCTTTTTCTGGTATAGAGCTTTGCTGGTTGTGCTGTGGGAATGGTGAGAGCAGTGGTGGATGGTTGACTAACAGTGGTTGAAGCAACTGGTGCTTCAACCGCTGTTGTCATTACAACTACTGATATGTCAGCAGATGTCTTCTGCTTTTGAGCAGGGGTTGTGATGGCAGGGGTTTGAGTGATGAGTGACTGACTAACAGTAGTTGGAACAACTGGTGTTTCAACCACTGTTGTCATTACAGCAGATGTTGTAACATCTGCTGTCTTCTGCTTTTTGGCAGGAGGTGATGATGGGGTGGCTGTTTTTGATGGTGAAGTTGTTGTTGGTGTTATGATCACAGAAGATGGTGGAACAGTGGTTATGGTGGTGTGTGGTGATACAGTAGCTTTGGTTTGGCTATTTTCTGGCTCAATAAAGATGCCATCATCAATTCCTTTCTTTTTTCACTTGATCTTCTCCCCCTTTTTGGCATTATCTGGGAAGGGTTCATTCATGAAGAGGATAGTGGAAGGAACTTTTCCAGAGGCACTTTGGATATGAGCCTTGATAGCTTTAATATCTGCCTGTGTATCTTTAAATCTTGACTCCACCATGTTTGTCAGCTTTTGTACATGTATAGCATGCTGCTGATCAGCCATCTGCTTTTGTCTTTCCAGCAGTGGTTGGAACATGTTCCATAACTCATTTGCAGCAGGTGCCTGTTGTGCAGGTGCTTGAGCTGGAGCAGCAGTGGATTGGGCTTTCTGAGCTTTTAATAGCTGCTGCACCATATCCTTTATTTCAGCAACTGAGGTTTCCAGGTTTTCAACCCTGCCCGTCAATTCCTGATATTTTGAATCATCACCCAAGTTAATGGGATCATCTGAATCCCCACCAGCAGTGGTTTTACCAATGTGTGGCTTAGGGACTGAATCCCAAAAGTCATTCATTGATGCCCCTTGTTCTTGGTACTGGGGACTTCTTTCTTCAGCACTTGATAATCTTTTGATGTTGCCAGTGGTTAAGACAAGCTCACTGGTGGTTCTCATTGGTGCTATTGAAGAAATTGCCTTCAAGGGAGTCTTATGAATGTAACCACTGTCCAAATGTAAACCAGTGGGTTCAACATTTGTAGTGGCTGCTCCACTTGAACTACTGACAGGAGTTACTTGTAACTCCTTCAGTGTAACATCCTCAGTTGTTGCTGGGATAACAGAGATATCAACATCAGACCCAGTCACTTGTGGGAGTATACTCTCGGTGATAGGTGTTTGAGAGGAACCGGTTTGTGTCTGAGTAATACCAACTGTATGCAACAAGGGTGTTATGGATGATGGTAATGTAGGGGGTGAGGGTAAAGGAGTTGAAAGAGACATGTCCTTGGGATCAGGACTGTGGAAGATGGATCCGAGTGGGTCCAGAGCTTCATATTGTGGGGTCCCTGTGTTTACAACCTGATCCTTTTGTGAGGATGCAGGAGGAGTTTGTGGCAAAGGTGGAGATCTTTCTTCCAACTGCTGTGAGGAAGTAGCAGCAGTGGTTATTGGTGACATTTGTGTTGTCACGGGCATTTGCTCTGGGATCTCATCTTCCAGAGGTGCCTTTGTTTTGGGTATGGGGGGGCTTTCTGGATGTTTTCTTTTTGTTCTTTTAGGTGGTGGCAGGTGTGGGTTTCAAAACAGTGGGTGTAGCAGTGGGCTCAGCAGCCGATACCTAAGGAGCAGTTTCATCTGCTAAATTCTGCTCAGGTACCTCTGCTTTTGTTTTTATAGGTGCCAACATTCTAGAGAATGTTTCAGGCGTTAAACAGTTTATTTTAAAATGAGCACCTTGTTTGGGCAATTCTGCATCTTCTTTTACAAATTTTTGTTCGAAATAATAGCTTAAAAACCTTGGAAAGAGCATCAATGCTTTGCTATCAACATTCTTTACTAAATCATCAAAAATCTCCTGGGAATAATTAAAATTTTCATTATTTAAAATTGCATATCCCAGGCATTGAATTTTTGATGGTATTTCATTAAAAGAAGTTGTTTTATTAGAAACACGCATCAATAGAGTGTGAAATAAAAACCTTGGTGTAGAAGGGAAGAAACCTTTTTGTAAGGTATCCCTTTTTGGTTGCTCTGCATAACCCCTATTCATGAAATCCTTTTTCAACTCAGTTTTCGAAAAAGAGGTTTTACCTTCTAGATCATTGAGTTTGAAGACTTCAGAAATAGATTGTGGAGAGATTTTAATCTTTTTACCCTGTATCGAGGAGTTGATGGCTGTGACAGTGTCTCCTTGTTTTTCAAGGGTGGCATTGTTCCAGAACTCTCTCTGGGTTTGTAGATAAATGGGAGCGTCTGCTGTTAACAAAGTTTTATACTTTGATGCAGATAAGGTGTCAATGATGGAGTCGAAGGTGTTGTCGGTTGTGGGTTTTGTGAGTATACCTAAATAGTTGTGAGGAGATTTGTAACGAATTTCTGTGGTTTCAGCGGCCATTTGAGTGGCGTCAGTGGGAGTGGAGGAAGAAGACGGTTTTGATTTTGATTTCGACTTTGATTTCGTCATTTTTTATGAAGAAGATCGAAAAATGTTTTTGGAGTTATGAGTGGGAAACTGCTTTGTGAAGAGAATGTTTGGAATTCAATTCGACAGTGAAACCCTGTTTGGGGTTTTGATCAGGGTTTTATTTAGGGAAAAAAAATGAATACTGACGTGGCAGGGGTTATAATGATCTGACGACTAAAAAGCTGACCACGTGTCAACCCCTGATGGAAGAGTAAATAATGGAGGACAGTTGTTTTGGGGGCCACTGATGAAACAAGTATCAGTGGTTACAATGGTAATAAATGAAGCAGTGGGTGATTTTTACCATCAGTGGATGCTTTAACTACATCAGTGGATAGCATATCAGTGGATAAAACACTGATTTTGAACAACTGTGCATATCACGAAAGTGAGAGAACAGAGGTTGACTTTCAGCAGTGGATAGTCATTAGAGAGCAGATGTTTGAGGCACAATCAGTAGTTTTAAGGAAAAACAGTGGTAGATAACAAAATGAAGATCATTAGTATAACAACTGTTAGTGCAGCAGTGTTTCAACTTTTGACAAATAATTTTAGCATCTGCTTGTTCAGATGTGGGGATTGATTTTGTCTTGTGTGAGCTCAATATCATGTCCAACATCTGTTATTCTGCAGAAATGTTATACTTAGCTACATTTTAGATGTAAATTATCAAGTTTAATTTGTCAGCAGTTTTTCTAGGAGATTATGTTCTAGGTTTACCACATGTTCACTATTTCCTGACAGTGGTTTAGAATCCCAGATGATTTCTTTACTAAGGCAACTCACTTTGTGTCTAATTATTTGAACTAGAACATGAGTGTCTCAGTATTTTTAGAATTAATTTGCAATCAATTTTTTTTTCTGTGATAAACAAACTTGAGCTTAATGTGACCTTGGCATGTACACCATTTCCCTTTGATCAGTTTTGGGAAAAGTAATTTCACACAAAAATAAGGAAATTACATTCTGACCGGAGAGAAAACTTTTACTATCAAAAAGGACTAAAAGTACAAAATATATTATTAAAAAATCAATAATATATCCGGTTTTATTTGAGAAAAACACCTTTCTAAAAATAAAGGTTATTTTGAAAACAACATCAAAAGGATCTGGTAACTTCCAAAAAGGCTTATGATCACATCATTATGACCACCGATTAGGATCATTTTCTTGTTAATTGATTGCAAATTCTCTTTTAAAGTCAATCACTCGAGATACCATTGTTACCTGAATTAATGAATGCACACAGTTGCATAATGACCATTGTTTTCCCAACCTTTGACTCATAGGTGTTTTATGTTTATGCTCTTTTCTTTTGACTTCAAAAGTTTTGAGATAAACACACTTTTAAGTTTGTTCATTTTCTTCTTCCCTTTTTACCCTTCCCATTCATAAGTACAGAAAATACTTTCTGGGAGATTTTATTGAGGAAATACTTAATCCAGAATCATTTTGCAGTAATGTTTTGAGAGATCTGGCCGCATGTGAACATGCTTTATTACCAAATCTCACATTACTTATGATTTGGACTGTTTTTGACCCCTGATTTTCTTAATGTGTTTTGACAGGGTTGGTTTATTCCTTTTGAGGATTCTCAACCTGCCTTCTAACACATAAGATTTCATGACCAAAGTTTTATTTTCCTCTTTCTAAGTTAGCAAAAACACTAATGTTTATATGAACATAGGTTTTGTTAATTTGAGGTTCATACTTTAGCATAAAACATGATGAAATCATCATAAATTCCATAACAACAGTTGAAATTAATTTTGAACGAAGATAGTCATACCATAGTTACCAGACATGTTTCCAGATCTGGAAACTATGAGTGATTTGTGCATGACATCACTTGTTGTTTGAAATTTGTGAATCTTATGCCATCTTGGTTGTTTTACAGAGTATCAGATTCATCATTTTGTACATGATTTCTCATTGCTCTGTTTTTCAACTAAATACAATCAACCATAGTATCAATGAATTTTGAGCTGAACTGTTATGTCAAATTGATTGTTAGATCGAATTTGACTGTCCGAGCTCTGATACCAATTGTTAGGATCGGAGGCTGTCATGATTGTGCTTGTTTGTATAAATTTGACAAATCAATGAATATAAAATAAGATTAAGTGCAGCGGAAATGAAAACAAACTTTATAAGCACAATCTAAGTGGGAAATAGTTTGATAAACAGATGCTTCTCATTAAGTTGAATGATTCAATTACAAATTACAAGCATGCTTACAGAACTAAGCTCCCCCTCAGCCTGATACTCCAAGGTTGGTTGCATAAGATGAAAGGATTGGACTGGAGAAGAAGAATCTACTCAGTCAATTAAAATGTAACAGTACAGGGTACTGCTCCATTTATAGGCAAACCAAACCACTGAGGTATCTCAGCTGACGTCACCATGATAGTGACATCTAACAACCTAACAACCTATAAAACACTGTTCTATACAAACTACTGATGTTTAACAACTGATTATAAGTACAATACAAAACAAGATAAAACTACTGCTTCACGTTCCGTTGTTGTAGCCTGAGGACTGATGTTGAGCATCAGTGCTTTCTTCAAAGGTAATCAGTCCTTGAATGAGCAGTGCTTGTGTCTTCAGCAGTACTTAGGAAACGACAGTAGATAGAGCAACAGTGTTTGTCTTCAGCAGTCTTTAGAGTTTCATCAGTGTTTGGTTCGTCAGTTGTTATAGTGAGCAGTACTTAAGATCCATCAGTTGTTAGATTACCACTGTCAAGGGGAAAGCTAAGTGTAAACAGCTGCTTATTCTGAATCCACAGTTGTGATCCGGTTTTGGCTTTCATTATCTGTTCCTCTGTTAGGGTTCAATCCCAACAAAGTTTATTTTTTATTTTTTGTAATTTTGTCATAAAAAGCTAAACAAGTTAGTTTTTTATGAGTTTTTGTTTTACATTTTTTTTTCTGGATTTGTTCATCATTCGGTTGCTACTTAGCATAATGTTTGGTGATCACATTTGGTCCTTTAGTTTTATTTCGTTCGGTTGATATTTTGCACGGTGTTTGATAAGTTTTACGACACGTAAGCCACTTTGTGTTAAAAATTCGTATTTTTGTTTTATGTTTTATCCCGGTTTTGGTTGTGGTTTGGTTGCTACTTAGCATACTTTTATGCCCCGACCCCGCAACATTGTAACACAGTCTTACGTCCCCGCCCCACAACGCGGGGTGTTAAGACTAGTTCAACTTAACATATCTGGGCCTGGGCTTAAGATATTTACTTATTCCACCTTCTTTTATCCAATAACATAAATCCTTTTAAAGTGAGAACTGGGTCATCAAATATATTGGATCCTATAGTATGTCATATACGGCTTAAGTTTAATGTAGACAGATGTTTTTTTATTTATTTTTAGAAAAATATCCTGATTAATATTGGGTGAGGGTATTGACACACCCCTACTTTTTGAGTGCACAACCCCCCTCCCCCCCCCCCCCTCAGAGGTGGCATAAGGCAATAAGGGGAGTATATAGTGTGAAAGCAATTAATGTGCCAGAAAAAGGGTTTTGATAAGTCTCTCATTGCCCTATGAGACATATAAGGTTGTGGTAGTTGGAGCATTTATCCCTATATGCCTCTCATTGAGCAATGAGAGGCTTATCGGCATGACTTTTGATGAATTTAAGGTATAATTACTGACATGAAATGAGTTCAGTCTGAAAAAGCGTGAAAGTGACCCATATGACCCTTATCGACCTATACGACCCTTATCGACCAAGAATGTTTAATTACCCAAGCATACATGATTTATTTGATTCAAAATTTTTCAAACTCATAATAATAATACTAATAATAATAATAATAATAATTAAAATAATAATATTAATAATAATAAGAAGAAGAAGAATACTTAATAAAAATAACATACGCACATTTAAAAAAAACGATGATATAACTAGATCCGGCAAACGGGTAGGGCCGGGGTCGGGTAGGGTCATGGGTCAAAGACCCTACCCGACCCTCGGCCCGACCCGTCTGCCGGGACTAGTTATAACATTGTTTTTTAAATATGCATATTTTTTTATTAAGTATTATTATTATTATTATTATTATTATTATTATTATTATTTATTTTATTATTATTATTATTTAAAACTTCATATTTTATTAAAGCAATTGTGTGTATTATAAAATGTCAATTTTTTTATTTATCAAACTTACTTCCCAGTTGTTCGATGGTCCGGAGGTTTACCCGAACCATTCCATTTTATCGATCGCTTATGTCGAAGGTGTTTATTTTATCGTGGCTAAGTTAACGGGATGATTGCCCGATACCGGTACGAAATGGACTTTGAAATACTTCACCGAAGTACAGAAGCTATGGAATGAGTGACAATGTACATGTCTCGTATTACACAGGGTAGGGCGTTACTAGGTAGTAATAGAACTTCACGAAAAAGAATTTGTTAACTTGGCAGAGGTGTAATTTATTAAATTAATTATCACAATAATAACAATAAAAAATAATAATAATAACAACAATAAATCATAATAATAACAATTATAAATAATAATAATAATAATAATAATAATAATAATAACAATAACAATAATAATAATAATAATAAATAACAATAATAATAATAAATAATAACAATAATAATAATAAATAATAATAACAATAATAATAATAAATAATAATAATAGCAATAATAATAATAATAATAATAATAAATAACAATAATAATAATAATAATAATAATAATAATAATAATAATAATAATAACAAGAGTTAATTACATAGTTAGTCCATGTGGTTTGCACAAAGTAACATACTTAGGTACTAATAGTTTAAAATCACATTCTAGGGTATTAACTTTTCATTTTGTAACATTTGGAGGTATTAACATTATTTTTAGGTTTAAAATCACATTTTATTAGTACCTGGATATGTTATTTTGTGCAAGCCACAGGGACTAACTATTTTAATACCCTAGAAGTTAATACCTCCAAACGTTTCAAAATGAAAAGTTAATACCCTAGAAGATGATTTTAAACTATTAGTACCTAAGTATGTTAATTTGTGCAAACCACAGGGACTAACTATGTAATTAACTCTAATAACAATAATAATAACAATAAATAATAATAAATAATAATAACGATAATAATAATAATAACAATAATAAATAATAATAATAATAATAACAATAATAATAATAATAAACAATAATAATAACAATAATAAATATCAATAATAATAATAAATAATAATAATAATAAACAATAATAATAACAATAATAAATAATAACAATAATAATAATAAACAATAACAATAATAATAATAATAATAAATAATAAATAATAATGATAATAATAAATAATAATAATAACAATAATAAATAATAATAATAATAATAGTAACAATAATAATAATAATAAATAGTAACAATAATAATAATAATAACAAATAATAACAACAATAAATAATAATAATAATAACAATAATAATAATAATAATAAATAAATAAATAAAAATAATAATAATAATAATAATAATATCAACAACAATAAATAATAACAATAACAACAATAAATAATAAATAATAATAATAACAATAAATAATAATGATAACAACAACAATAATAATAATAATAATAATAATAATAATAATAATAAATAATAATAAAATAATAATAAATAATAATAATAACAACAATAAAGAATTTCATGAAAAAGAATTTGTTAACTTGGCAAAGGTGTTAGTAGATGTATCGTATTACACATAGTAGGGCGTTAGTAGATAGTAATAGAACTTCACGAAAAAGAATTTGTTAACTTGGCAAAGGTGTAACATCCGTGAAATATAGTGTATGCAACAATTTTTTTAAAAAAAAATATTAATTAGGGTGTTTTATAACATAAAAACCCTTAATTACCACATAAAATTGTTAAAAAATTAATTTCATATGAGTCGTATAGGGCAATGAGACCCATATACAACTCCTATAAGGTGCTCATTGATCAATAAGCCTCCCCTGGTTGACACCTTATGAGTGTCTCATTGACCAATAAGCCTCCCCTGGTGATTTCCACTTTAAAGTACATGGTCTGCAACAGACATCGTCGTAGGTCTCAGACACAACAATCGAATCTCACCTCACACGTCTACTACTTACTAAAGCTTAGAAATACGTCGAAACACGCATCACATAATCACATAAGCACAAAGTCACAGATTCACATAATCACAGAAGCACATAAGCATGTAGGCACGTAGAGCACAGAGACACCTAAGCACAGAAGCACATACACATTTAATCACAGATGCATTCAGAATACAGAAACCTATCATTCAAAGCTCGCGAGTCGTTCGTATATAGCGATCGCATATAGTTATCGTAAAATCATATAGCATGTTCGAGTATAGTATAAGCGTATATTGTAGCATAGTATTGTCTAAGTTCGTAACGACTTGTTAGCGTTTTGAGGTAGAAGAGCAATGCGAATCGTGTGTGTTGATCGAAGTGATAGCAAAATCGAATAAACTTCAAAATTTTAAACACATATAACACATAAAATCGACGAATTATCAGAGTCACAACTGCCAACTCAAAAACACAAAAATCGGGAACTGGATTGTCTGCGGCTACTAGACATCGACTACCCAAAGCGATTCGACTATTCGCAGTGGACTTGTCGTCACTTTTCGACTTTCGGGATCGCGTTTCTGCCTCGATTCTTGGGCATTCAACGCGTATTCCCTAGGTCATACTTGTGAGTTCAGGTCGTTGGAGTCCGTCGAGGCTTTGGTGAGACAAATAAAATCCGGAACAAGTTGTCAAGGTTAGGGTTTCACCCCTAGCTTTGCAACTTCTTCCTTGTTTTAGTGAAATTGAGGAGATTATTCATCAAAATATGGATTTCACTCCTGATTTGGTATAATTCTCCTCGGTAGTTTTGAAAATTTAATGAAGAAACCATTGATGAATTGATAAAGTCAGCATTGATCAAGCAATTTAGTCGAGAGTTTGCGGTTTTTTTTTCACACCTAATCCTGACTGAATCGCTTGATTCTATTTGAAAATTCGAGTGCAGTGATAGCGAAGAATATTAGAATATAGCACATAAGCTTGGTTTGTTGGTTCCTAACTATAGTCTAGGTCTCTAAGACAGTGACCCGGACTAGGTCGTGTCTTGCCTAATTCCCTATAGTTATGGCTCTGATACCAATCTGTCACACCCCAACCGATGGCGGAATCATCGGGGCATGGCACTGAGCGAAACAGATTGTCCAGAAGTTTCCCTGACAACTATCATTACCATTCAATTTATGTAACACGTCCCATACCGTGCCTCAAATGGCAAAACAAATTATTACAAATAACATCTAGTCAAATATTTTGTTCCGACAACTCATATTTAATTAAGAACGAATAAATATTGTTCAAATGCTTCAAAAGACCCGGTCGGACAAGATCTACAGACAACTATGCTCTAGACGCTTGTTCCTGACGGACAACTATTTGTTGGGGGCCTCTAGAGCTTTATTCTAGCCTCGCTTTCCTAGCAAGCAAACATCTTAAACACCTGTCACATACGTTAAGATAAAGTCAATACATATAATGTAAAGGTGAGCATACAAGTTTGATAATAGCATAATAGAGTTCGAATAGTTTACGCATAACCAGCACGTACACAGAGGAAAACGAAGCATGTTAATTATCGACATGGATCTATCGATACCAATGATTGCGGGTTGACTGTCCGAGACAGTTCGCAATACATGATTACCACCGTAATCCATGCAAGTAATTGTCCTTAACAACCCCCGTGTGAATGGGTGCTGAGTCCAAACTATAGTACTACGTCATTAAGGCAGGTAGACAACATTCCACGTGTAAACACAATCAACAAGCATTCATTTAGTTACGTAATACATGCGTAATTGGTTAGCGTTCAAATAATTAAGTAGTGTGATCGATTGTGTCTTGATATAAGTAACGTATGTAACACCCAAAAGTGCTAAAAGCAAAAAGGGATCGAGTATACTCACAGCGATTGATTGATGGATTGAAGGGAGCGCTTGAGAGTAGGGTTAGCCTGAACAGTTTGATAGCATAACGATGAATACATGTAAAATGGAGACAAGTGTAAGTGGGTCGAACAGCCTGGTCGATCGAACGGTAGGTTCGATCGAACGGGTTGTTCGTTCGGTTGGACAGTCCGTTCGGACAGTCTGTTCGATCGGCCGGTAGGCTCGATCGGCTGGACTGTTCGAGTGGATTGTTCCTTCCTTTGAGTAGGATGTGTTTATGTATGATGGTTGACCTTTTGAAGTTTTCGTTGTAGTATTTGAGAACACTGAAGTGTCCTTACCTTTCAGGTTGATCGATCGAACGGCCTGTTCGATCGGCCGGCTTAACCGATCGGTTAGGAACTTCAAAAGTGAGTCCTCAGCTGGAGGTCACCTGTTCGATCGGGTGACACTCCGTACTACTACGAGTTGTAAATCGATTAAAGGTTGAAGCATAGTATCTCATGATCCGATGAGTAATGTTATCACACAGCTCATTCGATCGAACATCACCTCGTTCAATACTATACTTCATGAAATTGTCAAAGTGTGGGGCCACTTGCTAGCCGATCGGCTGGCCTGGTCGATCGGCTGTCATGCCCGATCGGTTGGGCTGTCCGTTCGGACAGCCTAACCGTTCGGACAGCATCCTGACCTGGTCGGCTTGCTCGTCTAACACTTGGCTGTTTTGGTTATTTGACGTTATTTCGAGGTAGTTTGACAACGAGCTAAACCATGGAACTTTCGTTCTTACTTGCTTCCCCTGCTCGGACAGGAATCACCCAAGTTCGGCCGGTAAACTGTTCGGAACGGTAGTTTGATGTTTATCCAGAAGTCAGTGAACCTCGTGGATAGAATCCGAATCTTGAACCACTCATCCACTAGAATGATTGGTGAGTCGGCTCAAGCTCCGTTTCTACCGGTTTGAAGGCATTGAGTGTAAAAGAGTTGAAAGAAAGTTGGAAATCCTTCTTTCAATCCTTCACACCATGTAAATGTTCGGATCTTTGATGGATCTTAGCTTGTTTATGTGGAAATCGGTTAGATCCGAGCTATTCATGGTGGATTAAGGCCAAAACATGATGTTCTTGAAGAACACCATGATGACATCATCCTAGAATGCTTAGATCTTGATGATTTCACGGTTAGAAATCAAGATTTGAAAGATAGAAAGGTGTAGGAGTGTGCATTGATCAAGAAAGTACAAGATTTAGGATGAAAACTTACCGAAATCGGAAGAAATCTGAGAAAAGAAGGGGAGTACGAGCTGGTCGGTCAGAGAGTTTCCAAAAGTGGAAAGAATGACAATGACAGCCCTATTTATAGGCTCCAAAAGAGGAAAGGGCTGGCCGATCGGCCAGGCATCCCGATCAAACAGCCTGCTCGATCTGACAGTCCGTCCGATCGGCTGGGCTGTTAGATCTTCTGACAGCCTGATCGATCAACAGTCTGGTTCGAGTGTTCGGTGCGACGATTTCTGATATTTCGATTTCGATTGAAGGCGATACGAGTACGATAGAGTTTCCTATTCAAATTACTTTCAGTCCCAATCACTATATCTAACATACAATCATCTATATTCACACTATCCTTACATTACCATTCGTCATAATTCGATTTCGATTGCATTCGATTTGAGTTTCGAGTTTCGATTCGAGATTTCGATTGATTCGATTGATCACCACACAAAACATAAAGTAAACACACACAGGTAACACATAAGGCACACACACACGTATAACAACAACCAGAGTTCGCGTAATTCGTAATTCGAGTTCGATGATGGTTAGATCGGTTTGATTACTGATTAGTTAACTTTATCGCATTGTTACTTCCTACTATCCACGGTCGTAAACCGGTTCGCGTTGATAAAACATTCGATTACTTCGATTTATTCTGATTAACAACACTTACTCCACATAATACAAATAAAACATAAAATAGACTAATTATGGTCAAAGAAGTCAAAGTTGACTTGGACTTTGACTTTGACTTTGACATTCGAAAACACGGGGTGTTACAATTATTATTATTATTATTATTATTATTATTATTATTATTATTATTATTATTATTATTATTATTATTATTATTATTATTAGTATTAGTATTAGTATTAGTATTAGTATTAGTATTAGTATTAGTATTAGTATTAGTATTAGTATTAGTATTAGTATTAGTTGACATGACATTTATCAAAACTTTTCAGCCGATATACCTCGTATAGCCTGATGAGACCCATATACATCTATTTTTTCTGAAAAGTTGACATGACATTTATGACACACCACTTCCATACGCGTCTCATCGACCTATACGGGTCTCATTGAACTTCAGTTTCTTTTCTTTTTGTGGTTTTATTTTTGCCGTTTGTGATGGTGTTGGGTAGGTTGTGGTGGTGGTGGTGGGTCGGCTACGGTGGTGGTGGTAGTGGTGTGCCGACTGGGGTGGTGGTGGTGGGTCGGCTGGGGTGATGGTGGTGGGTCGGCTATGGTGGTGGTGGTGGGTCGGCTGGGGTGGTTGTGGTGGCGGTGGTGGTGGGTCGGATGGGGTGGTTGTGGTGGTGGTGGGTCGGCTGGGGTGGTGGTGGTGGTGGGTCGGCTATTGTCACGACCCCCGACCCCATCTAGCCGGAATCGGTGCCGTGAGCAGTCCAGTGGTACCGGTGATTATTTTAAAAACATTGCAGCGGAAATTTCATCAGGACCGTGAGTTAGGAAAATATCAGAGTTTAGAAACACCGGATTTTTATTGAAATAGATGGAATAAATTCCATGTTTTACAAAGGTAGCTTTTAATAAAAACAATATTTCTTAATTTGATTTAATTAATAAAATAAGCCACTTCTTGAAGTCTTTTAGTGCCGGATCCAATCCTTACTCCAATCTACTGTAATTACCTGAAACGCGTTTTAAAAAGGTTTTGTCAGCGGGAAATACTGAGTGAGTTCATTCATTTTACTGAAAACGACACATTTGTTATAATTTACAGTATTAAGAGTTTTTACATATGTTTATTATCAACCAACATTTCAAGAATAGGTATTTGTCACAGACCAGCTCTGTGACTGTGGTCATATCACCATTGGCTGGCCCAATGAGTGACGTATATCACTTTCTTTTAGGCTCGCCCACCTAATGTGATTAAAACAATAATAATACTGTGCACAATACCCCACATACCGGCTGTAATTTGGTGATTACATAAACTTAATCACTGTAATTATAACTTTGAAAAATGATTTGGAGTATTGTAAAATAGTTAATAAAAAGAGAATGACTCACAAATCAGCATGCAGGATTGAATTAACAACTTCTTGATTCTATTTCTTCCAATAATTAAGCATGCACTTTATTATTCTGGATCTTCTGATGATTTAATAGTTTATTTGATTGTAAGGGTGTAGTTGGGAGTATTTCTGGTGGTTTAACATAATGGAATAAGTATGGGTGAAAAACCTAAATTAATCTTAACGAATTTCACAAAAACCGGGTTAATGCTCAATACAGCAGTTACGATAATTTCCCGAGATCAAATTCTCACAATGAACGACCAAGTGCAATACTTCAACTCATTTATCAAAATGACAAACGACAAAGTATAGTACTTCAACTCATTATCGAATTATCGACAACGACAAAGTACAATGCTTCAACTCATTTATCGGATTACCGACAAACGACAAAGCATAACCCAATGTGGGCGGCACTTAGACATTCTTTGGGTATATTGATCCCGGAAACTGAATCGTAATAGCGATCGAGTAATTACCCTGTTCCGCGACAGCAATTCGATATTAGTGTGTGTGTGTTGGACTGTTTCTGTGATAACTTGATCTACGTAACTCGGATTTACGTCGTTCCAAAGACAGAATTCAAGTCCCAACCCCCTCTATTTATACCCGAATTTTGACACCGTCGCGTAGCGCGAGGGGGTACCCCTATAGACGTCGCGCTACGCGAGTGGTCACCCTACTTTCATAGAGTAGCCCTTCGTGCATGTAGGCTTGCTGTGTCGACAGTTTTTCAATTTTCGAATTTTACAATTAGTTATGAGGATAATCGTTGGCTAGGGTTTATCCCCCTCTGAGTTTTAGGGGCCCTGATCCTGATTCTGATTGTTCTGGAAATTTTAGGGGTTGTGCAGGATTACTTGGGTGTCTCAACTATGGTTCCCTATTGGGTAAATAAAATAATAGGCATGACTTTTGATGAAAGTTTGTTTACAAAATAGAAATAATAAATCATAAATAATAGTTTTGGGTAACTCACAAAAAGAGAATAGAATGGTGGGAAAAAGGAATGGACCCACTATATAACTTTAGGGTTCAACTAGAAAACCTCCTGGTATAAATTTTGGGTATAACTTTTGGGCTAAAAAAAAATATAATGCACTTGTGTTAAGTATAGTACCCCTAATTCAACCTTGTCCCGAAGTCCCGAGATAGAATCCAAACGAACTTAGTCGGGCAGAGCCTTGACATGCGTTATGAGACTCAGATCAATCGGAAAGGGTAGCGGTAATTGGGAGTTACAATACTTAAAACAAAACAGGACTTTATTATTATTATGGGATAAAATATATATGTATGTAAAGAAAAGAGGGGCGATAGAAAGGAAAGTTTTTGGAGCAATGAAAATAGTCGACTGGTGGTCACTATTTATACTTAGTCTCAAAGGCTTTGGAGATTTAATATGACAACACGTATCAGCTCATATGTCCACCATTTCATTTTGTAAATCATTATTTTATTCCTTTAAACTTATCTTGATGACACGTACAAACTACATGCCATTTTTCATTTGAATATTTTAATATTAAAATATATGGAATTGATAAAAATGGGACACGAAAGGTTTTACTTCATATGTAGCCATTTTTGGTTTTATTATTAATTAATTTATTATTATTATTATTATTAATTTAACTACTTCAATTATTTAGTGTGTATAACTTCTAAAATATGATGTTTTATAAAATAATAAATATGTCATTGGAACCAGAATATTTTTGTCTACATTTGGGTCTAAGTTTCATTAAAATAGAGTAGGTTCAAAATACAATGTATTTTTATATTTTAATTATATAGTTCCTAGGCCTGTCTAGGAATTTCATATTTCTAATAGTCAACTTACTTGTAGACTACCCGTCTAATAATATAAGTTTTTATATACTTTTATTTTATTAGAAAGGTCAACCATATACAGGCCAAATAATATTTCAACCAACTATATATAAAATAGTGTTTAAAACTATTTGGGTTGAATATTTATATTAAAAATAAACTAGTTACTAGTTACTAGTGGTTAATAAATTTAGCCAGACTCATAATTCTTATATAAAAATTAGGAATGTTACATTCTCCCCACCTTGTTTTAAATCTCGTCCTCGAGATTTGGGTTACGATATTTCTTTTAGACTTATGTCATATTTTAGTCAATAAAAACAATATTTAAGGTAGATGACACATAAGTAAAATATCAAATTTTGTGAATACGAGTTGTATCATAAGTAGGATTCAATGGTTCAGCTGAATTAGTTCAAGAAATTGATGACAAATGAATGAGATGGAATGATATAATTTTCAAAATGACTAGGTTTAAGCAAAAAGAAATATGATCAATAGATTTTTTTTAAAATGAATGAAAAAAATTCTTTGCTAAAAGAAAGTTTATTTGGATTGGCAACTGAGGAAGACTTAGAATTAACGGATTCCAAATGAAATAAAAGTATGAAAAATGATTTGTCAAATAGTAAATTATGATATGAGAAATTCTATGTGTTGAGATGAGTGAATTGCAAAGATACACCAAAGGAGAATAGAGTTAGTGTATTAGAGTTCCAAGTTGTTTTAAATGGTGAAATAATATGATAGTACACTATTAGTGACTATATTTTTCATACTATGTCTTAGAGATGGAAATATAATAAATAAGTTGTTTTGACATGACCAACTATTATATTATATTTGTAAAGCATATGTAGTATATATTATTTGTTTCGCATTTTTACTATATGTAAAAGGGTTACCATTTTTAAATAAATAGTATTTTATTATATTATGTAAAATAACTTATATTTATTATGTAATATAGATTACAAAATTACTATAGCGAAGTTATTACATTTACAAAATATTTTAGTATTATGATTTTGTAAAAGAATCACTATTATTTATAACGTTTAAATGAAAGTTGTGAATAAAAAGGGGTAAAAGTATTTGTAAAATATTTTATATAACACTGTGTCAATTCTATGTGATCACTTATTTTTATTTTGAAACCATATAGCGTTGTAAAATGTAGTTACAAATGTTGTAGTGACTATTCCTTATGTATTACAATGTTCTTCTAACCCAATGTAGTCGTTGACTACTATATTATTCTTATATGGTTATTTTCTTATTAGAGTGTTATGGTGCATAATTACCACAATATAGGTGATACATAATTATTTATTTTATTCGTCCCTTTAATTCTGGTATTGTTTTATGAAAATATGTTTTCTCTTTACAGTACAAAGTAAAATATATAATTAAGATTTACTAAATAAGTATGATGACTTAATTAACTAGTCATTATCATGGCGGATATTGGTTAGTGCTGCCTTGTTTAAGCATAGGTGGCCAGTCCATGCCTAACTAAGGCTAGGCTATTCAATACATGCCCTTGATAATAACTCTAGTATCTAGAAAAATAATAATACCAATAATATTACTAAAACTAATATTAATTGTCAATAATAAATGCATAAACTTAAATGAGAGTATACTTCAAACAAAATTTTATACGTAAAAATATAAATTCTTTACCTTAATGGTTTTAACAAAATTTTAAATACAGGAATACTATATTGTAATCAATCAAGTTTATATAATGTTTCTCGATCAATGATGATAAGGTAAGAAATATCACGAAAGGCTCGATTGAGGTTGTAAGGACTATGGAATTAGGACATGAAATGGTGGATCATTATTTTAGCACATAATTGTGTTAAGATTGCTTTTATAAAATAAATTAATAAAGCGGATTCATTATAAATAAATAAATAATTAAATCTTAGATTAGCGCAATCTTTAATTTTGTGAAAATGTCATCACAAAGTGATCGTGATCAAAGAAATAATTCAGTGAAGTCGAAGGCCAAGAAAGCATGTTATAGTTTCAAGAGAATCGAAGTGCTTGTTGGGATTATTTCGAATTTGAATATGATGGCTTAAAATATCATATGGGACTTTGAATTGAATACGAAATGTGAGTAAGTTCAAAATGATTGAACTTTGTTTAAACAAAACGGGTTCAAGAAAGTTTTGACATGGTTACAACAAAACCATGGATACCATTAAAAAGGAAATCGAGTTTTTCAAGAAATTTATCGATCAAATATCTAAGAGTAATCATTTTGCAAAACGCGGTTTACAATGCAAAGATCAAGTATAGCGAAATGATATTTGAGGTTGGATAAAATAATAATTTGGAATGAAGCCTTCCTATGGTCTTCATAACTCTAAGGAACCATATGTACAACAAACAGTGCATGTGTACCGTGTAGATTTACCAAGAAATAATATAGATCAATATTCGCCATTATGAAAGAAATTCTCATTGTATGATGATCATTAGGGGAAGTAGCAAAAGTTTATTCATAGAGGTCAGAATTATAACGAAGGAACTTCTTATCTGGAATTTTGTGTGATAACTATTTGTTAAATGACATTATCAGAGAATGTCAAATGAAGTGAAATGAAATAGGGGATTTGCAAAAATATATGACTTCTTTTGTAGTGCTAATAATTATGACTCAGGTTAGTCTATGCACCGATGTTTATGAAATATTGTTCCAATGTACCTTAACGAGATTTTGATCGTTTGTAAGATCATGTGGCAAAATACCGCTTTTTGATTAGTAGTACTTTTACCGACGGAATTAATATTGGTGTCATCGTGCCTAATTTATATTTTTTCAAAGGTCTTGCCTTGGAAGTTGTGTGTGATAAACTTTGACGTCTGTGGACGTATAATTTAAGTTTCATGTGTTTTCTTGTGCATTAGCACAACTTTACATGCTTCTTACTTGCGTTCATAATTTATGGCGTTAATAATTTATGGTAACACATTGGTAATTCTTATATTTTTGATGGTGTCCCAACTTAATGGGTTTCCATTTATTATTGTTGCTCGAGTTACGAGGTAGATGATCAAACAAAATAATGTTTGATATCAATATAGGTAAGAGATTCTTGATAAAGGAATCTAGATTTATTATTGACACATATATTTGTGCTTGATTCTTAATTATCAATTGTTATGGCTTTTGGAATTTCTTATAGATATACATATCTATATAATCATATATTTCACATGCTGTAATATACATACCCTTTATAAGGTTAATGTATTTAACAGGTTCTTATTTTCAAAAACAAGTCTGATATCAGGCCATGATACTTACTTAGGGAAATTTTGTCACTTGTTTGACATTTTATATACCCCATCTTACCCGGTTCGCGCCGGAGAGGTAACCTCAGTATATCTGGACAAGCTGGAGAGTCTGCTACTCTATACCCAGTTTTGCCGGGAAAATTTTCTATTTCCCATAAATAGTATCTTTTTCAAGATTTTAAAAGTGTCTCTTTTATTAGGACTTTTATCCAGAATCAAGGAAATTTGTATTTCCATAACGTATCTTATTCTAGACCAAATAATACCAATAAACAAGAATAAATGGCAATTAAATGCCATTGCTTGCTAGTCGTTATTCTTATGGAATACCAATTATACTTATTTATACTTATATAAGAAATTTTATCTTGAAATTTATATTAAGACAAAATTCTTAAGTTCGAGTCTAAATATCATTCAGAGTGCTATCAGATAATATTGGGTTTCTAACTTTCCGTTTAAGCTTAGGTATTATTATTATAACACCTACTTGCTCTAAACAAGTGGCTTAGTTTATACTAAGGCATCTTTTCTTATGTTCAAGTCTAAATGTTATCAGATGTGCTACCAGTTAAGTTAATAGCAATCTCCTAACTCTTTTATTTAAGCTTTAAGTATTGTTATCACAACACTTATAGGCTTAAAGCAGTGGCTTAGCTCTGATACCACCTTCTGTCACGACCCCCGACCCCATCTAGCCGGAATCGGTGCCGTGAGCAGTCCAGTGGTACCGGTGATTATTTTAAAAACATTGCAGCGGAAATTTCATCAGGACCGTGAGTTAGGAAAATATCAGAGTTTAGAAACACCGGATTTTTATTGAAATAGATGGAATAAATTCCATGTTTTACAAAGGTAGCTTTTAATAAAAACAATATTTCTTAATTTGATTTAATTAATAAAATAAGCCACTTCTTGAAGTCTTTTAGTGCCGGATCCAATCCTTACTCCAATCTACTGTAATTACCTGAAACGCGTTTTAAAAAGGTTTTGTCAGCGGGAAATACTGAGTGAGTTCATTCATTTTACTGAAAACGACACATTTGTTATAATTTACAGTATTAAAAGTTTTTACATATGTTTATTATCAACCAACATTTCAAGAATAGGTATTTGTCACAGACCAGCTCTGTGACTGTGGTCATATCACCATTGGCTGGCCCAATGAGTGACGTATATCACTTTCTTTTAGGCTCGCCCACCTAATGTGATTAAAACAATAATAATACTGTGCACAATACCCCACATACCGGCTGTAATTTGGTGATTACATAAACTTAATCACTGTAATTATAACTTTGAAAAATGATTTGGAGTATTGTAAAATAGTTAATAAAAAGAGAATGACTCACAAATCAGCATGCAGGATTGAATTAACAACTTCTTGATTCTATTTCTTCCGATAATTAAGCATGCACTTTATTATTCTGGATCTTCTGATGATTTAATAGTTTATTTGATTGTAAGGGTGTAGTTGGGAGTATTTCTGGTGGTTTAACATAATGGAATAAGTATGGGTGAAAAACCTAAATTAATCTTAACGAATTTCACAAAAACCGGGTTAATGCTCAATACAGCAGTTACGATAATTTCCCGAGATCAAATTCTCACAATGAACGACCAAGTGCAATACTTCAACTCATTTATCAAAATGACAAACGACAAAGTATAGTACTTCAACTCATTATCGAATTATCGACAACGACAAAGTACAATGCTTCAACTCATTTATCGGATTACCGACAAACGACAAAGCATAACCCAATGTGGGCGGCACTTAGACATTCTTTGGGTATATTGATCCCGGAAACTGAATCGTAATAGCGATCGAGTAATTACCCTGTTCCGCGACAGCAATTCGATATTAGTGTGTGTGTGTTGGACTGTTTCTGTGATAACTTGATCTACGTAACTCGGATTTACGTCGTTCCAAAGACAGAATTCAAGTCCCAACCCCCTCTATTTATACCCGAATTTTGACACCGTCGCGTAGCGCGAGGGGGTACCCCTATAGACGTCGCGCTACGCGAGTGGTCACCCTACTTTCATAGAGTAGCCCTTCGTGCATGTAGGCTTGCTGTGTCGACAGTTTTTCAATTTTCGAATTTTACAATTAGTTATGAGGATAATCGTTGGCTAGGGTTTATCCCCCTCTGAGTTTTAGGGGCCCTGATCCTGATTCTGATTGTTCTGGAAATTTTAGGGGTTGTGCAGGATTACTTGGGTGTCTCAACTATGGTTCCCTATTGGGTAAATAAAATAATAGGCATGACTTTTGATGAAAGTTTGTTTACAAAATAGAAATAATAAATAATAAATAATAGTTTTGGGTAACTCACAAAAAGAGAATAGAATGGTGGGAAAAAGGAATGGACCCACTATGTAACTTTAGGGTTCAACTAGAAAACCTCCTGGTATAAATTTTGGGTATAACTTTTGGGCTAAAAAAAAATATAATGCACTTGTGTTAAGTATAGTACCCCTAATTCAACCTTGTCCCGAAGTCCCGAGATAGAATCCAAACGAACTTAGTCGGGCAGAGCCTTGACATGCGTTATGGGACTCAGATCAATCGGAAAGGGTAGCGGTAATTGGGAGTTACAATACTTAAAACAAAACAGGACTTTATTATTATTATGGGATAAAATATATATGTATGTAAAGAAAAGAGGGGCGATAGAAAGGAAAGTTTTTGGAGCAATGAAAATAGTCGACTGGTGGTCACTATTTATACTTAGTCTCAAAGGCTTTGGAGATTTAATATGACAACACGTATCAGCTCATATGTCCACCATTTCATTTTGTAAATCATTATTTTATTCCTTTAAACTTATCTTGATGACACGTACAAACTACATGCCATTTTTCATTTGAATCTAATACTAATAAAAAGATCATGTTAATGCCACATGTCATTCTCTTCTTAAAATCATATCTTAATGCTATGTGGCATTCTCTCCTTTAATATTATTATTAGTTAATATTCTTCTTATTATTATTATATCATATTAATATACAATTTATTAATTTATACACAACAACAAATAAATACATATTGTTATTACATCATATTAATATATCCAAATTATTAATCTATACATAAGTATAGATAAATACGTAATACATAAAAATATTTATCTTATACTATTGTAGTATTTTATTTACTTATTTTTACTTTCATATGTAACATTAAATTTTATTTTTTAATCATTGCTAATCAAACCAAATTAGGTTATATGCTTGTAGACCTAGATTGTCTAATCTAACCAAATAATTTGTTTGAGAATAACTACACAGAGGTATATCTTAATTTAGCAATATTATTATTTTATTAATATTATATTAGATTAATATCCAATTATTATTAATATATAACACATGTGGTGTCCGATATAAAAAAAACTTTATTGCCAATATAACTCTTTATTCAACGAATTTATACCGCCATGCCAATAAACCTATAAAAACGAATATGGTATATAGTTTAAAATTTAAATTATATTTTATATAATTTAGATTATATTTTAATTTATTATTTTAATTTAATATCAACAATGATTAAGTTAAATAGAAGAGATTTATATAGCTTTTTAAGTTCACATTTGAGCGATGATATAATTTAGTGGGGTGGGGTTTATTTGGATTAAAAAAACAATAAATTATATAAGTAAAAAGACAAAAATGCCACTCATTAAACTGACTTTTTTAATGTTAATGAGTTGGATGAAAATGACAACAAAAAAATGCAAAACTCGGGAACAAATGAGAAAAATTGTTATTGCTATTGGTATTATTATCTATTCGTAATTATTATATTATTATAATTATAAATTATTATTATTTAAGTCACTAGGTTATAAGTCTATGCGTTACACGAGTTTACGTAACATATTGTCTTTATTCAATCCGTGTAATACGCGGGTCTATAAACTAGTATTTTAATATTAAAATATATGGAATTGATAAAAATGGGACACGAAAGGTTTTACTTCATATGTAGCCATTTTTGGTTTTATTATTAATTAATTTATTATTATTATTATTAATTTAACTACTTCAATTATTTAGTGTGTATAACTTCTAAAATATGATGTTTTATAAAATAATAAATATGTCATTGGAACCAGAATATTTTTGTCTACATTCGGGTCTAAGTTTCATTAAAATAGAGTAGGTTCAAAATACAATGTATTTTTATATTTTAATTATATAGTTCCTAGGCCTGTCTAGGAATTTCATATTTCTAATAGTCAACTTACTTGTAGACTACCCGTCTAATAATATAAGTTTTTATATACTTTTATTTTATTAGAAAGGTCAACCATATACAGGCCAAATAATATTTCAACCAACTATATATAAAATAGTGTTTAAAACTATTTGGGTTGAATATTTATATTAAAAATAAACTAGTTACTAGTTACTAGTGGTTAATAAATTTAGCCAGACTCATAATTCTTATATAAAAATTAGGAATGTTACAGCTATGGTAGTGGTGGTGGGCCGGCTGGGGTGGTTGTGGTGGTGGTGGGTCGGCTATGGTGGTGGTGTGCCGGCTGGGGTGGTGGTGATGGGTCGGCTGTGGTGGTGGTGGTGGTGGGTCGGCTGGGGTGGTGGTGGGTTGGATGGGGTGGTTGTGGTGGTGGTGGGTCGGCTGGGGTGGTGGTGGTGGTGGGCCGGCTATGGTGGTGGTGGTGGGCCGGCTGAGGTGGTTGTGGTGGTGGTGGATCGGCTAGGGTGGTGGTGGTGGTGGTGGGTCGGCTATGTTGGTGGCAGTGGTGGTGGTGGTGTGTCGGTTGTGGTGGTGGTGGTGGGTCGGTTGTGGTGGTGGTGGTGGTGTGTTGGCTGTGGTGGTGGTGGTGGTGATGGTGGTGGGTCGGCTGTGGTGGTGGTGGTTGTGGGTCGGTTGTGGTGGTGTTTTGTTTTTTTACAATATATTTTCGAATGCCGAGTCTAATTCTAAATTGTATGTTTTATTAACAGGATATCGAAAGTCGGTGTTTTGACGGTGGTGGTAGCGTAATAGTTATGGAGAAACTACGTTCGTATTTCAGATTCATGAACTAGAACGCCGATCTACGTTCGTATTTGACAATTAAAGAAATAATAATAATTCATAAATAAAAAACTTTGTTATGATATATACAATTCGTTTTATAAAAAAAATTGACATTTAATAATACTTATAAAAAATTGGCATTTTATAATATACACAATTCATTTCATAAAAATATGAAGTTTTTAATAATAATACTTAATAAAAAAACATATGCACATTTTTTTTATTAAAAATATACACGATTCATTTCATAAAAATATAAAGTTTTTATAATACTAACACAATATTTTATAACAACATTTTATAAAAAAAAATAATTTTCTTAATATTTCACAACTTCCCCATACAAATACTCTATCAAAATAAAGTTGCTTACACCTCAATCATTGGTAATCATTGGCTGACACCCAATGATTGGCATTAATTAGATGGTAGGGGGCGTGTAAATACTTTTCAAACGTATTGGGCAATGAGGGGCATATGGGTGGGGCCAGTTTGAGGCGTATTAGGCAATGAGGGTCATTTAAGGTTAGGGGGTGTAGATACTTTTGGGGGGATGTGTGGATACCTCTACCGATAATATTTGGTGGTCATAAACTTTGTTTTTTATTAAAACTAAAGGTATTTTTATCTTTTTATACTTAAAGTGTAAGCTTTTAAAGTAAGTGTACAAGTTGTTAAAGTATGTGTATATAGTTGAGCTTGTCCTTCAAAAAGAACAATATCCATACACACATATATTTCTAGTTTCTAATGAATCTGGTTTGCATTTAATATGGCGTCAATTGCATGTGATAGTCATGTAATTTGACAGCAAGCTATATGTTTTTAGAGAGGCTTGTTTTTACTGAAAGTTGCCCTTCAAAAAACAGTAAATAAATGTTTTTACTTTTTACCATTACCACTTTACTTTAATAGGATGAATAAGAGTTTGGGCTTGGGCTGACAATGAAACCATTGACAAAATTAGACACCACAAGAATCCTGACACCAATTTAACATCACCTGACATTCACATTCAGCCATTAAAGCAATTTCATTATTATGTCTAGAATGACCTTTTCAAACTTACACTAAATTGTTCTGATTTTTATTTAAAATTGGGTTATTGTATTTTATAATCCTAAGTTTGACCTATTGGCTTGGCTGATAATAATTTCAACTTTAAAAATTCTCTTCAACGATCCTAACTTGTAAGAATTTGGCCTTATTGATTCTTTTCTAACATGGTGCACTTAAATCAATTAAGGAGTCTCCAGGTGCACTTGAATCTATTGAGGAGACCAAATTCTTATATGTTTGAAAAAGGATCAATGGGGGACAAACTTTTACAAGTTGGGATTATTAGAGAGAATTTTTAAAGTTTTGATTATTATCGGTTAACAGGTGAAAGTTAGGATTATTAAAATCCAATAAACCTTTAAAATTAGGGGGTGAATCAACCGGAAAAATTGCTCTTAAATTGTTGAACTAATAAAATATGATTCGGTTTTATCTTTCAAAGACCAAAAAACATGTTCGTTTTGAGTCATACCTCGTTCTAAATCCGAACAACACCAAACTCATAAAAACCAAACTGAACCAAACAACTCCAAACTTGTTTAATTGTTTGTTATGCGATTTTGACTCAAAAGTCAAAATATTGAAAATATTTTTAGCTAAAAACTCCGTCTCAATTTCATAATTTTCGAAAAATTTATTGGGCCCAAATATAAACCGAAAATAAATAATCAAACTGAACCTATGCGTAAAACTGAAAACCAAAACTGAGAAAATTGAAATTTCGGTTTTAGTTTAGTTTGAACCAAAATCTATCAAAATCTATCAAGACCAACCCATGCATACACCTACTTAAAATAACATATGATTTTCAATTTGGATTTTTAAAAACTCAACCTTCTATTTTGATGTAACCTGGAAAATATGAATGAAAAATTAAAGTTTAAGGTAAATAAAAAAAAAAGAGTTAATTACTGTTTTCGTCCCTGTGATTTGTCAAAAATCACTATTTCAGTCCATTAGTTTAAAAATTGCGATTTCAGTCCCTGTGGTCTCACTTTCGTAACCATTTCAGTCCACCTCGTAACTATTTCAATCCCCGTACTTAACTGAATAATGGATTGAAATGGTTACGAAAGTGAAACCACAGGGACTGAAATGGTTACAAAAGTGAAACCACAGGGACTGAAATCACAATTTTTAACTAATGGACTGAAATAGTGATTTTTGACAAACCACAGGGACGAAAACAGTAATTAACTCAAAAAAAAAAAAGAAAACTCTTAACAAGTGAATTGTTTTAATTACATTTAATAACGTAATATATAAGACGTTACCTAGCTGTATGATCTACCCTATATTTGTCTCCGTTATATTACATTAACACTAAGGCCATGTGTAGTCATAAAGCCCTTTTGGGGGCGTTATGCGACACGTGTTGTGCCACGTTAGCAAGGGGCTTTATGGGGCGTTATGCAATTTGAGGCCGTAGTCATAAAGCCCCTACCCATCATTACCTATTTAATAATTTTAAGTTTTATTAATTAATATAAAAAAACTCTTCTATTTTTGATTGGCCAACTCAATTAACCAAACAACAATAACGCCGCGAAAAATTTCAAGCCCTCTACCCATTTTTGAAACATAGCGCCCCTGGGGGCGGTGTTGTAGGCGCCATAGCGGCGCTATCCTTCTTCCTCGCGCCCCAGTACTGGTGACCTAAAAACTTTTGTTTACATGATTCTTACATCTTTAATATTTACTTTTGAATTAAATGCAACTCATAAGATATTTTTCGGCTGTGGTGTAGAATGATTGTTCATACGGACCATATTTTAAAAAAATAAACTATAATTATAAAGACACTTTAATAAATGAAGGAAAGGTGATGTATATGCTATCAAATTATTAAATGTATTAAATGTAATTTGATAATGAAATGGATGTATCGCAATAAAAAAAGAATTTGTATACCAGATATTTTTATTTCTTCTGAAAATTACTTGAGAAGATTATAAATGCAAGGTATGCATTTATTTCTAATCATCCCATTAATTTATTCCTTCATTTTCAGTACATTTAAAATCTTTAGATATTGAAATTTAAGATAAGCAACGTTTGTATATCGAGTTACACATGAAAACTTAATTAATTTCAAACATAATTAAGCTCAACGTATGAAACTTAGGGTTAGTTTGACAATATCTGAATGGGTATGTTCTGAACTAATAAGAGGTCTGAACTTTTAAGAACCAATATAATGTTTAATCATTCAGAGACAAATTTCTAAACCATTCAGACATCTGCTCGAAAAACAAACAGTACAAAAAGTCTGAATCATTAAGTACTGAGGGTGAGCGGGGCACCAGCGGGGAGTGGCCGCGGTGACCCAATTCCCCCAGCGGGAACACCGCCGCCATCCCTGCGGTGACCCAATTCGGGGAGGGTGGTCGGGGGGAGTTCACCGAAGAAGGGGAGGGTTGTTGGTGGGGCCAGCCTCATTTTCAACCAATCAGTGATTTTCTTTTCTTTTTTTTTAATAAAAAAATAAGTCACCTAAGAAGAGGGGAGTGCCGCCATCAAATTGGGGTGTGAGGGTAGTTTAAGAGGGAAGTTGACGTGACATAATCTGATTGGGTGTGCGTAAGAGAGGAGACTTCCCTCTTAGGGGAGTGCCCCGCTCACCTGAACCAGTAAGAGTAAAAATTAAAACAAATAGCCCCTTAAACTTAACACGTTTACTAAAAATAATTAAGCCCAAACTCAAACTCGTTTATTAAGAAGCTTTATTTTAAGCCCAAGCACTTACGAATCCTTGTAACTTTGATTCAAACGAACAAATCTCAAATACGAGCAACTCGACTTCTTATTCCCTTAATATTTCAGTACTTACGAATCCTTGTAACTTTGATTCAAACTTTTAACGAACAAATCTCAAATACGAGCAACTCAGACTTCTTATTCCCTTAATATTTCAGTGATTGAAATTTTAATAAAAAATGTAAAACTAATTCTAAGTTGCAAACATGAAAATAAAGATACCAACACTTGTATATTACCTAACTATTATTGATCATTACATAATTTACCTTCTTTCACACAACAAAACTCATCTACTTCCCCTCACACCCCAAACCGATAACTAAAATCCCCTTCCCCTGCTTTTATGGATTGTACGGTACAACTAGCCAATGCATTCTAAAACGACGATTAACCCAAAACCGAACCCGTCCTTCCACTTCTTTCGACATCTGTAAACAAAAACAAATGCAACGACGCGATGCATTGTACCATTCAACCCAGCAGGAAACCACTTAGTTTCGCCACAAGACTTCAAGCCACACTACCATGATCCGACCCATCATCGTAGTAGTAAGGCGTTAACTTACCATCTTTTGATGCAAACTTCATGGGATTTACCGAGCCGATCTCTTGTAACAACTTCACGACTTTTCTCATCGATGGTCGGTTGATAGGAAGCGGGCTCGTGCACAAGAGACCAACATTGAGGACTTTACATATTTCTTCCTTGAAACACGAATCTAGCTTTGGGTCGAGCACCGCGTCTAGACCTTTTTGGTCCAATGTAGCACATACCCACTTGACCAAATCTTTTTCTCCATACTCGGGGGCAACCGGCCGCTTTCCAGTCACGAGTTCGAGAATTACAACACCGAAACTGTAGATATCGCTCTTTTCGTTCACCCTTAATGTATATGCATATTCTGCAAAGATGTTGCAAACTGTTTAGTTATCTAAAACATAACAAAAATAGTCATGTTATATATTTACTTATGACTTCAACGAAAAAGGCGAAAAAAGGTCGAACCTGGAGCGATATAACCACACGAACCAGCAATGACGGACATCGATTTACCACCCTTTTCTTTACCATCAACAACTTTAGCAACACCAAAATCCGCCACTCGAGCACCAAAATCACCATCAAGTAAAATGTTATTCGATTTAACGTCTCTATGAACAATCGCGGGAACACAATCATGATGCAAATAAGCCAAACCCTCGGCTGCATCCACCGCGATCTTGTACCTTATGGGCCAATCGAGCAACCCGCTTTTACCACTATGAAGTAAATCACCCAAACTACCATTTGGCATATACTCATACACAAGAAGTTTACACATTTTTGTCGAACAGCAACACCAAAGGCGAACGATGCTTTTATGACGGATCCTCCCTAACGTCTCCACCTCGGCCTCAAACCCGTTATCAAGAACCGAGCCTGAGCCCGACCCGTTTTCAAGATCCTCGCTTTCACCCTTCTTTGAACCTCCCCATAGTTTCTTAACAGCCACAGTCTCACCGTTGCCCAAAACAACTTTGTAAACTTTCCCCGACGCACCACTTCCGATCACGTTATCCTCATCGAGCGCACCCATGATTTCGTATTCGCTAAAACTCAGCTTGTGAAACGACATTAACGTCCATTTCGACTTGTCAATACATTCTTTCGAGTTCTCAACATTCTTGCACCGGAAGTAGAACCATCCCACACCAACAATGAGGATGACACCGGTTAGTACAAAGATCGACCGGAGTAACCACACGTAACCCACGTTCTTAGTGACGTTTTCACCATCGCATAAACCCTCGATGTCACCGCAAAGTCCCGGATTACCCAAAAAGCTATTGATGTAAATCTTCTTAGCGTAAACCGGTGGGATGTCTCCGGTAAACGAGTTGCTCGATAAGTTGAGCTGATTGAGCCTCAAGTTCTGTAACCCAACCGGAATCTTGCCCGAAAACTGATTTCCGGACAGATCAAGATAGTTCAAGACCGATAACTCCCCGATCTTATCGGGAATGTTACCCGAAAACTTGTTATTAGCTAAGTTAAGCTCGTTTAGCTTCTTTAACGAATCGATCCCACTCGGAATCCCACCCGAAAACCCATTGTTATGAAGATCAAGCTTGGTTAACTGTTCAAGATTCACAATGCTACCTGGTAAAGACCCCGAAAACCGGTTATTACCCCCGGAAAACTCAACTAAACCACCAACAAGCCCGATCTCATCCGGCAACTCACCGGAAAACATATTATTCGCTACATTCAACGTCGACAAGTTCCCCGCTCGGGCGATGGTCTTTCCGATCACCCCGGAGAACGAGTTTTCCGCCAATTCGAGTAGCGAAACCTCGGGGAGACCCCAAAACCCTACCGGAACTTCGCCGGAAAACTTATTATACCCTAACCGGATTCGTTTCAAGCTCCAACAAGTACTCAAACTCGCCGGAACTTCACCCGAAAACGAGTTATGTATCATTAAAAGCTCTTCTAACCTACCATTATTACACAAACTCGCCGGAATTTCGCCGGAGAATAAATTGTTTGACACGTCAACCCAAGTCAACGGCGCCTTTCTCCCTAAATTTTCCGGCAACCTGCCGGAAAACCTATTTCCAAACAACCTTAATTCATAAAGATTACTAGAATTTGAAATAATTTCAGGGAATGTACCTTCAAACTCATTTTCATAAAGATGTAATGATTCAAGTTGTAAAGAACATAACTCAAACGGCACCGTTCCGGTCAACATATTCATCGAAATATCAATCAGCCGTAACGCCGTCATCTTTGACCACCCCAATTTCGGCAACTCACCGGTCAACGAGTTGTTATAAAGCTCAACTTGGACAATGTTGGTTAACTCGGTAATTGAAGTCGGTACTGGCCCAGTGAGTTTGTTGATAGACAGGTCAAGATCAACGAGTTTACTGAGTCGACTCAGTGAGTCAGGAATCGGTCCAATTAAATTACACTCGGTGAGCCATAAGACTTCTAGATTCGATAAGTTTCCGAGCTCCGGCGGGATCCGACCCGGAGAAAACGGGTTGTATGATAAATTAAGCTGTTTTAGCGTGGAAATGTTTCCAATTTCCGCCGGAATATTCCCTCCGATGAGATTATCAACTAACGAAATTACTTCAAGCTTCTGAAATTTTCCAAAACTCGCCGGAATGTCGCCGGAAAAATTGTTTCCGGTCAAATCTAGATATTTCAACTCCGGAAGCTCGGATAATCTCGCCGGAAGTTCGCCGGTGAGAAAATTTTGTCCAAGATCTAAAAAAACAAGACTCCGGCAACCGGAAAGCTCGCCGGAAAGTGTACCGTTGACGGAATTATTGTACAGAGAGATAAATTTCAGTCCGGTGAGCCGGCAAATCACTGCCGGAAACTCGCCAGCGATATTAGCATTTGACAAATCAACAGCTTCAACAAACCCAGTCCCCTGTTTTGAACACCTAACGCCGGTCCAGTTGCAGGGAGTATCTCCGGCGCCGTCGCCGGAGACAGTTTCAACCCAATCGGAAAAGAACCCATCTGGGTCATCAAACCCTAGCTTCAATTGTTGCAAATACCGTCCTTCTTGATTCAAACAAACGCAAAAAGGAATCAAGAACAAGAAACTAAAGAACAGAGAGCGTGACGTCATCTTTCCGGTGGTGGGATTCTTGAATATTTGAAATCTTGAAAATGTGTGAGTGATTTTAAGAAACCTTATAAAAAACAAACCCCACAACAAATGTGTGAAATAACCACAACCCACATTATAAATTTAGTTAAACTAAAAAGGGTTTAGGGAAAAATTAATTTTTTTTTGTGAAGTGAAGTGAGATTTTAGGAGGATAGAGGTGGGGTGGGTATATATAGAGATAGAATGGGATGGAATGTATGTATATGTACACATTTGGGACAGGGAGAGTGGTCCATGAGAGAGATGGGGGTTCAAATCACGAGGAGTGACTCAAGTGAGGAGTTAATTATGATTAGATGGTACTTTTATTGCATGAGTTAATTGGATGTTGGGCCGCCGACAATGGTGTTTTGGCCGGAAAATGGAGCTCCGGCGACGGTGGGAGGGTTTAGTGACAGAAAGTGTGTAAAGTGAGAGTGTGTGATTATGTGGTGTTGAGGGTGAATTTGTTCATGATGTGGAAAAAGTGAAAAACAATTAAACAGGAGTGTTAATATCTTATCATGAATTTTGGTGTGTATTTAAAGTTTGGAATTTGTATTTATTATTTTGTTCTTCTTTTATGGCATGAGTAATAATTCAATTTAAATATATTAATTAAAATGCCTCTTTATTCTTTTTTTTTTTTTTGTGTGTTTTTTAACAAGTTATAAAATGTTATAACATGTAAGAACTCAAGAAAATTTAGTAATAAACTAAATTTTCTTTGGGTAAAAAACAGAGCGAAATGTAGTGTTTTGACATGAGAAGATTGGTGTGATTTTGAAATATCATGCATCGGGGCTTAAAGTTTGTATTTTTGTTTTTTGGTGGCTGTGTATCTTTGCCGGGTTAACAGTTGTTGACCGGTAACAATTTAATAAAAGTTTTCGTTGGTCTTTCAAAAAAATATTTACATCCCTCTCCTCTATCTATTTCTATAAATACATACATAGATATATATCGTGTGCGATATTATGAAAAAGGATGTGAGAATAAGATTTAGGAGTGTTAGAATAGTGAGAGTCTTAATCAATGAGATTATATAAAACATAGATTGTTATATACATGTTACATTTAAGAGGGTTAAAAGTAGTGTCTTGCTCATGGTATTATAGTCTATTGGTATCTTAGGGTGAGATAAGGCTTAGGGATTATTAGGTATATATTCTGAGTTTCATTCTCAGAAGGGTTTTTTTTTCCAGATTTATTGGGTTTCCTCCTAAATTTATGTATAGGCATTATTGCCTAGTGGACATGGATATGATGATCGGATGGTTCCGCTAGTGACACGATGATACTTCGATGGTCTCTCCGTTATTCAAATGTTTCGTTCCAAAAAAAGTAGTGTCTTTAGAATCGACCACTCGGACAGGTAACCAAACACATAACCAGACCAGTTATGTGTATTCAAACCGTTTTTGTTTAAACTAGTCGGACATGATTTTAATTTTTCTTTCCACAGGGTCCTATTTATTGATTTATTTACTACTAACCTTTGTATTTTGTTTACTTAAGCCTTTGTATTAAATTAAACCAACCGGTAAAACAGTCACTTCCATGATGAGTCCAGAGATCTCTATATGAGGGACTTGATCACAACATTGGTTAATTATAAAATTAGTACCATTTTAAGAGCATTCACATCCAATCCATTAAAAATATACATACATTTCACTAAAAAACAACTCCTATATCAATATATTTCCACTAAAAACAAATACTTTTTCTCTCTCCTTTTCAATATATATTACATTTTTCTCTCTCTTTCACTCACAACCACTTTCAATATATATTAAAAAATTATAGTGGGTGAACAGTGTCCCCCCAAATATACATATAAACAGTAATATTTTCTCTCTCCTCCACTCACAACCACTTTCTATACTCTTTATATTTTAAAAACCCCACACACTACATATGATGGACTGGATAGGAATGCTCTAATATCAACAATTATTTTCAAGGTACCATTTAAAAAAAGTGAACAAACAGAAAACTTCTTCTTGAAACAGGAAAGACAGATTGCAGTTGTACTTTGTGCCTTGTAAATTGTATTAAAAAAAACAATTTGGAGAAGTGTCTAAATCAAAGGATAGATTATGCATGAGGCCATGAGGATATGCATCAAATCATTTGGAGAAAAATGCCAAACAAAAATACTGTCAAAATGTCAAATGTCAAATGTCAATAATCCCACTTACAAATTTCAGATTCACTTGCTCATAAAATAACACCCAAGGCAAACATAAAAATAACAACAAAAAAAATGTTTCATTAAATATAGAGGAGTAAATTACTTTTTTGTCCAATGTAGTTAAATCATTTTTACTATATTAGTTTAAAATAAGATTTTTTAATATATGTGCTACATGGTCTCTATTACTAACTATTTTGAACTCTAAGTCTAACTCAACCTCAAACCCTGGTTAATTATTAGTCACATGACATGCACATGATGTGTAAATTGATAATTTCCCCTTCCCTTTACTTTTACTGACTTTATAAAAAATAAAACAATAATTATCATCTGCACATCATCATCTTCTAACCCAAATTTTCAAGAACACATCATCATCTTCAAAAACACATCATCTTCAAACTCAGATCTTCAAGGACATGACCCCCTTCAACCATCATCATCATCCCCAAACCAAAACCCACATTCAGTTTCAGATCTTGATGAACAATAACAAATCAGGCGAGAAGATGTTTCCGATCTCCGGCGAAATAGGTCCGGTGAGCTCGTTATAAGAAATGGCTAGGTATTCTAACGTCGGGAGTTTACCGTACGTCGGAGAAGTAGTTACCGCCAAGATGTAAATGACGTAAGCTCGTCATTTTAGCGACGGAGACCGGTAGATCTCTGGTCATGTTGTTGTTATATAGGTCAAGAAGTTGTAGAAGCTTCAGGTTAGAAAGTTCCGGCAAAAAGGTTTCGTTGAAAATGTTATTTGAAAGATTGAGTTGAATGAGACCGGAAATGAGCGAGATCTGTAACAACTCTCATTAAAATTATTATTTATTTAAATTATTTTGTCCAATAAGAAACCCTAATTGAGACACTCAAGTGATTCTGCGCAAACCTTAAAATTTTAAGAACAATCAGAATCAGGATCAGGGCCCCTAAAACTCAAGGGGGGTATTCCCTATTGACGATTATCCTCATAACTCGTTGTCAGAATCGAACTTTTAAGATCCGTCGACTCAGCTAAGCTAGTTGGACACGTGGCAACCCTATGATGAGACGTGGCCCGTCGCGTCACGCGACACCCTAGGGGGACCCCTCGCGTCACGCGAGGGGGTCAAATTCTCAGTATAAATAGAGGGGTTTGGGAATTGAATTTCTGCGTTGGAACGACGTTAAAATTCGTTTTACACTTCGAGATATCACCTGTTTACTACAAAAAAACACACAACACTAAAGCTGCTACGATACCGGGTATTAACTCGATCGCTGCTACGATTTAATGTCCGATCGATTGAAACTATCCAATGAATGTTTAAGTGCTGCTCAAACACGGGTTATACTTTGTCATTCGTCGTGATTCCGACGGGATGTTTGAGTGTCACCCGAACTCGGGCTATACTCTGTCATTCGTTGCGAATCCGCTTGATGTTTAAGTATCGCACTTTGTCATTTCGTTGTGAGGGTTTAATCTCGTGAGTTATCGTAAATGCTGTATTAGTCATTTACCTAGTTTCGTGTGCCTTATTGTTTAAATTAGGTTATCAGTCTTATCAGTAGGCTAAACTTCACCCTATACATTTACAATCAGAGTAGATGCTAATTCTCAGAAGAATTTGAATCAGGAAGCTCAGTAAATCAATATTGCATGCTTATAATGTGAGTCATTCTCTTTTTATCAAATTACTTTCAAAACCCTATTTGCTTTCCAGTTATAATTACAGGGATTAAGTCTTTGTTAATCTTAAATTACTGGCGGTAAGTGGGGTATTGTGCACATTACTGCTGTTTTATCAGTTTAGGTGGGCGTACCTAAATCATGATACATGTCACTTTTAGGTGAACGGACCTAAATAGTGATACACGTCACTTTTGGGTGAACGGATCCAATAGTGATATGACCACAGTCACAGATCCGGTCGAGTGACAACTGGACCAGATAATTATAAGATAGGGACAATTGTAATCGCTCTTAATACTGTAAATTATAACAATGAGTCATTTTGTGCAAACTGAATGAACTCACTCAGTATTTCCTGCTGACAAAACCTTTTTAAAATGCATTTCAGGTAATTATAGTAGATTGGAGTAAGAGTTGGATACGGCACCAACAAGACTTACAGAAGTGGCTCATTTTATCAATTAAATTAAAATTAAGAATTATCATTTGATGTATTCGGGTTTATCCCATATTAAAAGCTACCTTTGTAAAACATGGGTTTATCCCCATCTATTTAATAAATAAAAATCCGGTGTTTCTAAACTCTGATATTTTTCCTAACTCCCGGTCCTGATGAAATTTCTGCTGCACTGTTTTCAAAAATAACCACCGGTACCACTTGGCTGCTCGCGGCGCCCGATTCCGTCCAGGGTGGGGTCGGGGGCCGTGACAGAAGGTGGTATCAGAGCCACTGATTTAAGCCTATAGGTGTTGTGCTAATAATACCTAAGCATATATAAAAGAGTTAGGAAATTGCTATTAACTGGTAGCACACATGATAGCATTTATACTTGAACTTAAGAAAAGATGCCTTAGTATAAGCTAAGCAAAATACTTGTGTAAATAAAGTGTGATGGATTTTGGTATGCCATGAGAATGATAACTAGAACGTTGCAAGTATAATAAATAAGCAATAACACTTGACCACTGTTATTTGTTATTTATTAGTACTACTTTGTTCTAGAACATGATCCGTCATGTGAAGACTAATTTGCTTAGTCTTTGTTGAAAATCATAATGCACTTTCCAAATCATGATTTAAGAAAAATACTATTTATGGGAAATACAAATTTTCTCCGGCAAGACTGGGTATGGTGTAGCAGGCTCTCCAGTTTGTCCGGATATATTGAGGTTACCTCTCCGGCGAGAACCGCATAAAACGGGGTATATAACATGTCAAGCAAAGTGACAAGATTTCCCTAAATAGTATCATGACCTGATATCTGACTTGTTTTTGGAAATAAGAATCTGTTAATTACATTGACCTTGTGGAGGGTATGTATATTACAGCATGTGAAATATATGATTATATAGATATGTATATCTATAAGGAATTCCAAAAGTCAATTAAGAATAAAGCACAAGCATATGTGCCAATAATAAATCTAGATTTCTTTATCAGAAATCTCTTGCATATATCTTTAATTCTGATATCAAACATTATTTCGTTTGATCATCTGTCTCGTAACTCGTGCGACAATATAAACAATGGAAAACCCTTTAAGTTGGGACACCATCAAAAGTATAAGAATTACCAATGCATTACCATATACTATTAACGCAAGTAAGAAGCATGTAAAGTTTTGCTAATGCACAAGAAAACACATGAAACTTAAATTATACATCCACAGACGTTGAAGTATATTACACACGACTTTCAAGGCAAGACCTTTGGAAAATATAATTGGGCATGACAACATCAATGCGAATCTCGTCGGTGGAAGAACTACTAATAAAAAAAAAGCAGCACTTGGCCACGTGATCCTACAAACGACATGAATCTTGCTAATTATTAACACTGCAAAAGAAGTCACATATCGGTACAATTCCCCTATTTCATGGACGGAAAAATATGCAGTATTCGAGATTCCATGATAACGTCACTTAAAAACGATTATTGCACAAAATTCCAGATAAAGTTCTTATATTTCTTTCGTCGAAATCCTGACTTCTGCATATAATGAATTGACTTTCGCGTCTCTACTTTCCCTAATGGTTATCATACCATGAGGATTTCTTTCATAGTAGCGAATATTGATCTATTTCACACGTTACACATGCACTGTTTGTTGCGCATGTGGTTCGTTTAAGTTATGAAGACCATAGAAGGGCTTCATTCCAATTTGTTGTTTTATCAAAACTCAAATATCATTTCGCTATACTTGATCTTTGTATTGTAAAATCGCGTTTTTGCAAAACGATGACTCTTTGATATCGAATCAATAAAATTCTTGAAAAAAAAACTCGATTTTCTTTTGAATGGTACACATGGTTTTTGTTGTGACCATGTCCAAACTTTCTTATTAATACATGAACTCATTTTGTTTAAACCAAGTTCAACTGTTTGAACTTGCTCGCATTACGTATTCAATTCAAAGTCCCATATGATGAAACTGAAGCCATCATATTCGAAATAATCCCAACAAGCACTTCATTTGTTTTGAACCATAACAGGCTTGTTTGGTCTTCGAATTCACTAAATTGTTTCTTTGATCACGATCACCTTGTGGTGACGTTTTCACAAATTTAAAGCTTGCGCCAATCTCGTTACTCACACTATGCTTCGGATTTAATTATTTAATTATTTTATTTATTTTGTATTGATATTAAATCCGCTTGTTCGATATACGTATTATCAGTCTTAATGCAATTGTGTGTTAAGATAATGGTACCCCAGTTAGTGTTAAATATTTCGGTGTACCTCTTAACGGTTCTTTCACCATCGAACGAACATTTCGTGATATTCATTGCCTTTCCTCTTCGCTCAAAAATACTGTTTATTCGTTCCATTTTCAGTTGTAGATCCTATAAAAATTATTTGAAACAAATATTCAGATTTACTTTGTGAACCCTTCGATTAATTTCAAAACATGGTGATACTTGTTTGATCACTTCTATTATTGCCTTGTTTCAATCACTACGACACCTTGTGGTGTTGGTATGAACTTGCAACTTGTGCTAAATTACTATCAGTCGTTTCATGCGGAACTATTTATGCTTTTCATTTGCACACATTATATACGGATTTAATTATTTATTAGTACTGAATCCGCTTTGTTGGTTTATCCTATAAAAGCAATCTTAACACAATCGTGTGCTAAGATAATGATACACAAATTCATATCATATTGCAGTGTATCTCTTAATGATTCTTACACCATCAATCAAGCATTTCGTAATCTTTATTGCTTTATCATCTTTGATTGAAAAACCTTATTCAATTATTTCATTTTCAATCAAAAATCCCACTAGATTGTTTGAAACAAACATTCGGATTCACTTCGTTGAACTTTCATTTGATTTAAAACACAGTGAATTCCTCCAGTCACCGCTATTTCGATTACTACGACACCTTGTGGCGTCACAATAAATTTACAGTTTGAGCTAATCTCATTTTCACACCTGATGTACGGATTTATTTATTTATTTATGTTGGTTCATTATCTTAATACAATTATGTGTTAAGATAAGAGTACATAAATTCATATTATATTCCTGTGTACCTCTAAAAGTTTCTTTCATCATTTGATCGAAAATTCTATAAATATTCATTTGGTTTTATCATTATCAATTGAGAATCCTATTCGAAAGGAATATCCAAAATTTTATTTCAAAAAGCTTTCAGTTGATTATAAAAACGGTGAAAATTGTTCAGTCACCACAAATATTGAATCATTTCAATCATTACGACACCTTGCGATGTCGATATAAACTTGTAGCTTGCGCTAATCACTATCATACGAATTATTCAAAATTACGTATGTCTTTCTTTTAACTCATCCTTGAAAATAGTCTTAATACAACTATGTGTTAAGACAATGATACACTAAACTCTGTTGTATTTCGGTGTATCTTTGCAATTCACTCGTCTCAACCCATTAATTTTCTCATCCATTCGATAATTGACAAATCATTTTCATACTTCTATTTTTATTTAAGCTGGTTGATTCTGAATCTTCATCAGTTGACAATCAAAGTGAATTTTCTGTTGACAATAAATTCTATTGTTTCTGAAAATCATTCACAAACTTGTAAACAATCACATCCATTGATCATATATCTTTTGGCTTGAACCTAATCACCTTGGAAACAATATCAGTTCATCTCATTCATTTGAACACCTCATCTTTTGAAATATCCCGATTCGCTTCCTTGAAACTCTCAGTTAAATTCGAAAATGGTGAACTTATTCGGTCACCATAATTATTGAATTCTTACAGCACTTTGGAGTGTCTATATAAATTTGTAGCCATGTTAAATAATAAACCCTATTCATACTTCATTCATTTGATTCATCATTACTAATGGTCCTGATACAGTTATGTATTCAGACCATGATCCACTAAATCCTATTGTATTGTCCAGTGTATCCTTACCATTTAAGTAAACGATATTGATTTTCGGGTTGATCATTGACAAATCATTTTTCATACTTCACAAATAGAGATTTATTAATTCAGAATCTCCCTCAATTGATCAAAGTAGGTTCTTTTCTGACATTGAATTCTATTGTTTCTACAAAGTCATTATATTTCAAAATTCATGCCTATCAAATATCTTTTGATTCATGAAACTTAGTCAAACTTGTTAAATATCCCATTTGGTTAAACATTAATTCCTGAAATTTAAAAATTTTAAAACCATTGAATTCCAACTATCTTATGATATTGATCTTTTTGATTCCATCCCAGAAACCATGATATATTAAAAGAAGTAACGTAACTCCAAGAAGATATCATAGTCCAAATCTTGAGGACGAGATTTAAAACTAGGAGGGGAGGATGTAACAACTCTCATTAAAATTATTATTTATTTAAATTATTTTGTCCAATAAGAAACCCTAATTGAGACACTCAAGTGATTCTGCGCAAACCCTAAAATTTTCAGAACAATCAGAATCAGGATCAGGGCCCCTAAAACTCAAGGGGGTATTCCATATTGACGATTATCCTCATAACTCGTTGTCAGAATCGAATTTTTAAGATCCGTCGACTCAGCTAAGCTAGTTGGACACGTGGCAACCCTATGATGAGACGTGGCCCGTCGCGTCACGCGACGCCCCTAGGGGGACCCCTCGCGTCACGCGAGGGGGTCAAATTCTCAGTATAAATAGAGGGGTTTGGGAATTGAATTTCTGCGTTGGAACGACGTTAAAATTCGTTTTACACTTCGAGATATCACCTGTTTACTACAAAAAACACACAACACTAAAGCTGCTACGATACCGGGTATTAACTCGATCGCTGCTACGATTTAATGTCCGATCGATTGAAACTATCCAATGAATGTGTAAGTGCTGCTCAAACACGGGTTATACTTTGTCATTCGTCGTGATTCTGACAGGATGTTTGAGTGTCACCCGAACTCGGGCTATACTCTGTCATTCGTTGCGAATCCGCTAGATGTTTAAGTATCGCACTTTGTCATTTCGTTGTGAGGGTTTAATCTCGTGAGTTATCGTAAATGCTGTATTAGTTATTTACCTAGTTTCGTGTGCATTATTGTTTAAATTAGGTTATCAGTCTTATCAGTAGGCTAAACTTCACCCCATACACTTACAATCAAAGTAGATGCTAATTCTCAGAAGAATTTGAATCAGGAAGCTCAGTAAATCAATATTGCATGCTTATAATGTGAGTCATTCTCTTTTTATCAAATTACTTTCAAAACCCTATTTGCTTTCCAGTTATAATTACAGGGATTAAGTCTTTGTTAATCTTAAATTACTGGCGGTAAGTGGGGTATTGTGCACATTACTGTTGTTTTATCAGTTTAGGTGGGCGTACCTAAATCATGATACATGTCACTTTTAGGTGAACGGACCTAAATAGTGATACACGTCACTTTTGGGTGAACGGACCCAATAGTGATATGACCACAGTCACAGATCCGGTCGAGTGACAACTGGACCAGATAATTATAAGATAGGGACAATTGTAATCGCTCTTAATACTGTAAATTATAACAATGAGTCATTTTGTGCAAACTGAATGAACTCACTCAGTATTTCCTGCTGACAAAACCTTTTTAAAATGCATTTCAGGTAATTACAGTAGATTGGAGTAAGAGTTGGATATGGCACCAACAAGACTTACAGAAGTGGCTCATTTTATCAATTAACTTAAAATTAAGAATTATCATTTGATGTATTCGGGTTTATCCCATATTAAAAGCTACCTTTGTAAAACATGGGTTTATCCCCATCTATTTAATAAATAAAAATCCGGTGTTTCTAAACTCTGATATTTTTCCTAACTCCCGGTCCTGATGAAATTTCCGCTGCACTGTTTTCAAAAATAACCACCGGTACCACTTGGCTGCTCGCGGCGCCCGGTTCCGTCCAGGGTGGGGTCGGGGGCCGTGACAAGATCTCCGGCGGAATAAGGTCGCCGAAGTTGTTGGAGGCGAGGGAGAGGTTCACAAGGCTCTGAAGGTGGTGGATGTCGGAGGAGAGGGTTCCGGTGAGGTTGAGGCCGGAGAGGTTGAGATTGGTGACGTGACGGAGAGTGTCGCACGTGACGTCGGAACAGGTGCAGTGTGACGTGGAAATTTACCAGGTGGAGAGGGAGGATGTTAGTGCAATATCTGTCAAGATGGGAAATTGGAAAGCTAGATGAACCTTTTAAAGAAGCTCAAAGAGCCAAACGATGGAATGAAGAGTTAGAATGTTACATGGATCCATGGGGTAATCCGGTTGTCGACCCATCAAAAGTGGATTTCAAAGCTGTAACAAATCTGCTTCCAAGGCAAGCTACTTTCAACACACGAAGATTATCTGATAAAGAGTATTTGCCTGACTTGGAAAAGAAGATACGAGAGGTTTGTGAAGCAAGTCTACCGAAGGTGGTAGACATGAAGAAGCGAAAAGAAGAAGAGTTGAAGAAGATGATTGAAGAAGTAAAGGCTGTTGCGAAGACTGCTGCTGAAGAGGAAAAGAAAATTGAAGAGGGGGAGAAAGTTGAAAAAGAACTGAAGATCGAGGAAGCTCTTAAAGAAGGAAAAGAGGAGAACAAAGAGCAAGTTCAGAAAGCTAAGACAGAAGAATCGGTGCTGGAAGAGACTGAGGTAAGAAAATCTTCTGACTTATCGAATGTTGATGTAGTTGCTGAAAAAGAAAACAAGTGCAGGAATTGCATAGAAATATGCAAAGCCTGTACTGAAAAAGATGATATCATAAAAACAAAAGACAATGACATAATTAAACTTGAAAATGTTTTCACAACAAAATGTAAAGAAATGATTGAAACAGAAGAAATTTTAAAATTAAAAGTTGAAAAGTTAACACAAAAATGTCAAGGTCTTGAAAAGGATAATGAGGTTTATCGACAACTGTGTACAGCAAAGTGTGTCGATTGTGTTGAAAAAGAATCTAAATTTCAGGATTTACAAAAACAGTATGATTCTTTGAAATGGTCGAGTCAAAGAGTACAAGAAGCTTATGATACTTTGAAAAGTCAAGTCAAAAGTTTTGATCAAAGACTATCTGAAACTTTAATCACTAAAGAAATGTATGAAAGAAAGTTTAAAGAGAAGCAAATTGAACTGAACAAATGTGTTGATGAAATTGCTAATCTTAAACAAGTCTTGGCTGAAAAAGAAAAGATTGTTACAAAACTTCAAAGTTATCATAACTCTTCGTACATTCTCGAACAAATTTTCAATATCACACCAGATGACAAAGATACTAATAATTGTAAAAAGGGTATTGATTCAGAGTTTCATCAGGTACCACCACCATTGAGGGACAATTATACTTTTTATGATGAGGAAAAGGTAGCAAAGGGTTTGAACATAGCTGACCAATTACCTGAAAGTATCGATGTGATTTACACCAAATCTGATGATGCTAATGATTCAGAGGTGGTGAGTAAGGTGGTTGATAGTGTTTTGAAAGATGAGTCTACAAAAGGTAAATCTGAATCACAGGATGAAGATGAAGGAAATCTTTATGATGGATATCTGAAAGACAAAAAATCCGAGAAGAATTTGAATGATGATTCAAAAGGATTGGTTTATACCATGATTGGATCGGACAAACTATTCTTAGATGTTGTTTTCCCGATTCAGAATGTGATTTCAGAGAAAATTGACAAAGTTTTCAAGATGGTTGAAATTGAGAAGTCTGAAATGTTGAAGTTTGCTGGTAAAGGTTTCAAAGGGTCTTCTAACAAACCTGGTTCTAAGAAGAAAAACATGAAGTCTGGTTTGGGGTATAAGAAGAAACATAATCGAAACAGAACTGAAAGGTCCAATTTTCAGACAAAAATGAATTTTGTTCAAGGGAAAAGCTTGAAAGAAGAGGAAAAACTCAAAATTGGACAACAGTCTAACGATGAGTTTGATGCTATGAAAAAGAAACAACAACAGGCAAAGGATGTTTCAAAGAAAGTTTGTTTTAAATGTGACCAAATTGGACATGTTGCACGAAAGTGTCCAAATCCAAAGCTTGTTGATGTTGAAAATCAGAAATCTGAGAATGTGAAATCAAGGTCAACCAGATTTGAGTCGAAACAAACTTGGAGATACAATACGAACAAGTTTGCTTCAAATCAAAACTGGAAATCAAATCTGAAAAGATTCGATTCTAGACAGACCTGGAATTATCACACACCCAGATTGAGAACGACACGGAGTTGGAGAACATCTGTTAATATGACAAAACCTCAAGAGTTTTGGAAACCTAAAAATGTTGTTCAAAATCAAAAGGTTCAAAAAGAGACAAATTTTTACAAAAGAGGTACTCCGAAAGGTCAAGTGTGGTCTGTTAAGAAAAGTGTTGATTTGATGAAAGATGAGAATGTTGGCATGAAAACTGAGAAACAAAAACAAATTTGGAAATCAAAAACAAATTTGACTTCTGAGGTGAAAACGTCTGAGGATTCAGTTTTGATTGCCTATGATGCAAATTTTCCACCGCTCAAGGCTGAAAACTTTAAAATTCAGGTTGCTAGAATCAAGGTTACACCTAAGGCTGCTGAGGCCTGGGTGGACACCATGTTTGATTAAGTGGTTGGAATTGCCGGAGCTTCCTGGATTGCGAAGCATGAATCGGCATCTATCTTTATTGATTGAAATTGTTGTGACAAATTGTTTGCGTATTTGATAAAGTTTGAATGTGCAGGTGATAATTGCTGATGAAGATTGTGAGAGTGTTGCACGGGAAGAGGTTGAAGATCCCTGGTTTTGGTCAGACAGGGAGTTTGTTTGTTGTTTTGTATAAGTTTGAATTGTGTTTGATGATTGCTGTTTGATTGTTGGTTGTTTGTTTGTTTGGTTGATGTTTGTGATGTTTGATGTTAGTTTACTTTGAATAAGTGGTGATGGACTATGCCGAAACCCTCACGGCGGAACAAGCATGATTACTATTACAGGTTGACGAACGGTTTTCTAACTGGTAAAATCAATGGGTTGTAAATCATGGGGGTATGTTATATTTTCTGCAAAACAGAGCATGCGATGCAGAAAATGGATGGCGAGACAAAGCTATCAGTATCGGTTTGTCAAATTTCTTTAATGGTTTTGCATTTTAGGGGGAGAAATTTTGTTAGAAAATACAAAAACATTAGAAAATTTGAAAAAGCCAAAAACATGATAAAATCAAAAATTTGAGTTTTGCGTAAAAAGAGGATATGATTGTACATCAGTAGACAGTTACAGTATGCTAAAGAAATGTAATGATTAAATAGCATTAAGCAGTCTCACTAATGATATGCCGATAGGTTTTTATACATTTAGTAAGCTTTTTCGGGATATAAACCTAAATTCAAACTTACTTATTTTGTGGGGAACACTACTTGGATATATAGGTAACCCCTGAAATCTCGTTTGAAAGGTCTCGTATTCTGATATACTAGGTGTTTATACTCTATGATGTCTGGGGTATTATTCCGGGACTTCTGCTGAACGGTAGTTCTGACCTAGTCCTTGACTAATACTTTATCCTGAAATGCTTGAAATATAGCATAAAGCCCTCAGCTGATTAGACAATAAAATTGATAATCATCTGTTGTAGCTGAAAAGATCCTCTAAAGGGGACATACTGCAAAGTCGAAACTGATATCTCTCTGCTGAACGGAAGTTCTGACCTGAGATCTCTCAGTTCTCGCATTTAACCCCTAATTTATGTACAGACATCATTGTAGTATTCTTACCTGTAAGACTGAATATTGGGATTCTGGATACGGGAGTATATTCAAGAGGTGGGACACATGAATGAGTTTAAGTCTTAAAACATCTAAATCGTATCCTGAATCAGTTGAAATTTGTATGAAAATTTAAATGGATCAGTATATCGACAATCTAAGTGAATTGTTTAATTCTTAATGTGAATTTATGCTCAACGGTACTTGTGACTTGTCAAAAACTGATATGATCCTCTGACGCATACTCAAACAAAAATATGTTTGTATATATTTCTTTACAGCTTTATATTTTCAGAAAATACAAAAAGATTTTGATTTCTGCTTTATTTTCGATAAACCGATGTCTGAGTTGCTGAGTTTCAAAATCTAAGTATGCTGATTGTGTTTCTAAAAACAAAACGAGTTCATTAATTTGAAACTTGAAATTTCTTGAAAAACTTCAAAAACAGTTTGTGAATATCTTCAAGGTCATTAATTTGAACTTGATTGATTAACTGAGAGGGATTTGGATGTGTAGGTTGTTAAAATCTTTGTAATAGAGATAGTTTACGATCTGATTTGTTAATATTGTCAAATTTATGAAGTTTGTTGACAGGGGGAGTGTATTAGAGAACATGTTTAATGATTTCGAAAATATTGTTACTTATGAATGTTTGAGGATTACAGGAAAGATCCAGACTACGATCCCAAGAGCTGAGTCTAAGGGGGAGTCTGAAGACGAGCTCAACGAAAATGAAAGCATACATAGAGCCAGATATCATTTCTGGAAGAGCTTGTAGCCGGAAAGCAAGGTGTCGATCCCAAAGCACGGAAGCTTGACGAAAGGGGGAGCCTGAAGAGTTTACCAAAAGGGGAAGCTGAAGCTGAAGACAGATCCACCAGGATTCTGTTTAAGCAAGGGGGAGTCTGTGTTGCTAAAGACGTGTTAAAGCTTCAAGAAGACTCAAAGAGAGAGAGAAAGAAAAGTTGCTACGAGCTTGACTACAGATTGACTACAGCAATATCCAAGGGGGAGTCTGTTAGTGCAATATCTGTCTATCGCCTCCGTCAATCTAGTCCGTAGCAGAAAACTGAAGAAAACGAGAGTTACATTGTTATTTTAGAATTAGTTAGTCAAAAAGGCAAGGTGGCATAACTGTAATTAATGAGATTCCTCATTAATCCCTTGGCCTATAAATAGAACCTTTAGGGTTCTCATTTAGGACTTTTGCCATTTTCACATCTTGGAGAGCTAGAGACTAGAGAGAGAAAGCTAGAGAGAGAAAGTTTATTGTTCGTGATTCAGGTGCTGTACGTTATCAGATTTGTTAATAGAATCACAGTTTATTTTACGTCTCATGTGTTCGGTCGCGTTCGTGTATGGATTCCGCACGTTATACGTACGTTTCGCAATCGTTTCGGATTCAAAACCGGTCCTACAGAGGATTGTGGATCGTCGGTGATTTTGGATTTGATTGATAAGAGTGCTTTATGTTCCGGTAACCGATGGGGTTTAGTGGTGGAGGTCATGGAGATGAGTTGTAGGAGGAGGATAAGGTAGACGAACCTCATTTGTGTGTGTTTCTCTCTCACACAGTGAGAATGTAGAGAGAGAGAAGTTGCAGAAAGATAAAGAAGAAGGAGGGGGTGGGTGGAGTAGATAGAGAGTGAGTTTCTATGTGTGTGAATGATGTTTGGTGTGATATGGATGAAAATGGGGAGGGGAAATTACCAATTTACCCAACATGTGCATATCATGTGACTAATAATTAACTAGGGTTTGGGGTTGAGTTAGACTCAGGGGCCAAAATAGTTAGTTATAGAGACCATGGGGCCACATATGTTAAAAAATCTTATTTTGAGCTAATATAGTAAAAGTGATATAACCACATGGGCCAAAAACTTAATTTACTCAAGTTAGAGTAAATTGCCAAAATCGTCCCTAAGGTTTTTGACATGTTTTCCTTTTTGATCCAAAACAACATTTTTGTACAATATAGTCTTTCATTTTTGGAATTTTTTATCATTTTCATCCAAACGTCTAATTTGCTTTATTTTTTTGTATCAAACATTTGGATGAAAATGACAAAAAATCATAAATCTCGGGGACGATTTGGCAAAAAAGTCAGACGTTTGGATGAAGATGGCAAAAAATCCAAAAAATAAAGGACTATATGGTGCAAAAATGTTGTTTTGGATAGAAATGCAAAATGCCTAAACCACAGGGATAATTTTAGTAATTTAATCTTAAATTTATTTTGATTCTTTTTGTGATTAATTTACTGTAGATGTGAAGAGCCTTGTAAAAGGGTGCTACTTTCTACACCCCCCTATTTACTTTTTTCACCCCCTCCTCTCACATACTTACAGGTGGGGCCTGCGTGGGACCGACAGTTTTCCTCTCACAAGGGGGGGTGTAATCAGGAAGGAGGGGGGGTGTGTATAGAATGGGCCTTGTAAAAAACCGAACAATTTTGGTAAATATCATAAACTGAATTTGGCTTTGAAATAACTAGTATAACAACTTATGTCACATCCACTTGTAAAAAGTCATTCCAAATTTACTGTGAAAGAATTACTAAGAGGCTGATTGGTAACTTTTGAATAGTTAGGTATGAAACTGTAAGAGGTTTGAACCATTAAGTTTTGAAACAGTAAGAGGTCTGAACCATTAAGAGTCAATATAATGTTTAACTGTTCAGAGGCAAATGTCTGATCAATTCAGATAAAATGTTTTAACCATTCAGACTCAGTATAATGTTTAACCATACAAAAGCAAATGTTTAAACCATTCAAGCATCCGCTTATGAAAAAAACAGTTTGAATTATTAAGTGCCGAAACAAACAATCCCTTAGAAAGATAAGGTTTTTGCTTCAAATAGGAAATCTTAAACATGGAAAAGGTGTTTATCACTTCCATAGTGAAAGTCATGGCTTATCATTCTCAATTTGAAAAAGGATACATTACGTCATAACATGCAATTATTCATAGTCAATTCAACAAGAATTTCGTAAGGACCATGCTATTCACACACGGCCAAAATTATTTTCACACCTCAAAGCGCCCGGCTATGGCCAAAGAGGGGCGCTTTGGTGTAAAGTCAACAGACAAGGTCTGAACCGGTCAGACCTTGTCTGTTGCTTTACATCAAAGCGTCCCGCTTTGGCCTAAGCTGGGCGCTTTGGTTTTTTTTTTTTTTTTTTTTTTTTTTTTTTTTTACATTTTGGGGCAAAGCGCCCCTCTTAGGTCAAAGCGCAGCGTTTAGGGTCTTTTTTTAATTTTTTAAAATTGTTTTTAATTCACAAACGCGTCGATAATAGCCTAAATTTTCCGCTTTTTCCATTATACATCATTTTTTAATATATATGGACTATACTGCAAGTTCCGAATCAAATCGGTTACGTGTGATGTCGTATTCCATTATATCGTATCATTTTGATTTGAAAGCACAAGTACTCCTATGAGTAGTTTTATGTGTATCAGCCGCCTACCGTACATGTATATGACGTATTTTTTCATTAATTGTAGTATTATGATGTATATTGTCATTTTGGGTCGTACAAGTGCGTATTGAATCTGATTGGGTCGTGTCGGTGACATTCGGTTTTTAACGTGATGTAACGCATATATTGAACAAACACAAACGTACTTTTGGATTGTAAAAGAATTAACGTCAATATTATTAAACACATTTAACTTTTCGTTCAGTAGTGGAGAGTATGTATTTCGTATAGAAATTTTTGGGTATATACGTTTCCGACCCCCTAGTTTTATAGAAATTTTAGGTACGGTGACTTCCGCCCCCCAGTTAGAAATCTCAAGCTTCGCCACTAAAAGCACTTAACCATTATATAAACTAGAAGATTTCACTAAATAATGTTGGGATCTAATACATTAAAAAGGTAGAGTAGCTTCAGCATCGACAAAATATTTTCCTGACAATGTCGTCGGGATAGGCCGTCGAAAAAAGTCGACTTGTCAGACAAAATTTCTTGTAGTGCCATTCATGGACAATAACGTTGGGATCTAATACATTAAAAAGGTAGAGTAGCTTCAGCATCAACAAAATATTTTCCTGACAATGTCGTCGGGATAGGCCGTCGAAAAAAGTCGACTTGTCAGACAAAATTTCTTGTAGTGTCATTCATGGACCCTCACCTCTACTATCTAGCTATCATCTTACTATATTAGTCAAATATAGCTAGCAGTTATATTTCAAACATATTAATTTTTCGTGTTGGCATTATAGATGAATTTTGTTTTTCAAAAAATGTTAACAAGAACTCATTTAAGCTCCGTCGGTAGTGGGGTCCATGCCATCTTTAACCACTCCCTACACCCTAATATATACTATATTTCATTGTGGCAAGTGGCATTGTGGAGCCCACAAGAACTGCTAAATGTATACTATAGCACGGATGGGACTAGTGAAAGAGTTGGAAAAGGTTGTACATGACAGTGAGATGTCTCAACAAATTAAATATTGAGATGAGACTTCACATTTAGATATATGTGCACAAACAAATTAAATATTGTAAAATTTGGACCAAAAATGTAAAATTTGAACTTAAACGTAGACCAGTCACCAGTCAAAAATAAGCCCAAAATGTAAAAAAAAAAAAAAAAAAAAAAAAACCAAAGCGCCCAGCTTAGGCCAAAGCGGGGCGTTTTGAAAAAAAAAAAACCAAAGCGCCGAGCTTAGGCCAAAGCGGGGCGCTTTGATGTAAAGTCAACAGACAAGGACTGAACCTGTCAGACCTTGTCTGTTGACTTTACACCAAAGCGCCCCACTTTGGCCATAGCAGAGCGCTTTGGGGTGTTTAAATAGACCAAGAGCGTGTGCGAATAGACCAGACCATTTCGTAATTTTGGCATGGGTTTGTAGATCTTATTAATAATGGTAACAAGTAACGACGTTCAGTGAAAATTTTTTTTTTTTTCTTTTTGTAGATATTATTTCCTGAGAGAATTCATAGCCTTTTGATGTTGTCACACGTATTTTGGAATGAAAGATCATTATAGTATAGTTTTATATGTTAGCCTATCTTGAAAATACTAATGTTCTTGCAACTATTTATATATTTCATTTTAATCATGTTTACATGTTAACCCACTTATTAAATGGGATATGTGGTCACAAATGTGAAGCCAAAACCATCTTGAAAAACAAAGTTGCACAATTGATCGTATGTTGTCCTAAGCAAATCATTTTTAATAAAGTTGAGGTTTACATATATCATGAGAAAGAAAACGTCAAAATTTAAGAAGATCTAAGACATAATTGTACTATTCAACAATAAATGGCTAATTACTCGAGTTGCGTCACAATTTAACAACCACCCACCGAGATATCACTTTAACAACATTTAGCCACGTAGAGTACACGTTGTGACCGAGTACGAAAGGTTAATGAGACGTGTCAATACTAACGGTACACAAGAGACATAACTCTACATCTGATAACTGCAACAATTAGCAGAAGGCATCATACAATGATCAAATATAGTCTGACAGACTGTATCCCGAGGAGACCGATTAGACGATACCACATAATTTAATTTTACAACATGGTTGGATAAGATAATAGAACCTGGTTCCATATCAAACAACTAGGCTCTAATTCACATATTTTTTTAAAACAACCTAAGGTCACACCGTGTGGGCATGAGGATGTGGTGTGGGGCTTCCCAACGCCGAGCACACTCCCCCTTATATTGGTGTGGAGGTGGCGTCAGATTCATCATGTGGCGTGGGGGAAGAGGAGTGGTGATGTGATGATTGTTGAGTATAAATTCTATCAATTTGTTTATTTTTTAATATAAATTAAATAAACAAATGATTGACACGTGTCAGTCCAAGCCACCTCCTACTCTCGTATTTTGGGGCTTGAAGGGGAAATCTCTATCTGTTAACATAGTTGTAACGTAATACTTCATGCCCCTTCTTCAAACCACTCCTAGTTTATTTATTTATTTATTTTTTTTTGCCAAGAAGCGTTCTATGAAAATACATATTCACAAAAGACAAGTAAAGTGAGGTTAGGTAAAATTGATAAATCAAATCAAAGAGATAATAAGTATAAAAATGAACTAATTAAAATAATAAAAAAAATAGTTTTACATATGTTTTACTTCTAATTTTTTTTAAAGTTTAGATCAGGGTTGCATAACAAGTTGGTTCAATTATTCAACTAGGGGTAACTCGGTGACTCTATGAGTTTAGATCAGGGTTGCATAATGAGTTGATTCAATTATTCAATTAGATGTTTTTCGCATTTAGTTGTGGGGTTTAACTTTATAGTTTATTTTTTAGCATTTAGTTTGGGTGGGTGGGTGTGTGTGTGTGTGTGGGGGGGGGGGGGTTGGGTGGTGGTGAGGTGGGTGTTTAGGTTTTGGGTGGTGGTGTAGTGAGTTTAGGTGTTTTCTTACATTTCTTATTTTTAGGAACCTTTGTAGAATAACTTAACCCGAGTAAGTAAAAGTCACAAATTATTTATCCAACACTGATTTAGGTATTAGAGTCAAATAGGTGAAGCATTTGATAAAATTCTACAACTATTTTGTGCATTTCTAGCAGTGATATTGGATTTTAATAATTTTAATTATTCGCCATTAGCGGTCAGCAGTTTTAACTTCAAAAATAACCACTTTCAATCTCAACTACTAACATATTGGCCTTCAATGGACCTTAAATAACAAAACCCCAACGCCATTAGTCTTCGGTCGTCAGAAAAAACGTTTTTGACTGGAAAACTTAAATTATTGGGGTCGCTAGAAAAACGTTTAGGAACTTTTTTCTAGTAAAAACCCAAATTATTGGGCTCGCTAGAAAACTTTTTTTTGGCCGAAAAACTCAACTTTTGGCTGTAAAACTCAAGTTTTTCGTCCCAGACCTCTTTGTAACCTTAGATCGGACCTTTAGAAACCTTTTTCTGGCCAAAAATGTTTTTCCAGTGACCAGATACTAATGGTGTTAGGGTTCTGTTAGTCAGGGTCTATTAAAGGCTAATCTTTTAATAGCAGCAACAACCAATAGTTAGAATTGTTAAAATCTAATAGTTTAATTACATTGGTCTAACAGTGGGTACAAATATGAATCACATTGGAAATTGGAGACCAGTGTATGATTTGTTCGAGAAGTGTCCTTCGTTATTGTTCGCCTATGGGAGGTAGGGTCACCTTTATTCGATATGTCCTTGAAAGTTTCCCAGATTATTACGTTTCGATTTATAAGGCGCCCGTGAAAGTTATCCATGGTTTGGAGGTTATGATCAAAAAATTTTTATGGGGCGGGTCGGATGAGGTTAGGAAGACGCATTGGGTAGCCTGGTATGGTGGGTAGCCTTGATTGCACCCATTTAGTATGGACAATGTGTCCCACGGAGTTTCGGGGCCAATATATGAGAGGAGATCACCGTTACCCTACAGTTAAGCTCGAAGCGGTGGACTCTCAAGATTTGTGGGTTGGGCATGCTTTTTGCGGTCCACCGGGTGCACAAAATGACATCAATGTGCTTTAGCAATCTCTATTATTTCATATTGAACGAAATTGAACAACCTTAAAATGTCCATTTTACGTTAACAACCACTTATACAAACGTGGTTACTATCTCGTAGATGGAATCTACCCTAGATGGTCCGTGTTTGTCAAATCATTTACATATCCTCACCTACTAGACGAAAAGAAGTTCAAGAAGCAACACGATGCGACAAGAAAAGACGCGGAACAAACTTTTAGTGTTTTGAAGTCAAAATGGGGTATAATGAATCGGCCATGCGTGCTAGGAGTGTGAAAAAAATTAGGTACATGGTGTATACGTGTATTATTTTACATCACATGATTTTAAAAGACGACGGAAACGCGATAGCACCGATACACATTCGGGATCCTCCAGTCGAATCCGCTCTCGATGACAGTGTGTTAAACGAGCTTATGGATGAAGATACGCATTAGAGACTAAAACATTATCTCGTTGAGCATCTCGGAAGAATGGATTTACCCCACCTATTGGTGGAATCCGACGAAGAGTAGTAATTTTAGTTAGTTTAATCTAGTTTATTTTAAGTATTTTTAATTAATGTAATGTTTTTTTATTTTATTTTTAATTTATTGTAATGTTTTTTTAATTTATTGTACTTTTATTAATTAAGTAGTTAAAAAAAGAAAAAAATTAGTTTACTCCATAAGTGGTGACTACCTGGGGTCGTCCCCTCCCCGTCTCGGGTCGTCGGCCACGTTGCACACCGCCCCCCTGGGGTCGTCACGTCCTTCCCGGCTTCTCCAAGCCGTTGGAGACGAGGCAAAGTTGTGGGCCCCCCTCTGACTTCTCTCTCTCCCCTTTATTATATATTATATTATATTGGTTTTTATTATTGGTTGGGTAGTCCTCCACATCCTTGGGTAGTCCCTAAGGGGATGGTCCTCCACCTTTAGTGAGGTGGCGCCTATGTGGCGGGTAGTCTCTTTGGGGACTAACCAAACCACACCCAATGATCTTATGTTTTTTGGCCAAAAATGTTGTAAGAGAGAAATTGACATGCTACCTCATGATTAGATAAAACAGTTGGCTTTCCTATGGATTAGTAGTCGCTCGAATCTAAAAGGGATTACTTGGGAAGAATGGTGCAAGTTTGATAGTAATGGCTGTAGTCTAGAATGATTGTAAACTGAATTGTAATAACTTTGGTGTGGGCTAACATTTGGTTGGCACTTTGATTAATGAATAAAATTTTGTTTGGCGGTTTAAAAAAAGTTGTGGTCTTCCATGATTTGTCGAAGAAATAAACTTCAAAAACTCTAGAATAAGTTTAGAAAACCGAGAAAGAATAAGAACAATCTCCGACGAGTCAACAGCTCTTGTTTCATTGTTTGGTCTTGTCTAGTGTCTACTACCAAAATCTATCTGGTTTATTAATAGGGAATCTTTTTTTTTTATAAAATACATATTTTTATGTACTTATTCATGTGTTAAAACAAATATTTGTTTTATCTGTGTACAAGATTTTAATTACATAAATTTCGTTTTCAAATGTACACGCGTATAACGACGAAGTTGGATGTGAGTTAAGTAGCGGGGTCAACATCACCTATCACATTATTATATAACTTATTTACGTACCCGTATATAATACTTTGGTTTAAATTTTAGAGTTAATTACTGTTTTCGTTGTGATTTGTCAAAAATCACTATTTCAGTCCATTAGATTATGAAATTGTGATTTCAGTCCCTATGGTTTCACTTTCGTAACCATTTCAATCAACTATTCTGTTGAAATGGTTACGAGGTGGGTTGAAATGGTTACGAAAGTGAAACCACAGCAACTACTGAAATCGCGTTTTTAAACTAATGGATTGAAATAGTGATTTTTGACAAACCACAGGGTCGAAAACAGTAATTAACTCTTATTTTAACTAGTAAAATACCTCCTCGCGTGCTGCGGTGGTACGTTAAGCTGTAAATTAAACTCGAGTAAAATACATGTGACTGTAGATTGGCAAATCCCGAAAAAGTTATGTCATAAATTAAACTCGAGTAAAACCATTGAGATGTAGATAAAAACACATGCAACGATATATTCTCCAATCACAAAAAAGTTACATCATGAATTAACTCGAGTAAAGTCGTGGCCTATCCAAATTTATTATAATTGATTTATAAATTAAATAAAAAGAACCAGATAAAACTTTAACTATACTAAAACTTAAACCAAAACCAAAACTAAAACTAAAAGAAGTATATAATAAATAAAACACAAATTATTTAACATATCTAATAAAAACATGCGAAAAAAATATATGAGTATAAAATTTATAATTATTTATATTTTATTTTTGGTTTATAAAAATAAAATAAAAAAAATGTTTAGATTTTATGTGGCTAAATTAATTAAAAAAAAGTTTTAGTAACTAAAACAAAAGGCAAATAAATTTATTGTAGCTAATAATAATAATAATAACTAGTGGATTACCCCGCGCTTCGCGGCGGATAATGCAGTCGATATCGTTTTGGTTCCTTAGGGCACCGGAAAAAAAGTTAAACACAACTACGTATCCAATTCATTATCAGAAAGAAATTAAATTAATTAAAAGTTAGATGAACTGGAGATTATAAATTATATAGACTCTATATTATATATAGTATATGAAAAAAAGTAAGAATATATTTAAGTTTGTTAAATATAGGTTTATACACATCAAGTTGTGTAAGTCTGTAAGATATGATATAAACGTCAAATGTTCATACTTTCACTAACCTCGTTTATTTTTTTCAGTTTTTTTCTAGAGGTTTTTCATTTGTTATACATTACTACATGCATTGATACATTATTATGCATAAATGAGTCACTAACCCAATATGTAGGTTTTACATTTTAAATTTATCTATCAAGGATTTTAAATATATGTGTTTAATTTACAATTATTAATTTTCTAAATCTTTTTATTTTTTTTTACAGTTTCATACTTATATTTTATATATAGAAACCTAATATGTTGTCACTCATAATCTAATTTGTAATCAATGGAATAATGAATATGCATTTTGAAAACACAGAAACAGAACAAGTTACCTAAAATATTTATTTTAATTTGAAAAAAATGTACCTGGTAAAAGCTAGCAAGTGAACCAGACTTTTATATATACACAAACCTTGTTTTTTACTACAACTATTTTTTTCTTTAGGTGAAAAACACATCAAAGGTTTAATCTTCCCTCCTCTCTCTTTGCTTCACCCAAACACCCAACCCTCCACCTCCATATCACCGCCTTCACAGCCACTTCCGCCTCCGCCATAACCACCCGCCACCTTAAAAGTCTCTGCTGTAAGGACCTTCAAAAATGTCCCTAAATAACCCGTAAGTATAAACTCGGACCCCTGAAACCCTAATCCATATAAAAAAACCAAGAAATCTAGAAATTGGTCTTCAGGCGGGCCGCGTAAAGGTTAAGCATGTCCTTACGCGGGCCGTGTCAACTTGAAATTCATCCGGATAAGCATCTGGGCCACGTATAGCCCATCTGTCAAACCTAAGCCCATGACCCATCAACCCTACGCGTAGACTAGGCGGCCACACGGGCCGCGTAAGATTTAACTAAGGGTTTACGCGGGCCGCGTAAAACCCAAATTCAGGCTATAAATAACCTAGCTCAGGAGCTTTCATTTTGTTGTCGAAACACTTTCAATTATAAACGAATTCTCACTGTTAAAGCTATAATTTCATAATAGCGATGTGCTGCTACGATACCGGGTATTAACTCGATCGCTATTACGATTCAACGTCCGATCGATTGAAACTATCCAACGAATGTTTAAGTGCTGCTCAAATTGAGTTTATACTTTGTCATTCGTCGTTAATTCGATGGATGTTTAAGTATCGCACTTTGTCATTTGTTGTGAGGGTTTAATCTCGTGAATTGTCGTAAATGTTGTATTAGTTACTAACCCAGTTCGTGTGCATTGTTATTTAAATTAGGTTAAACAGGCTAATCAGTAGATTAAACTCCGCCCGCATAAATCTGCAATGTGAGTCATTCTCTTTTTATCAAATTATTTCCAAAACTCTATTTATTTCAAGGTTATAATTACAGGGATTAAGTCTTTGTAATCACCAAAGTTACAGCCGGTATGTGGGGTTTTGTATACATTACTTGATAACCGTCACCATTGGACAATAGGTTAGCCAAGGGGTGATATGACCATAGTCACAGACACCAATTGGACAACGAGATAGCCAATAGGTGGTCGAGTGACAAATACCGTGGGTATATGGTTGATAAACAGAAACATTGTAATCGCTCTTAATACTGTAAATTATAACGATATGCCATTTTAAACAAAAAGAATGATTCACTCAGTATTTCTCGCTGACAAAACCTTTTTCAAACATGTTTCAGGTGATCTGTTGTGATCCAAGAAAAGTGCCGTGAAGCACTACAAGCTTAAGGATGTGGCTCAATATAAATAAATAAAGAAACATGTTTTGTGAAATAAAGATTTCCCAGTGAAATCACTTTATTGTAAATTACAGGGTTTTATCCCTAAATTATGTAACAAAGTAAATGGGCATTTTTAGTATTAAAAGATCCTGTATTAAAGACTTCCGCTGTCGCTTAAATTAAATACCACGGGGTTCCTGTCTCGCGGATCTTGACCGGGTTAAACCGGGGCTAGGGCCGTGACAGGAAAAGGTGGTATCAGAGCCACTGATTTAAGCTAATTAAGTATTCAGCAAAATACTTAATTTTACTGATTGCCATTCTGTGATTATGTGCTTTATTAGCTGACTGTTTGTTAGTTACAGTATGGGTAAACAAAGACTTTCGGCTATCTATCATAAATTAGATACTTCACCTAAAGAAAAAGGAACTTCCTCAAAATACCCAGCAGATATGGATGAAGGAATATTTGTCCGTAAAGCACAGTTTGAAAAGCCACTTTCTCCCAATAAAAGAAGTTTGATTATTAGGAAAAGTCAGGAAAAAGGAAAGAAATCACAACCTGTAGGATCGGTTTCGGATCCGAACGAGTCGGTTAGAAGAGTTTTTCACCAAAACAAGAGGCGGAAACAAGTGTTTCGGTGTAATTCAGCAAGTATTCACCTTTAACTGTTGTTTTATTGATCACGAATGCGAGTACACGTTCAGACAACACTTCGGCAGCACTTCGTGGCTTACCGGAAGAGAACACCTAGAACTATCTGCTTAGATCCGCTTAAAATGCTCCTATATATAGGTGACCAGGTTCGCTTCTAAAAACATGTACAAATGAGCGAACCTATCACTTGTCACAAAAACGAACCTATCACTTGACATAAACGCGAACCTATCTAGTTGACTCATAAGCGGACCTACATCTAGAAACATAAACGAAATCAGAATGATACATTATGACCGAAATCCAACTTTAACAAACTAAAACCTTTTGTCTCTTGTGAGGTGATGTAATAATGACATCACCATTATGATGTCATCATCCAAGATGGTGACATCATCTTCTTTCAAATCCGCAACGAGACTAAGACTCGACATAAGACGTAGTTGACAGACGTAGTGCACCAACAAACTCCCCCTCGGATGTTGACGGAGTCTTCAGTGTCGAGTCATTGATTGTCAATCTACAATCTTTATCGGTCTTTGATCTTCCTTTGAAGTATTTGTCATTGCAAGAATCCTCATTCTCTATCTTTATCATCAACAAACTCCTCTCTCTCGAATGTTGAATATCATGATGTCTTCAGACTCCCCCTCTCAATCTGCTGGGATCGTAGTCTGAAACTCAATTTCCACAGGTTCTTAGATCGTAACCTGGCACTTCATCACATTCAGGTTTCGGAAACTTGCCAATCTGCAAAAACTCTACCCAAAAATAAATTTTCTGATAACCATTTGTGGATAAGTTTTTCAAAACTAATTTACCACTTGCAGGAATAACGTTTTATAGCAAAAACTTTTCTCATCTTCATTTCAATAATCTTCAAACACTTTCACCCAAACCATTTGTTCATCATGTTTAGCCCTCGGAATTTTGAAAATCAGCTTTCCAAAATCAGTTATCGAAAATCTTTTTGGATTTTTCAAAATTTATGCTAAAACACACCAAAAATCTTTTTGAATTTTTTAATAAAAGTAAATGCAGAAACGAAATATTTACAGACAATATTTTTGTGAGTTCGTGCAAGAGGATCATATCAGTTATGAAACATATCACTAACACCGTTAAGCTTTAAACATTTTAAGTTCTAAACAATTTACCTAGATTGTCAGTATGTTTGTCCACTTAAATTTTCACACAAATTTCAACTGATTCGAGATACGATATTAATATTTTAAAGACTTGAACTTAATTGTGTATCACTCCACTTGAATATACTCCCGTATCCAGATCTCAATGTTCAGATTTACAGGTAAATATACTACAACTGATATCTGTATATAAATTAGGGGATATGCGAGGGCTGAGGGATCTCAGGTCGATACTTCCGTATGCGCAGAGAGATATCAGCTTCGACTTTTCGGTGTGTCCCCTTTAGGAGATCTTTTAGCTACAACAACTGATTATCAATTTTATTGTCTAATCAGCTGAGGGCTTTATGCTATGTTTCAAGCATTTTGCAGCAAGTATTATCCGGGGACTAGGTCAGAACTTCCATTCAGCAGAAGTCCCGGGATAATACCCCAGATATCACAGAGTATAAGAACCTAGTATATCAGAAAAAGAAACCTTTCAAACGAGATTTCAGGGGTTACCTATATATCCAAGAATAGTTACCCACAAACCAAGAAAGTTTGTTTTAGGTTTATATCTCGTTTCAATTTACTAAGTGTGCGAAAATCTACTGTCACATCCACAGTAAGATTGTTTATCACTTTTAAACATTACATTTCTTTAGCATGTTGTGATAGTTCACTGATGTACTATCATTTCCTCTTTTATGCAACAAAACTCATTTTTCAGTTTTATCATGTTTTTGGCTTTTTCAAATTTTCTGATGTTTTTGGACTTTCTAAAATTTCTTACTCCCCCTAAAATTCAAATACATCTAATGAAAATTGAAAAACAAACTGTACAGAACATGACAACTGATATTGAATTGCTTCAATTCTCCATCCGTTTGGCTTAAACAATCAGAACTCCCCCCACAACAAACTATTTTCCCATAATGATTTCAAAACACTCAAGTTTGTTTTAATCAGAATGGTTTTTCCAGAAAATAAGTTTTTTTGATTTTACCACTTGTAAAATTGGGGATTAAATCATCACATTGTTTGCCAAGTTTATGAATGACAGTTAACTCAAGTTCAATTTAATGACCTTGATTTAACCACTTGTAAGATCAACCTAGTTCAAATTCTGAACCACTTATAACAATCACAAACATACAACTCAAACCTGTTTTTCAACCAATTACCATCTGTTGGTTGAATTCTCAAGGTGCCGATTCCTACTCCACGCTTACAAACCTGGGAGTTCCGGCAATTCCTGCAAAACATCAAACACAGATTTAGAAGGATGCCGATTCATGATCCACGATTACCAACTTGGGATCTCCGGCAAGTCAGGTTTTTATTCTTTGAAAAATATATCCACCCAAGCCTGACCTTCCTTGGGTGTAACAACATCTTCTTCATCTTTTCTTTCAACAGACTTGTAAACACGTCCTTTGGAAGCATAAAAATCTTTGATACTTTTGGCCTTACCGTTGACCATTTGTCCAAAGATACGTTTCACATTTCCGTTGAAAGTTTTTTCAACATCAAATTTCTTCTTGTCAGAATAAAATTGATTTGAAATCTCAACTTTTCCAACTTTCTTCATAAAATTTTCAGCACGCAAGGGTGGAAAATTTTCATCGTTCATGGTTGGAACTTTCTTTTCAACCTTTTTCTCAACACGTGGCTCCTCTGATTTTATGGAATCAGATTCATCACCAGAACTATTACCTGAACCTTTCACAACCCATTTTTGATTTGGCACATTATCTTTTCTTCTTGAAGCACTCTTTGAACATTCTCCTTTCTCAAAAGTTGAATTTTCAAAACCAGTAAACTTCCGGGTTGACAGTTCAGTCTTCTCGACAAACTTCTCTTTCATTTTACCAGAGATTTCCTGTTTTGGCTTGAATGTCTTCGGACAATCCTTCGCCACATGACCAGCAATCTTGCACTGAAAACAGGTTCTCTTTTCAATCTTCTTCGGAACTTCATTCTTCTTCAGTTCTTCTTGCTTCTTGGCAAGGAATTCCTGATTTGTCTGTCTTCTGAATAATTGTTCTTTTTCAGCCTCTGACGTCTTCCCTGAAACAAACATAGTTTTTGGTTTATACATTTTTTCATTTTTATAGTTTTTCGGTGGGACAAAACCAAGACCTTTCTTTTTGAAATTACGATTATGGTTTGGTTTCTGTTGGAAACTATAACCACAATTGTAACCCATTTTCTTTTTGATTCTTTGTTGATCTCTTGAAGTGTATTGTTTAGGTTTTCTGGAAAGATTTAAATCTTTTATTTCAGAAATATTAATTTCTGTGATTTTGAAAACCTTTTGAATCATTTCAAATCTGACACTTCTTATTGGAAAACTCTCATCAGAATATAATTTGTCAGAATCTTTCAAAGTATAAGCCACTTTGAATGATTCATCATTCAAATTAGATTTTGACATCAAAAACTCTTTATCATAAACCCGTTTGTTCTTTTTGAATGTCGGCTTTGACGTATTGGACCCTGATTTTGACTCGGGTTTGGACTCCATGTTTGACTCCTCCATGTCATCTTTATCTAACACCTGATCGACCACACTTTTTATCAACTTTGACTCATGATCAGTGTCGGATGACGTGTACGTGACATCAATATTTTCTGGCAAGTTATCCGATGGCCCAGACTCCCATTCTAAGTTTATTGCTTTTTCAACTCTCTCAGAATTTGGATTTCGAGGTGAATATCCATTTTCGACTGGGGGCAGACATCTATTGTAGACCACACTTGATTTCTTACCAGAAGTCTTCACTTTTTCTTCGTCTTTTATCACAGAATTCCTTTCTTCAGATGTCTTCACTTCTTCAAACGTCTTCAAATTTTCCACAACTGGATAAATCCTGTCAACAACAAAAGAAGAACATGAGTAACTTTCTAATAACTTTTTCACTTTCCCAGTTTCTATCTTTTGTGTTGCTAGCTCCAACTCCAGATCAGCACATTTCTTGATATGAAAATTCGCATCATCAAGCTGTCTCAGTTATGCTATCTTCAATGTATTCATAGCCACAACTTGTTCACCACTTGAATCAGTATACTTGTTGATTTCTCTTTTCATTGTATCATATGATTCTTTTAATATATTTATGTTATGCAGCAACTCATTATTCTGCTTGATTAAAGAATCACAGTTCATGCATTTTTCTAGAAGTTCAACTGGTTCAGCATCAATTTTTACTTCAAATTCAGGAACTTCTTTGACTTTTCTGTCTGGTTGGAAAAATTCAGCTCTTCTTTTTCTCTCAGCTTCAGCTTCGGCTTTTAATCTCGCTTCCTCTTCTTCCTCTTCTTCGAGCTTTCTACGTCTTGCTTCAGCAGCTTCCATGACTTTCCTGCTTCTTTCTGCACATTTCAAATCATAGGCATTAGCAAAAAAACATTTAAAGTGTTTTTGGACATCTCCTTGGCCATGAGATCTTTATCTGGGCAAAAATCATCCCAATTGAAACCTTCAGCCAACTTTTCATCATCTTGCTCTGCCAAACACACTTTGCTGTCTTTTGGAATATATTTATCCCATGAAAAATTTTCATATTTGCTTAAACATGCTTTTTTATCAATCACATCTCTCCCATGAGCAGTTTGTGCCTGATGCTGTGCTGGTGGTGTGACTTGATGATAAATCGCCTTTTTGTGATAATCGTTGTTTCCGAAAGGATTCTGGGCTCTGGTAGCTTCACGATTTTTGCACTCTCTCTTGAAATGCCCTTTTTCCCTGCAACGAAAACACGTAACTTTAGATTTATCAAAGCCTAAAGTTGAAACATTTGCATCACGAAAATCATCTCTTCCCGTGATTTGTTTAAACTTCTCAGCTCGCCTCATTACACTAGCCATACACCATTTTATGTCCATTAATTCCATCTCTTCAGCATCAATTTGATCGTAATCCTCTTTCGTGAGCATTGGATTACCGATCTTTCCGGCCACAAAACTACTATAAGACTCAAGAACCATTCCCAACGAAGACATTTGATTTTTAGCAATCTCTTCAGTGTAATCCTCATCATTTTCAATACTAAGAACAATGTTGCACTGAAGTTTTCTTCCATTCTTTGTTACAGAAATGTTTGGATCGAATGATGAAAATCTTGTGCTGCTTGATCCCTGGGATGACTTCTTTTCAGGAGAATCTTTAACACTGAAAGCAGTTTCAATTTTCGGAGAATGATTTGTTGATCCAGGAACACCACCCTTGTAGTACAAGCTGATATCCTGTTCTCCATCGTAATTCTTCATCCTGGCAATCTTCCTTTGCTCCATTTCTTGAGCTTCCAGGTGTTTAATGAAATCTCCCAGTGTCACATTCTTGTAATCCTTTTTGTTGGATCTCAGCATCATCAGAAACGTCCCCCATGTTTCATGTGGAAGTGCATCTGCAAGTTTTTCAACCAATTCATCAGTATCTTTCTTAATTCCAAGTTTTGACATGTTTCTCACCAAGTTACAATATCTATCAATAATTTGCTTGGTGTTTTCAGACTTTAAACCACGAAACAGATCAAACTCTTTCTTCATGAGAGACATTTTATTTTTGAGCATATCATTACTTCCAACAAACTTTGCTTCTAATTCTGTCCAAATTGAATATGCAGTTCCGTCATGTTGAAGCAAGATCAGAATATCTTCTTTTATTGCTTGCTGAAGCAGACTAACCATGAGTTTCTCATCTCGATATTTCTTTTTGTCCTCAGTACTCATTTCACGAATTGGTAACTCTTTATTATTTCTGGTGGGTCTTTCATATGGTTCTTCAGTGTGTTCCCATGCATCTAGGTGATAAGCCTCAACCCAGTTTCCAAAACGTTCAGACCACACGTTATAATCATCAATATCCATGAGTTTAGGTGGTTTTTGTGCAGTCCCCGTTTCGTTTTCTAGATTCATGTTTTTAGCAATGACAGCTGGAGTAGACGGAGTAGCAAACGCGTTGTAGAAATCTTCGTCCATGTTTCAGTATTTGATATATCACAAACTTTGAATTTTCAAATGAGTTGGTACACAAATCACCTTGAATCACCTCATACAATAATACCTTTAAACACACAAACAAAAATACAACCAGTTTAAAGAATTATCAACTAACAGAATAAGACTGGTACTCGAACTGATGAATATTCTGTGCGGACAGAAAGTTGAAACACTGTGCGGACTGAATTTGATGTGAGTTGAGTTTGATGTCAAAATGTGCGAACTGCTAAGACCCGGATCAAATTCGAATGACCTGGTTTTTATACATGCAAACTGACGGACTTTTAAACAACCTGATGAACCTTTAAACACTTTGAACTCCAAACCGTGTGACCTGTCGATTTTAATGCAAACTAAACAATTTTCTCAAACAAATGGACTGTCAACTATAATATGATGTAAACCTTTATGACAAATGTTTAACATGCAAATTGATGTTTTCAACAACACATAGCCGACAACCTTTTAATATCTCAAGATTCTTTGATTTGACCGCACCATTTCAAAATATCCAAACCTTTGACTAATAACCTTTGAATATAGTTTTTATCAAAGATAGATTGCCGACAATCAATCAAAAAGATTGATAAATGAGCCTGACAAACTTTGAATTAAACAAATCTCTTTAAAAGAAGTCACATGGGTCGGCAACATTTAACACTACAGAAATGATGAAACAAATCTTATTGGGCCGATATTATGACCCAATCACATGTTGTCAACAAATCAATTTGGCCGCCCACTTTATCACATGCAAACTTAAAAATGTCAGACACCTTTATCTCATGAGGTCACATGGGCCAACTACAAAAGCAACTGATGGGTCGGCAACTACTAGTATCTAGATGATTATGATTGGGCCACAAATATGAACTTTATCTCAAGAAACGATGAAAGCAAAACCAAATACTGATCAACCGATACAACCTGACATTCACATGTGATTTCTTTTCCCAATTACTGACACCTCGTAAACTGTTATACACATTTCGATTAACTTTCAATCGGTTCACACTACTTAATGTACAATCACGTGAAGACTAATGTCATTAAAGCGGAACCTTTAACTGTCACTAAGAGCGGATCTCAAATGTCACTAAGATCGAACCTCAAATGTCACTAAGAGCGGACCTCAACTGTCACTAAAAGCGGACCTCAACTGTCACTAAGAGCGGAACCTGACAACAAATATGTTCCTAAAAGCGGATCTCTAGAGCGGACCTACTCAAAATGTGTCGTTTGAGTGGACCTATCAAGTAACTTGAAGCGGACCTGATTGATTTTGGAGCGAATCTAACTGCTGATGTTATATTTTGAACGTGCACGTATAAGCGAACCCCCTAAAATCCTAAGTTCTAGGTTGATTTTTGATCTGAAAATTTCAAGGGTTTATTAATACATGATTCTGTAACACCCTTAAATTTTTCACTTGATTTTAGAAATAAAATCCACCATTTCAACAAAAAAATTGGTTACGTAACAAAACGTTCCTAATGGAGTTCATAAGTACGTCAACTTTAGTCAAGTAATGACTAAGTTGGAACGCTTTAAAAGTTGATTAAGAAATTGTTTACAACCCATGAACAAAGTCTAAGTAAGATTAAAACATTGCGGAAGCTTCAAAAGTCGTGTTCGGTTCTTCTACGTTGCTTGACCGTCATCCATAAGATCCACCTCATCACCTAGGATCAAAACTGTTAAAATATTAGTTTTGACATTGTTATACAACACATAAACATGAGATCCGACATCAAATATTAGATAAATAAAATAAATAAAAGTTTTTCTGGTTCCACCGTAACTTACGGTGTCACCGTAAGTTACGGTGAGTCCTGGAAATCTTTTGGCCCACCGTAAAACAGGAGTGAACCACCGTAAGTTCCTGACCTCTACCGTAAGTTACGGTACCACTGTAACTTACGGTAGTACCTGGAAATTCATGTTTTTGTTTGGTTTGGTCATTACATTAAAACCCAACTCTCGGATTTCAGTTTCTACGATGCCAATACATTAAATCTCACAATTCTAATATGTTATATATTATCCATTATCAAAGATTCAATTCATCTTAATCCGGAGCATTAACCATGCCGTACTTGATTATTCGACCCGTTTGGCTCGTCTAAGGAATCCTCCATTGTGACGACTACCAACGAGTTCCAACCAATTTGATCCATTATTCAATATAGCGACATCACCGCTTAAATTCAAAACAACCCTTATTCTAAAATCCAATTACGCATTTAATAATCATCCAATCTACTTAATGTAACGGGTCAAGTTACATACCTTTAGAGCAAACCCTTCAACCGCAAATCACCACCAGCTTGTCCACTTGACGTTCCGGTATCCTTTCCTATAGAGTTCAATTCAAGACATGTTTAGAACTCTTCTTTAACCTTATTTCGCATAGCACACCGAAACATCATAATTATGCGTTAAATCTTTAAATTCCTATTATAAGCCTTCTTTGGGGTATTTTTACAAACACCTTAAGGGCAAATTTTTCAGATGATTATATGACAAGTTTCTAGCTTATCATTTAACCCTAATTTCATCTCAATCAACACTTTACAAGATGGTTAACTTCTAAATTCCTGAAATCACTTCAAAATAGTCAATTTACTAGTGTTTATCAATTTACACATAGTTTCACTAATCACCTACAATGGTGATCATAGTTTCCACTAAAATTTCACATAATTTCAGCTTGTGTTTGTCTAGGGTTTGTCCTTAGACACTATAGTTGTTCCTAGATCATCGTAAGACACACATGCAACTAACAATTCAGATTTTCCCAATTACATGAGAAATTCAAGTTGAGAGATTTCATCAAATTTCACATACCTTGTAACCCCCTTGTGATGAGGATCACGAATCTCTGTTCAGATTTCAATTTGGGACAAGGATTAACCTTCAATTGATCAAATTTGTGAAGCTAGGGTTTTGACAGAGTGGGGATCGCCCCTGGCGTGCTTGTTCGACCAGACACCTCCTTTTGGGGGTGTTTGGTTTGTTTTACTAACTTAATTAAGCTTAAGTTTCAATTTGTTCAACTTAAGCCCCTCACTTAGGTTATCATTAAGTTTAGTTGCATTTAACCTTCCTTTAAGTTATTTCTAGACTTGTAACTAACTAGGTTAAAATTTCTAGTTAGTAATTTCTTTGTTTATTTATACTTTATAATTCTAATATAAAGTTTTATAGTTTCGGGGTGTTACAAGTCCACCCCCCCTTAAAAGGGTTTCGTCCCAGAAACCGAAGTACGTACCAAATAGTGTAGGGTGGAGACGTCGCATCTCCTCTTCGGACTCCCACGTAGTGTCCGAACCCTTCCTGTGCTCCCATTTGACCTTGACTTGATTAATCACCTTGTTCCTCAAACTTTTCTCTTTACGATCTAAAATCGCAATTGGTTTTACTGCATAGTTGAGACTGTTATCCACCTCGATATCATCGTAGTGGATATGAGCAGTTTCGTCGGCCAAACATTTTCGGAGATGTGACACGTGGAATGTGCTATGAATCCCACTCAACTCTTCGGGTAATTCAAGACGATAAGCTACTTTACCAACCCGTTCAGAGATTCTGAATGGCCTAATAAATCTCGGGCTTAGTTTCCCCCTTTTTCTGAATCTAATAATGCCCTTCCATGGGGAAACTTTTAGCATAACCATGTCGCCAACCTGAAATTCAATTGGCCTATTCCTTTTATCTGCATATGCCTTTTGCCTGTCTTGAGCCGCTTTCAAGTGTGCCCGAACTATGTCAATTTTCTCATTCGTAGTTCGGATTATATCAGTAGGTGCTAACCCTCGTGGACCCACTTCTCCCCAACATACCGGAGTTCAACATTTTCTGCCATATAACAGTTCATACGGGGCCATCTTAATGCTCGCGTGATAACTATTGTTATATGCAAATTCGACCAAGGGTAGATGGACATCCCAACTACCTCCGAAGTCAATAATGCAAGCCCGCAGCATATCTCCCAACGTTTGTATTGTTCTTTCACTATGTCCATCCGTTTGAGGATGGTACACAGTGCTGATGAACAACTTGGTTCCCATTTGCTCTTGGAAATCCCGCCAGAAATTTGAAGTAAACCGAGTATCCCTATCAGACACAATGGATACCGGCACTCCATGACGTGCTATTATCTCATTAGTGTAAACTTCTGACATCTTTTCTGACGTATAAGTCTCACGAATCGGAATGAAGTGAGCACTTTTCGTCAACCTATCCACCACTACCAATATGGCATCGAAACCACGATTCGTCTTAGGCAACTTGGTTAATAGGTCCATTGTAATATGTTCCCATTTCCAAACCGGAATTTCTAACGGTTGTAGTTTGCCGTATGGTTTCTGGTGTTCCGCCTTGACTTGTAAACATGTCAAGCATTTTTCCACATGCCTCACCACATCCCTCTTCATTCCGGGCCACCAATAGTTTTGTTTCAAATCATTGTATATCTTGGTCGCACCCGGATGAATTGAATAACGGGATTTATGAGCTTCATTAAGTAGAAGCGCCTTCACTCCACAGGTATGTGGGACCCATATCCTTCCGGATCGAGTCTTCAACCCGTTATTCCCATCTGACAAATCTTTCAACTGACCTATTATTCTTTCTTTCTTCCAATTCTCTTCTTTCATTGCTTCTAATTGCGCCTCTCGAATACGTTCAAGTATACCCGAGGTCACCACGAGTTGCATCGATCTTACTCGTATTGGGACATAGTCCGCTTTTCTGCTCAGAGCATCCGCCACCACATTAGCCCTTCCGGGGTGATAATGTATTTCACAATCGTAGTCTTTCATCGTTTCCAGCCATCGCCTTTGTCGCATATTCAACTCCTTCTGATCGAAGAAGTATTTCAAGCTTTTGTGGTCGGTGAATATGGTGCACTTTACCCCATACAAGTAATGCCTCCATATTTTTAATGCAAATACTACCGCTGCCAACTCGAAATCGTGCGTGGGATATTTCTTCTCGTGTATCTTCAACTGTCTCGAGGCATAGGCTATTACCTTGTCCCGTTGCACCAACACGCAACCTAGCCCTGATAATGAAGCATCCGAATAAACCACCATGTCTTCAACTCCGTCTGGCAATGTCAATACCGGAGCTTGAGTTAACTTTTCTTTTAGCGTTTGAAACGCTTTTTCTTGATCGACACCCCAAATGAACTTTTCTTTCTTTCGCGTTAGCTTTGTTAGCGGTGACGCAATCTTGGAGAAATCTTTAATGAATCTCCTATAGTATCCCGCGAGCCCCAAGAAGCTTCTAATTTCCGAAGGGTTCTTCAGGGGATTCCACTTTGACACAGCCTCGATCTTGGACGGATCCACCAATACTCCGTCGGCGCTTATGACATGGCCAAGAAATTGTACCTCTCGTAGCCAAAAGGCACATTTAGAGAATTTTGCGTATATCCTCTCTCTCCTAAGTGTCTCCAATACCTCTTGTAAATGATGTGCATGCTCCGCTTCACTTTTCGAATACACCAAGATGTCATCGATAAACACGATGACCGACTTATCCAACATTGGTTTGCAAACCCGGTTCATGAGGTCCATGAAAGCCGCGGGTGCATTCGTCAGCCCAAATGACATTATGAGAAATTCATAATGTCCGTATCTCGTACGGAAAGCCGTCTTCGGCACATCTTCTTCTTTGACCTTTAATTGGTGATACCCTGATCTAAGGTCAATTTTTGAAAACCAGTTCGCACCCTGTAGTTGGTCGAATAAATCATCTATCCTCGGGAGCGGGTATCGGTTCTTTACCGTGAGTTTGTTTAACTCCCGGTAATCGATACACATGCGCATGCTCCCGTCTTTCTTTCTCACGAACAATACCGGTGCGCCCCAAGGTGACACACTCGGCCTTATGAATCCCTTATCAAGCAAGTCTTGAATTTGGGACATCAGCTCTTGTAATTCCGACGGTGCGAGTCGGTACGGGGCTTTTGCTACGGGTTTTGCGCCTGGAATCAATTCGATCCCGAACTCTACTTCCCGTTCAGGCGGTATCCCCGGTAAATCCTCCGGAAACACATCTTCATAATCTCGCACTACCGGTACCTCTCCTATCTTTCGTGATTCTTTTTCGGGCTCATTAGCGTATATTATGAATGCTTTGCATCCCCGCTTCATAAGCTTGTGAGCTTCCAACATTGAGCATACTATAGGTTCCTTTTTCGCCATAAATGGTGACATGTTTCCCGCTCGGAGATGTTAGTTTTATCTCTTTACGAAAACACACTACCTTTGCTTGGTATTGAGATAGCCAATCCATCCCAACGACTACTTGAAATTCTCCCATTGACATCGGGATTAGGTTTATCAAATATTCTTCGTCGTCAATGCTCAGTTTACAGTTTTTACATACATCACAAACAATAAAGCTCTTGTTATTACCTATCTCTATTTCTAAGGGTACAGGTAATTTTGTTAGAACAAATGAAGGATGTCGAATAAATCCATATGATACAAAGGATTTATTCGCACCCGTATCAAACAACACGTGTGCAGGAATTGAATTTACAGCAAATATACCTGAGACCACGTCAGGTTCAACCTTTGCTTCTGCGGCGGTTAGTTGAAAAGATCTTGACTTTGCTTTCGGGGCTTCACCCTTCGGTTCCTGCCCGTCCTTCTTTCCAACCAGTTCCGGGCATTCCGACTTCTTGTGACCCGTTCGATAACAATTGTAGCAAACCGTCACTTTCTCCGGGCACGATATAGCCATATGTCCCGTTTTCTTGCATATGGGACAAGGCTTATCCTTGTAACGGCATTCGCCTTTATGACCCTTCCCGCAGATCCTGCAACTTGGCGACCCGCCTTTCGTATCAGATTTCTTTGCGCTTTCGTTTGTTCGTGCCTTCTTAGTAGGGCTTGGGTTTACATCTTGTGCTCTCCGTTCACCCCTTTCGATGCTCTTTTTCAGTTCGATCTCCCTTTCCCGAGTAGCATATATGATCTCGGTAAGGGTCTCGTATTTGGAAGGGGTGATAAATTCCCTATATTCGGCACTCAACATGTTATGGTAGTAGTATATCTTTTGTTCTTCATTCATCACTAGATCGTCACAAAACTTCATCTTATCCATAAACGTTGCCGTAATCTTGTCTATGGTCTCACTCTTGTGCCTAAGTTGCATGAACTCTTCCTTGATTTTATCATAACCGCTTTGGGGCTATGATGCTTAAGAAATGGCGTCTTGAATTCTTCCCAAGTCATGACCTTAGCAGCTTCAATACCGATCTCTCTCTTTTTGTTATCCCACCAATCTTTCGCTTGACTTCTTAGTTGACCCGTACCATAGGCTACGTAGTCATCTACATCACAATGGGTCCTCTCGAATACCCCTTCGATATCACTTAGCCATCTTTGGCACACTATTGGGTCAACTTCCCCATTATATATTGGTGGTTTACAAGCCATGAATTCCTTGTATGAACAAGGCTTTCGTCCTCCATGCTTTTCCTTTGCTAAATTTGAATCATCTTCTAACTTCTTGATTCTATCTTCTACCATTGATAAAACTGTGTTTTGAATTTTATCAATAAAGCCCGACAAACTGTTTTCGATCGCCTTTCCAACCTCTTCGGCAATCACTTCCCTCATTTGTTCGGTGACTCTTGGCACCGCATCATCATTACCTCGAACTTGATTTAATCGTTCTTGCTTTTTGATTCAATCAAGTTCACAACTTGATTTAATCGTTCTTGCTTTTTGCATTTCTTGTATTTGAATGAGCTTACTCGCTCTTTTCATGCATAGTTGTTCATTTCTCATTCTTTACATAATACATAATTTATTAACAAAAAGTTAATTCTTACCGGACGATCGATCAAGCTTGAACCGAACACTTTGTTGACAACCTTAGGCTCTGATTACCAACTTGTAACACCCTTAAATTTTTCACTTGATTTTAGAAATAAAATCCACCATTTCAACAAAAAAATTGGTTACGTAACAAAACGTTCCTAATGGAGTTCATAAGTACGTCAACTTTAGTCAAGTAATGACTAAGTTGGAACGTTTTAAAAGTTGATTAAGAAATTGTTTACAACCCATGAACAAAGTCTAAGTAAGATTAAAACATTGCGGAAGCTTCAAAAGTCGTGTTCGGTTCTTCTACGTTGCTTGACCGTCATCCATAAGATCCACCTCATCACCTAGGATCAAAACCGTTAAAATATTAGTTTTGACATTGTTATACAACACATAAACATGAAATCCGACATCAAATATTAGATAAATAAAATAAATAAAAGTTTTTCTGGTTCCACCGTAACTTACGGTGTCACCGTAAGTTACGGTGAGTCCTGGAAATCTTTTGGCCCACCGTAAAACAGGAGTGAACCACCGTAAGTTCCTGACCTCTACCGTAAGTTACGGTACCACCGTAACTTACGGTAGTACCTGGAAATTCATGTTTTTGTTTGGTTTGGTCATTACACTAAAACCCAACTCTCGGATTTCAGTTTCTAGGATGCCAATACATTAAATCTCACAATTCTAATATGTTATATATTATCCATTATCAAAGATTCAATTCACCTTAATCCGGAGCATTAACCATGCCGTACTTGATTATTCGACCCGTTTGGCTCGTCTAAGGAATCCTCCATTGTGACGACTACCAACGAGTTCCAACCAATTTGATCCATTATTCAATATAGCGACATCACTGCTTAAATTCAAAACAACCCTTATTCTAAAATCCAGTTACGCATTTAATAATCATCCAATCTACTTAATGTAACGGGTCAAGTTACATACCTTTAGAGCAAACCCTTCAATCGTAAATCACCACTAGCTTGTCCACTTGACGTTCTGGTATCCTTTGCTATAGAGTTCAATTCAAGACATGTTTAGAACTCTTCTTTAACCTTATTTCGCATAGCACACCGAAACATCATAATTATGCGTTTAATATTTAATTCCTATTATAAGCCTTCTTTGGGGTATTTTTACAAACACCTTAAAGGCAGATTTTTCACATGATTATATGACAAGTTTCTAGCTTATCATTTAGCCCTAATTTCATCTCAATCAACACTTTACAAGATGGTTAACTTCTAAATTCCTGAAATCACTTCAAAATAGTCAATTTACTAGTGTTTATCAATTTACACATAGTTTCACTAATCACCTACAATGGTGATCAGAGCTGCCACTAAAATTTCACATAATTTCAGCTTGTGTTTGTCTAGGGTTTGTCCTTAGACACTATAGTTGTTCCTAGATCATTGTAAGACACACATGCAACTAACAATTCAGATTTTCCCAATTACATGAGAAATTCAAGTTGAGAGATTTCATGAAATTTCACATACCTTGTAACCCCCTTGTGATGAGGATCACGAATTTCTGTTCAGATTTCATTTTGGGACAAGGATTAACCTTCAATTGATCAAATTTGTGAAGCTAGGGTTTTGAGAGAGCGGGGATCGCCCCTGTGTGCTTGTTCGACCAGACACCTCCTTTTGGGGGTGTTTGGTTTGTTTTACTAACTTAATTAAGCTTAAGTTTCAATTTGTTCAACTTAAGCCCCTCACTTAGGTTATCAATAAGTTTAGTTGCATTTAACCCTCCTTTAAGTTATTTCTAGACTTGTAACTAACTAGGTTAAAATTTCTAGTTAGTAATTTCTTTGTTTATTTATACTTTATAATTCTAATATAAAGTTTTATAGTTTCGGGGTGTTACAGATTCCGAGCATACTGTGTGAATATAAACCGATTCTGACCGTAAAAAGTTTTGATTTTCGAAAAAGAAAGGTGTAGAAACAGAATTATCGGCTGAATTGAATAGAACTCTTCTTCACTGGCTCTGATACCACTTGTAGGATCGGTTTCGGATCCGAACGAGTCGGTTAGAAGAGTTTTTCACCAAAACAAGAGGCGGAAACAAGTGTTTCGGTGTAATTCAGCAAGTATTCACCTTTAACTGTTGTTTTATTGATCACGAATGCGAGTACACGTTCAGACAACACTTCGGCAGCACTTCGTGGCTTACTGGAAGAGAACACCTAGAACTATCTGCTTAGATCCGCTTAAAATGCTCCTATATATAGGTGACCAGGTTCGCTTCTAAAAACATGTACAAATGAGCAAACCTATCACTTTTCACAAAAACGAACCTATCACTTGACATAAAAGCGAACCTATCTAGTTGACTCATAAGCGGACCTACATCTATACACATAAACGAAATCAGAATGATACATTATGACTGAAATCCAACTTTAACAAACTAAAACCTTTTGTCTCTTGTGAGGTGATGTAATAATGACATCACCATTATGATGTCATCATCCAAGATGGTGACATCATCTTCTTTCAGATCCGCAACGAGACTAAGACTCGACATAAGACGTAGTTGACAGACGTAGTGCACCAACACAACCAAAGGAAGTGAGGTTTAATCCGGAAACCCAGGAAATAGGCAATAATCCACCTTGGGAAGACAAATTAGATGAAAAATGGGCAGATCTTTATATTTTAGCAACGGTAGCAATAAATAGCAACCTTTAAAACTATCAGGACCCTGAATCAGTATTAGCACCTATACTACCTACAAGCCAGAAGCTCTAAAGAAAAGTTATCCCGTAAATAAATAAATTACGATAAACCCTAGTGTGTTTCAAATTTCAGTTGTCCTTTGTATTAAGTTAATCACACGGTATGCAATAATACTTAAATGTTTATTTGTGAAATTTTGTTATAAAATTTTAACTTAGCATTTTTGTGCATTTTGCATATATGCTAAACAACATGAATGAGTTATCTGAAGCCCTTTAGAATCTCAATCTCTATCCTGTACCAATAGAAGTTTCCAACGATTTTACTGGTTACATTGCTGATTTAGAGGAACCTATGGAATTTCAAGCTCCACCTCCAGAGAAAGCAAAGCCTAAGAAAAGAAGAAGATATGTAGGATGGAGGAAAGTGCGCAGGCGGAAACCAGCAACTAGGAAAATTCCCAAACTAGAAAATCCTATGGATAAAGGAAAAGGGATCGAGATCGGATAAAGTTCTAGGCCAGCAGAGATAGAAATCGGGGAAAATGTTAGGCAAACAAGAATAGAAGTCGGGGAAAGTTCTAAGCAAACTGAAGAATTTCCATTTTAGGAGGAATTAGATCATCTACTGGCAAGTTGTGATATCGTTAGACCTATCACCAACAATCTCTACCCTTATTCTGTTGAAACCCAACTTCCAATAAACTTGGAACCAGCTATTCCGGACCCTCTAATCCACGCCCAACCTTTAGGAGAAATGGACGAATGGTGGACTAACGACTGACAGTTTCAAAACCTTCTTAATAATCCTTATACCTTTTTCCCTCAATTCGACCCAGAACCTATACCAAACCCACCGATGAGTAATGAGAACCTAGCCGAACTCCGCCATTTTGGCGAAGAACTGATAGGTACAGGGAATAGGATCCGGGAAATGGGAGAACAAATCTCCTGGAAATACGACGAGAGGGAACGTCGCTACTAAAATGCCAGCTGACAAAGGAATAATGGGGTTGGGAGGCTGTATTTGTATAATAACAGTAGTAACAAAAATATAACTTTGTAAAATAGAAATAAAACGTTGTAAGATAAATAGTGTGTACGGATGCCTAATATAATCTATAAAAATGAAAGTCGAGAAATCGACAATTTTGGCTATATATGTGTTGTAAAATTTTTTTTTGTGCTTATGTGCAATTGTTTTGTTATATTTAATTATCGATTATTTGACACTAATAAGTTACACCTATAATAATTACCAGATGGAAAACGCTGGTAATGAACCAGTTAATGAAGTGAATCAATCTGAGCAAAATCAGGAAAATCAATTTATGACCAGGCAAGATATCGAAAATATCGTTGCTCAAGGGATAGCCAATGCTATTCCAGCAATCCTGGCTGCTGCCCAGAAACCTGTTGAACCTCAACAAATCATTCCTAGTAAACGTACTCAAGAAGATAACTTCAGTAATAGCGTAAACGGAGGCGGCAATCATGATAATCACAACAATGATCAACGGCAGGCCCCACTTCCTAAGAAAATAAAAGCTGCAACGCCTGGTTGCACTTATAAAGAATTTCTTGCTTGTAAGCCAGTAGAATTTGCAGGCAAAGAAGGGGCAACTGCGACACTGCGTTGGTTGGAGAAAACCGAAGCAGTACTTATGATAAGTAAATGTGCTGAAGAAGACAAAGTTATGTATGCTTCACATCTTTTTAAAGAAGGGGCACTAGAATGGTGGAATACGGTACTTCAAGCCAAAGGAAGAAATATGGCCTACGCCATGAATTGGGAAGAATTTAAGCAGCTAATGGAAAGAAAATTATGTCCTGAATATGAACAAGAACAAATGGCAAATAAGTTCCTGAGCCATCGTATGATGGGTGTAGACTGTCGAGGATATACTTCAACATTCTTCGAATATGCGAGAGTGGTACCAACCCTGGCTTCGCCAGAACCGGTGCTTATTTCCCGTTATATTTGGGGATTAATTGGAGAGATCCGTAATATCGTTAAAGCTGCGAGACCTCGCACTATTGACGATGCAGTAGAATTAGCTAACACCCTAACTGATGAACTGGTACGCACAAGGGAAGAAAATCGGAAGAAAGAGTTAGCTCAGAAAATTACCCAAGGATTTCGTATGGGTAATAATAGAAATGCTAAGAAAAGAGGAACGGGGCAATCCTCAAATCCGCCTTTCTGCATGAATTGCAGAAAGAAACACTTTGGAAGATGCAATGTAACCTGCAACTTTTGCAAAGTTGTAGGATATCGTGAAGAAGACTGCAGAAAGAAAACAAGGGTCTGCTATAACTGTGGAGAAACTGGGCATTTCAAATCAGAATGCCCTAAGTTAGCCAAACCAGCAGACAATAAAGCCAAGACGGCCGACGGAGCTACTAAAAAGAATGCCAGAGCATTCCAGCTGACCACTCAAGAAGCAGAACTCATTCCAGATGTGATAGCTGGTACGTTCTTGGCTCACAATGTCTATGCAAAAGTATTATTTGACTCGGGTGCAAACCAAAGTTTTATCAATACTTCATTCTGCCAAGCTCTTAATTTACCATTGACCAATCTTAGGCAGATTTTTACAGTCGAAACGACAGATGGAAATTCTGTTAAAATAGATAAGGTTTTACGAGAAAGAAAGATAGAACTATTAGGATATAAGTTTTCTGCAAACCTGTTACCTATGAAGTTAGCAGGATTCGATGTGGTGTTAGGAATGGATTGGTTAGTAGCCAACCATGCTCGAATCCTTTGTGATAAAAATTCCGTAGAAATTCGTACCCCCACAGGAGAAGTAATTTTAATTACAGGAAATAAACCTCGAAAGCCACTGAAATTTATTTCAGTAATGAAGTTGGTCAGTTATTCAAGAAAACAAGGAATGGTGTATATGATTTCTGTAATCATTAACATTAAGAGTAAGGAACTTCAGAAAATCCCAGTAGTCTTAGAATACCTCGATGTATTCCCAGAAGAACTACCTGGATTACCACCCGACAGGGAATTAGAATTTAGGATTCATCTAATTCCTGGAACTACACCAATAGCCAAAGCACCTAACCGACTAGCACCCACTGAAATGCTAGAATTGAAAAAGCAGTTAGATGAATTACTAAGCAAAGGATTTATACAACCTAGTTCATCCCCTTGGGGAGCACCGGTGTTGTTTGTGAAAAAGAAAGATGGATCGATGAGAATGTGTATCGATTATAGGGAACTGAATAAGGTTACAATTAAGAATCGATACCCATTACCTAGGATTAACGATCTTTTTGATCAACTCCAGGGAGCTAGGTATTTTTCTAAGATAGACTTACGCTCCGGATATCATCAGTTGAAAGTACAAGAGGAAGACATACCTAAAACTTCTTTCAGAACTAGGTGTGGTCATTATGAGTTTACAATCATAACCTTCGGACTAACAAATACTCCTGCAACATTCATGGACATGATGAATCAGATTTGTAAACCATACTTGGATAAATTCGTAATTGTCTTCATCGACGATATACTTATTTATTCCAAAAGTCAAGAAGAACATTGTGAGCACGTGCATGCACTCTTAACTTTGTTAAGAAAGGAAAAGCTTTACGCCAAATTCTCTAAGTGTGAATTCTGGCTGCAAGAAGTGCAATTTTTAGGGCATATGGTAAATCACGAAGGTATTCATGTAGATCCTTCTAAAATAGAAGCGATCACCAAATGGAAGGTTCCGCAAACAGCTATGGAAATCAGAAGCTTTCTAGGTTTAGCTGGATACTATAGACGATTTATTAAGGATTTTTCTAAGATAGCTGTACCCTTGACTAAGCTAACCTGTAAAGCAATTAAGTTTGAATGGGGACCTAGACAAGAAGAAGCTTTTAAGATTTTAAAGCAAAGGTTGACGAATGCTCCAATTTTAGCCTTGCCAGAAGGAACTGAAGATTTTGAAGTATATCGGGATGCTTCAAAATTAGGATTAGGATGTGTGCTAATGCAACGCAAGAAAGTAATTGCGTATGCATCCAGGCAATTGAAGAAGCACGAGGAAAATTATACGACTCATGACTTAGAATTAGGAGCTATAATTTTTGCCCTTAAGATCTAGAGACATTATCTGTACGGAAGTAAGTTCACTGTTTATACAGATCATAAAAGTCTAAGATATATATTTGGGCAGAAAGAGTTGAATATGAGGCAAAGAAGATGGGTGGAAATCCTGAGTGACTACGACTGTGATATTCAATATCATGAAGGAAAAGCAAACATAGTCGCTGATGCTCTAAGTCGTAAGTATCATGAAAAGCAAAAGCAAGTCCGCGCTCTTAGATTAAATCTGCAATTTGATTTTATGGAACAATTAAAGAAAATTCAAGAAACAGCAATCAAAGACGATGCTGAAGGAATGAAAGGACGAATAAAAGAGTTAGAGCAAGGAAATGATGGAATTTGGAGATTCCACAAGAAAAGAATTTGGGTACCTAAGCAAGGAGAATTAAGGGATAAGATTTTAGAAGAAGCTCATAAATCCAGGTATACCATGCATCCAGGAAACAATAAGATGTACCAAGATTTAAGAATTAATTTCTGGTGGATAGGAATGAAAAAGGACATAACTAAATATGTATCTACGTGTCTTACTTATTCGAAAGTAAAGGCAGAACATCAGAAACCTTCAGGACTGCTACAACAATTAGAAATGCCTGTATGGAAATGGGAACTCATAACAATGGACTTTGTTACTAAGTTACCCAAAACAAGAAAAAGGGTAATGATGCGATTTGGGTAATTGTAGATCGATTAACCAAATCAGTTCATTTTCTACCCATGAAGGAAACCTTTAGCATGGAAAGGTTAGCAAAGTTGTACGTAGACGAAGTAGTATCCTTACATGGAGTTCCGCTCTCCATTGTATTGGATAGGGATAGTCGTTTCACTTCTCATTTCTGGACTAGTTTTCAGGAAGCAATGGGAACCCGACTAAATTTAAGTACTGCATATCATCCACAAACAGACGGACAAAGTGAAAGAACGATACAAACTTTGGAAGACATGCTCCGGGCATGTGTGATAGATTTCGGTGGAAATTGGGATGATCACCTACCCCTAATTGAATTCTCCAATAACAATAGTTATCATTCAAGCATTGAAGCTTCCCCATTTGAAGCACTATATGGACGTATGTGTAGAACTCCAATTTGTTGGGCAGAAATAGGAGAAAGTCAGTTATCAGGTCCTGAAATTGTGCAAGAAACCACTGACAAGATAACTCAAATCAAGGAAAGACTGAAAACGGCTCGAGATCGTCAGAAAAGCTATGCAGATAATCGCCGCAAGCCGCTAGAGTTTCAAGTTGGGGACAAGGTACTCTTGAAAGTTTCTCCGGGAAAGGAGTCGTACGATTCGGTAAGAAAGGAAAGCCGAGTCCAAGGTACGTAGGACCATTTCCAGTAATTCAACGAATAGGACCAGTTGCTTATCGTTTACAACTACCAGAAGAATTAGCTGGAGTACATGATGTATTTCATATATCCAACCTCAAGAAATGTCTATCGGACGAATCCCTGGTAGTACCTCTTCCAGAGATAGAGGTAAATGAAAAGTTGAAATTTGTGGAGAAACCACTGCAGATAGAAGATAGAAAGATCAAGTTTCTTAAGCATAAACGACTGGTGCTGGTCAAAGTCAAGTGGGATTCGAAAAGAGGACCCAAATAGACCTGGGAGCTGCAATCAGAGATGAAGCGCAAATATCCACACTTATTCCAATAAATCTCGAGGACGAGATTTTAATTAAGGTGGGGAGGATGTAAGGACCTTCAAAAATGTCCCTAAATAACCCGTAAGTATAAACTCGGACCCCTGAAACCCTAATCCATATCAAAAAACCAAGAAATCTAGAAAATTGGTCTTCAGGCGGGTCGCGTAAAGGTTAAGCATGTCCTTACGCGGGCCACGTCAACTTGAAATTCATCCGGATAAGCATCCGGGCCACGTATAGCCCATCTGTCAAACCTAAGCCCATGACCCATCAACCCTACGCGTAGACTAGGCGGCCACGCGGGCCGCGTAAGATTTAACTAAGGGTTTACGCGGGCCGCGTAAAACCCAAATTCAGGCTATAAATAGCCTAGCTCAGGAGCTTTCATTCTGTTGTCGAAACACTTTCAATTATAAACGAATTCTCACTGTTAAAGCTATAATTTCATAATAGCGAGGTGCTTCTACGATACCGGGTATTAACTCGATCGCTATTACGATTCAACGTCCGATCGATTGAAACTATCCAACGAATGTTTAAGTGCTGCTCAAATTGGGTTTATACTTTGTCATTCGTCGTTAATTCGATGGATGTTTAAGTATCGCACTTTGTCATTTGTTGTGAGAGTTTAATCTCGTGAATTGTCGTAAATGCTGTATTAGTTACTAACCCAGTTCGTGTGCATTGTTATTTAAATTAGGTTAAACAGGCTAATCAGTAGATTAAACTCCGCCCGCATAAATGTGCAATGTGAGTCATTCTCTTTTTATCAAATTATTTCCAAAACTCTTTTTATTTCAAAGTTATAATTACAGGGATTAAGTCTTTGTAATCACCAAAATTACAGCCGGTATGTGGGGTTTTGTATACATTACTTGATAACCGTCACCATTGGACAACGGGTTAGCCAAGGGGTGATATGACCATAGTCACAGACACCAATTGGACAACGAGATAGCCAATAGGTGGTCGAGTGACAAATACCGTGGGTATATGGTTGATAAACAGAAACATTGTAATCGCTCTTAATACTGTAAATTATAACGATATGCCGTTTTAAACAAAAAGAATGATCCACTCAGTATTTCGCACTGACAAAACCTTTTTCAAACATGTTTTAGGTGATCTGTTGTGATCCAAGAAAAGTGCCTTGAAGCACTACAAGCTTAAGGATGTGGCTCAATATAAATAAATAAAGAAACATGTTTTGTGAAATAAAGATTTCCCAGTGAAATCACTTTATTGTAAATTACAGGGTTTTATCCCTGAATTATGTAATAAAGTAAACGGACATTTTTAGTATTAAAAGATCCTGTATTAAAGACTTCTGCTGTCGCTTAAATTAAATACCACGGGGTTCCTGTCCCGCGGCTCTTGATCGGGTCAAACCGGGGCTAGGGCCATGACATCTGCCGCCTCATCCATAACAATCCATCACCTTCCTATCTCCTTCTCTCTACGATCGTGCTCTCTGGAGGTAAAGGGTGGCGTTTTTTTCGTGACTGCGGAATAAATTAGTGGTGGCAGCGGGTTGAGACGACGTTGCCGTCGCCAAAGAAGACAGCCGGAAACTACTACTTTCAGAACGTAGTAGCTACCACCACCGTGTACCAACTAAACTCTGATGTCACATGCAATGGTTTCTCGAGTCTATCTTCTCTCCCAAAAACCCTATTCTGACTGCGTACCGCCACCACAGTACAACCGCCTAGCCGCCTTCCTTTTTCCAACTCCAGCTGTGGTGTTTGGCCACCGGAAGCCTTGTGGTTGTGTACTTCGAGTGAAAGCAGTTAGTTACAAACGTGGGTAAAAAGAAGAAGCAAGAAAACATCAGTTTCAAAGTCCGTTGAAGACGGCGACAACCACCGTCTTCGCCGGAGACAACCTTTATCACCGCCGCTGGTTTGCGTTAGTCATCTCTACCAACAGCTCTTGCTCCATACCCGTGCTTTTTGTCGAGGGACCAAAGTTACAAATGCAGAGAAAGACCCGTGGCAATCTTTTAACACTTTAATAATGTATTGTTGCATCGACATTTGTCAATTAATAGATATATACAATAATAATAATAATAATAATAATAAAAATAATAATAATAATAATAATAATAATAATAATAATATGTTTTCCCTTGTGTTCACTCGCTCCCCCTATACATACCTAGCAAATTTGGATTTTTCATCAATTTGTCGAATCGTTTGTATTTGCATGTAAATGAATTAAAGGTTTATGAACTGATTGTGAACTTTTTTGTTGGAAAGTTCATTTATTTAATAAATTTCGAAATGAGTTTGGAGATACCGGGTGGAAGAAGAGAGTCTTTGGAGAAGAGTCATTTTGGCTTGCCATGGTAGGAGTAGAAAATGGTCAATTTTACCTTCTTATCCAGCTTTGACTGGTGTCTGGAATAACATAATGAGTTTAGAGTCAGGTTTTGATCAACGGTAAAAGAATTCATTGTTTCATCAAAGGGGTCCTGGGAAATAGTAATAGCATTCGTTTTTGGATTAATAATTGATTCAGAGACGTTCCGCTTTGCTCAAGTGGCGAAGGTTGTTTGCGTTAGAAGAAACTATAGGTTGCTGGATAAAGGATCGGCTTCCGGTTGCTGGTGTAGCCGGCTCGTGGAATTGGAGTTGGTCCAGACCCCCGTTATCTCAGGATGAAGTTGCTGAATTGGAGGAGTGTATGGTTATGCTGAACGGGGTTATACCCTCTGCCGAGAAGGACAAATGGCGTTGGATTCCGGAGGATTCGGGTAGGTTCTCTACATCTTCATTTAAAATTTTGGCTGCAGAAGTCGTGAACACCGAGAGTAGTTATCGGTATTGGAGAGGTGGCTGGGTTCTCTCTAAGTGTAAAATTTTTATATGGAGAGCGGATTTCGATCGTATTCCGACTAGACAAGCTTTGGGTAGGTGAGGTCTTTAGGTTTTCTTTGGTTAAAGTGTAGATCCAATCATAGAATGTTTGGAGAGAATGGTGTAATTATCATTTGTATATGTTGTAGTTGGTGCGGTGCGGTCCTGCGTTTTTTTGGGCTTGGCCGGCCGGTTTTAATGAAATTTTCCTTTCAAAAAAAAATTATTTAATAAATAAACAAATACAAACAAAATTTTGTGTTCATTTAATTGAATAAACGGATATAAACATACGTTTTGTTTATTCATTTATGTTCGTTGTATTTACATTCGTTTGTGTTAATTCATTTATGTTTGTTAGTTTATGTTCGTTTAAATTTTAATAAATACATAGGTATTGATATTTATATCAATATAAACATAAGAAAGGGGTTTACTAACTACTTATATAAATATACCTAATTACTAATCGGAATTTTGAGTAATAAAAATTGGCTTTTCAATAGAACCTATCGTAATTAAACACTACTTTATATATAAAAAAACTACTTATTGCTCATTTTTGTTTGTTTAGGTATGGTCAATTGTGTTCGTTTATGTTTATTGATTTACTAGGTTAATGCCCGCGTAATACGCGGGTTTCAACCAAAACAATATTATTTAATTTGAAATGAAATGTTCTGTACAAACACATACATTGGAAAAAACAAACAGAAAATTATTCAATCTCGAAAAAAAACTTCCTTGTATACTACATATGAAGATTGTCAATGCTTACAAAACTACCTAAGAGTGATCACATCTTTCAAATAAAATAACAAAATTTTATTTTGAAAATATAAAGATTGTGAATGGTTAGAAGAATCGATACCTAATTTATACAAAAGAATATCATCTAACTATTGTATAAATCAAGAACGTAACATTATAAACATAAAAAAACGTTAACCTAGCCGGAAGTTAAAAATGGCCATATGACAAAAACAAAAGTACTTGATAAACTATTGTATAAACATATATAAAGACAATGATAATAACATCAAACAGTAACACCATTCAACCACATATTTAACTAAGTTATTTGTACCATTACAAAACATCAACATAAACTAAACCATAATAAAGTAAGCAAAGTTTTCATGTCCATCAACCCAGCATCCAAAATGTACATATCAAATATACTAACCAACAACTTAACAAACCATAGCTGTTATAAACAAAATGCATACCAGTCTTGCTTAGATCGAGGTTACATCATTCAACACAATCTTCTTCTGGGATGTTACATAAGTAAAGTGTAGCATATGACCAAACTCCAACTGGTTATCTGCCATGAACTTTCTCCAACCATCAATGGCGTAACGTAATGTACCACCGTTTAACTCCGTCTTCGTTTCATAAACCTCCACATCCCCAGTCATGTTTTGAACATATAAAGGTTACAAGTTATCAGACAGGCCTGCTCTGTTTCAACTTCAACAGGAAGACGCTAAATGCGTTTAAAGAAAAACAAATATAAGTCAATAGAAAAAATGAAATAAATATGATGGTAAATCATGTAAAAAAAACATACCAGCCTATAGTCTCCTTTACGGCTAAAGTTGAAGAATTCAGGATCCATGCCAACACCAGAAACTTTGCGTGCATTCCTTGTAATCTTCTTACAATGCTTCACTTTTTGGACATCCTTTAACCTTTTCTTTCCCTTGTTTATGAAAAAAAATATATAGAGGTGGTTAACAACAAATATAGTATATACTGTACAATTAATGTTTTCTTGTATAAAGAGTATTTATGAAATTGACTAACACACTGCTTTGGCTTAAATTCAATTTTATTGTTAATGTTAATGTATGTATAGACTATCATATTAGGGAAACAATTTTATATTAACTAATAATCAATAATCTGAAATCTTTTAATAAAAAATCACTTAAAGAATTTTACGCATACTATCTAGACTTTGTATGACTTATAAACCATTTACACCATTGAATCTAAACCTATTAACTTTTTACTAAATTAAGACTCGTTTCATTCTACTTGAAAAGGAATCTCAACAGATTCAACTTGACCACCAAAAAATAAATTATGAAAGATTCTACAATTTGAATTTTAAACATGTTATTCACCAAGAATTATCAAATTTCTATCAAACCTTATGAATATGACTAACCAGACAATGACAATAAAAAACAGATATTAGTGACATTCATAAAAATATATTAAATATTTAATACCTTGACGTAATCAGCAGACGGACGATACGGAATCGAATCAGATTTTTGACTACATTGTCGGCCTTTGCATTGTTTCTTCAAATTCTCGACTATCTCGGATATGTCAGCAAAAACTTTAGCTTTTCCTTTTCCTTTAACCTGTTGTGAAATAATAATATTAGTACATCCATTATTTTAATCTTAAATGTTTTTAGAAATCTATAAATAAAACAATACCGCATCATATTTCATATACAAAAGGTAATCGATTAAGTAGCATCTATTCATCAATAACACATATATTTTCAGATTAATAGCAAAAAACCAAATATGTTACAAAACCATTACATACTTAAACATCGCAATGAACATAATCGGAATAGTAATCAAGAGTAAAACATAAAGAAACATAGGCCAAAAAACCAACCCAGACCGACTTTCAATACGTTCTTATCGAGCTGCAGATTTACTTAAACAACCAATACACTAAACTTATTAAATTTATTGTATAATGTCATCAGTACTTGAAAAACTATTTGACTGGTAAACCTACGAAATGAACAGTTTGGTTGTTAAACCTCTAATACAACCAATGTGATTATTGAACCTATTTCATATACCTTATGTATCTAGCACATTGATTTAACAATGTGTTTGTAGAACCAAACGACCAAAAAGAGACTATAACACTTAGGATCTAGAGGCAAGCTCAGGTTTCAACTCAGTACTCAACTTCCTATCGTTTCATTCAAGCTTGAGTTTCTAAACATGACTTTTAATAAGCATTAATCATACATAAATTAATATAACTATATGTTAGTAGTGGTAAACTTACATCTTGCATTGTCTTGAAATGTGAAGCATCACCTTTCTTCAACGTCTCTTGAACATGAACCTTCTTCGATGTAGGTGACCGGACTATTCCTGCTGGTAGGCTTGTTGATTTCTTATACAAAGTAAGAAAATCATTAACAACATGAATTTTAAAAATCAAAAAATTTAATGGAATTTAAAATGCACTATTGTTTGGATATAATTAATCAACTACCTTACTAAAAGATTGATTTTCTTCAGGAATATAAATGTTATCATCTTCCTCTATGTCCTGGAAAACACCATTATGAAAACAAATAAAAGACGTGTAAAATGGATACAAAATGTAATAGTTAATAGATATGCACCTTCAAAAGCGTTTCCAAGTAATCAGCCTTAGAGATCTCCAACACATCATCATCATCGGATTCAACCTTCTTGCTCAACCTTATTTCTATCTCATCTCGAGACATCATGAAAAAACCTAACGTAAATGGTTCAGAAATCAAGAATTTCTATAATCGTACAATTATTATAACTAACTTTAATGGTTCGGAATCTAACTGTTCTTATAACAGTGTTTAACAAATTTTAACTGAATCATTCAATATCAAATCGTCACTGTCCGTTTATGACTACATTACGATCAGCAAATACACACATGTTGAACAGAGCATAAGAAAAATAAACTTAAAAGACTAAATTTTTAACCATTAAATAGTCAATATTAGTAACACATTAGTATAACTGGATCATCTCTCAAATACATAAATGTAGTGTTAAATTAACGATTGGAAGTGATTAACTCAAAGATAATGTTAAAACTAAAGGAAGGTTACTGTTATTACTTGCAAATAAGGATTTCAACATCAACGATTGTAACTGATTAAATCCAAATTCATGATAAAAGTAAAGGACGATGACTATCGCAAACCTGTTAATGACAATTCCGACAACAAAATCGGCGCCGACTGTTGTTCCGACGAAGCTTCCGGCGAAATTTTGGAGCCCTAGATAATGTCTTTGAAGAGTTAGAATGATGATTTGAGAGATGATATGATATATTAGCATGTATGTAATGATACAATCTATTGAATCAACCGTCATTTAAGAATTTTACATCTACACCCCCTTTAATTTCAAATGTCACAAAATTGAGAATAATCTAACCATCACTTACAACAACACCATTCTATTTACTAAATCTTTATACAATTTTAACCAAGTGTGAAATTATAAATACATATTTAAGAGAAGTTGTAAACTGTTAAATATTTTTTAATTTACCCAAAGTTTTCTGTAACATCTCAACTGATTTCCAACTTATCAACCGTGATTACTTAGGGGTTGTTAATGTATCTTTATATAGAAAAAAATATATACATATATATTTATAATCTAACTTTGCATGATGAATAAGGAGGATTAGTAAATGATAAGAACGTGTGTATGAGTATAAATTGATAAAATGTAATATTAAGAAAAAACAAAGTTCTTTTTATTCTTTTTATATCATATGATAAAAAATGGTAAACAATTTAAGCAACATCTTATTCATTAACTTCTTCTTTAACCTCTACTTTAACACGTGCAAGACGTCCTTCAGGAATACAGACCAAATCTTCTGTGCCTCTAAAAACCATCATATCAAATTTTGACTCCGAAATCATGTCAAATATAATATAGTGTTCATCTTGAATTTCATGTCTTCTTTAATTTGATTCCATCCAGTAGTCATATACAAATTTTGACCATGTTTCTCCATAAAAACCAACCATGTACGGTTAGGATAAGCAGTTATAGTAACATGGTTGGTAGGTATTATGTTCTTCAACTTATGATGAACAAAAACTCTATCGATAAGCTGCAAGTAAAAAAAATTATCTTAAAAAAAGTTTTATAAACTTAGTAAAACACTAATATAGTACAAACATAAAAAAAAATGAATTACCAAATGATCTTTATGTTCAGATAACTGTGATGTTTGGCAATATAAGAAATCATTTTGAGCAAGTGCCAAATCTTGATAGAAGTATATCAGGTGAAAACTAAGACGACCTTCGTACTGGAATAAAAGCAATGACTTATTTGGTAATAGTAGTGATTGTATCATGTTGAACCATCCGTCGTGAAAAAAATATGAATAGTCTGCTTTCCTAACTCTGATAGTAAAAACTCTTCGATCAGTGGTAATGATTTTAACCATGCCATCAGGAGCTAACTTGAAATTAGCTACCCAATTGTCGTAATTCCTTGGTAAAATCTGTATACAAACTAAAAAAATAAAAACAACATATTATAAAAAAATAAACTTGAAGATAACATGAACATACCCGAGACTTCATCTTGTTGTCTGATAAATAAACTAAAAAACAATTTATCAACTCCATTAATATATGAAATTTGAAGAGGATGAAGATGATTATGTATTATGTATATTTATAAGATAAGGTTATTTAAGATTATAGTAATAGTCTGAATTATGGAAACATTATTTGTCTATTTTGTGCAAAAATATATTATGATTATATAAAAAAAGATATAATACTAAAGTTTATTGCTTACAAAGTGGGTTATAGAAAAATAAAAATATAAAGACATTTATTTACAAAATTAAAAGAGTATATTTAAAGTTAGAAATAAAAACGGAATGTGTTTTTTTTTATTGTTTTAAAAATGAAAACGTTAAGAATTATTTAAAAATACTATTTAATATTTGCTATAGATTGATATATATATATATATATATATATATATATATATATATTTATAAACAATCTTAATAAATATATTAAATAAAATTTGATTATGTATAACATAATTTCCATAACAATAATTATAGTAAAACCGATTACATCTATAATCAAATTGTGTTTTCTAAATCAACTAAAAATTGTGTTTTAGTTACTAATTTTTATATGATTTTGAGTTTCCAAAGTTAGATTATGTCTTATACTTTTAGTAACGTTATAAAATATAAAGACATTTATTGACAAAATTAAAAGAGTATATTTAAAGTTAGAAATAAAAAAACGGAATGTGTTAATTTTTCTATTTTTTAAAAATGAAAACGTTAATAATTATTTAAAAATACTATTTAATATTTGCTATAGATTGATATATATATATATATATATATATATAAATTTATAAACAATCTTAGTAAATATATAAAATAAAATTTGATTATGTATTACATAATTTTCATAACAATAATTATAGTAAACCGATTACATCTATAATTAAATTGTGTTTTTTAAATCAACTAAAAATTGCGTTTCAGTTACTAATTTTTATATGATTTTGAGTTTCCAAAGTTAGATTATGTCTTATAGTTTTATTAACATTTTAAAATATAAAGACATTTATTGACAAAATTAAAAGAGTATATTTAAAGTTAGAAAAAAAACGGAATGTGTTTTTTTTATGATTTTTTTTTAAAAATGAAAACGTTAACAATTATTTAAAATACTATTTAATATTTGTTATAGATTGATATATATATATATATAGATTTATAAACAATCTTAGTAAATATATAAAATAAAATTTGATTATGTATTACATAATTTTCATAACAACAATTATAGTAAAACCGATTACATCTATAATTAAATTGTATTTTTTAAGTCAACTAAAAATTGTGTTTTAGTTGCTAATTTTTATATGATTTTGAGTTTCCAAAGTTAGATTATGTCTTATAGTTTTAGTAACGTTTTAAATAATAAAAGTATATATTTTAAAAGTGAGAATTAACAAAAAAAAGAATGATAACATATATATTTGAAACAAAAATTCAATAAACAAAACAAATTAGCAAATAACAATTGTTATTTGAATAAAAAACCGAACTACAAAATCTAGATGTTCGGATAAAGCAACCACACACGTCAAAACAATTGTCAATTAAAAATAAAGACACAAATATCCAAAGACGGAAAAAATATTCGATGATATCAAAAGTTTGTAGTAAAGTTGAACTACTCTTCGATCTTTGGAATTAGAAGCAATGCATCGACAGCATCATTGTCCTCATGCCCAATATCGCCTTTAAGCATTTTTTATGACGACTGGAAAGAAACATCGTCAACATCATAAACGGTACCCAAAATTGCGCTTCAAGTCACCTTCGCACATCGTATCCGAATTAGTATCCTTCTGATCAAACGATGTTGTAAAGCAAATTTTAAAAACATTACATCAGGGGGTTACGTCGTCTCTCGTTTTGGATATAGAAGCCTAAAAAAATAATAAAAAAGAATGAGTTATAAATATACATTTAACAAATCATGAATAAAACTTAAATCATATATTAACTAAATTGATAGTAAACCTTAACGGTACAATAGACATTACGATTGGAATCGGATAGTTTGACATTGATGGCTTCCTCATCAGAGTGACAATGCCGATACAGTCCTGGACACGTATAGCAAGCCTAATCCTGCATAATAGATTAATCAGATTTAGTTAAATTGTCAAAACAAGCATTGTGGACAAAAGTCTTAATATCGAATGGAGAAACCCTTTCCAGCTTCATAATAGATTTCAATTCATCCCAAATGAACGTGGTATGGTAAAAAAATGTTCACCTTTTAGTTTATCGAAGAAATCACATATCTAAAAAGGCATCAAGCATCTATTAAATTATACAAAATTTTATTAACATTTGGTCGTCACTTAGAGTCGCAATGGTGCAATATGTGTTCAACTCCAATATGTAACAGAAAACATAATATTTTAAATTTTACACTTACACAGGAATCACTCTCGCTCCATAAGTGGGCTGCAAGTCTGCTAGTTTCTTCTGCACTTTTTTATTTTCTGTCCATGGCAAAAGGAAACGCGAGCAAATAGCCGTGTAGAATTTTTTTGAAAAGTAGAGCAATCTCTATGTGCCAACAACACCAATCATGGCAAGAAGACCTCTCTCCAGCGCAAATTGCACTTGAGCTTCATGTATGTCCCTTTGGAGCTATAGGGATTTTTTGATGTTATAATCCATTAAAGAGTCTCCAAACCTTGCAAACCTGCAATGTTTAGACCACAATGTTAACCAATAGATGGAATAGTCCATATGAGCTTCAAGGAAATATATAAAATTACCTTCCGAACGGTCTAATCCTGTGAGATGACAGTAAATAGTAATTCTCTTCCTGACCTAGTTACAACATATGTTACCACCTGCGAAACGTTATCGAGAAATTAAGTTAAGGAAACGAATCTATATTGTAACACCCCAAAATTTCCACCTGCGGAAACCCCGCGAGGCGTGTTACGCATCAGAGTTCGAGCCACCAATCACATTGAACCAATGATGGATATTTAAATAAGTCATGACATTAATTACTAATATAAAATGTCAACATGTTATCAATTCTCAAAAGTTGTGTAGCGGAAGCATGTAATCGTTTAGAAATCGTTTCATAATAATAATCAAATCAAGGTATTGTTTATAAGTGAATCCAAGCGTCTCGATCCATGACCACTCCAGCACTCCCAGATCGCAAGTCCATGTTCCAAGCGTTAATGACCTACAAGCATGCAAACAAGTGTGTCAGACTACGCTGGTGAGTTCAAAGTGTTGCTTACGTGATGTGTTACCAGACATATGTTAATGCGATTCAATGTTGCGTTACGATGTTGCTCAAGTTAGTTACCCTAGGGACTACGCCCTTACGTAACCGAGGAGTGTGCCTCTTAGCAACCCACTATGTTGTTCAGTTAGTTACCCTAGGGGAACCGCCCTTACGTAACCGAGGAGTGTGCCTCTAAACAACCATAGTGAAACCCAGATAATTAGTTCACCCCCGTCCTTACGGCCCGGTGTGAGGTTTCCCACCTAATAGCGCTATCAACTAATTACCCCCATTGCCCTCCAGGCAATAACCAAAACCGATTAAGTTGTTACCCAATGTTTCCCTTCCAAAAGTTTACCAGTTGTCCCAAACCACCGGGACGCATGCTTGAGAAAAATGCAATGAACTCACCTGGGATTGCTCGGTATGATACACAATAGTTCAATTAAGCTACAAAGTGATCAACCACGTCCTATCACAGTTACCATACAAGTCAGGTTGGGTTCAAGTAAAGCACGTACGATTACACAGAGTTAACACGTTACGAACACGTATAGATCATGGCAACACTTAACAGTTAAACAATACATGTAACTTGTACGAAATATAATAAGCCCAATCATGTCCGGCCCAATTACAATTAAACCAACATCTTGTGCGACCCGGTTAACCTTGTGCGACTGAACTGGATTGTGCGATCGGCCTTTGGGCTTGTCCGGCCCAATGGCATAAGTGAACGGTACAACAAATCCAGCCCAAATATTAAATCAACATTTCTTGTGCGGTCCGACTAATACCCAGCCCACATATCATTCGGCCCAAACGTTTAAACAACCTTCCCATTTGTGCGACTGGTCATGCCTTGTGCGATGTGACCTGGGCTTGTGCGAGTGAGGTCTTGGGCTTTAAGGCCCAACCGACGTGACAAGTCCAACAGTTAACATTTAGACCACTTGTGCGATTCATCAACCTTTGTGCGATTGGTTTGAAAATCCAGAATTTAAGCATATTAGTTACAACTTAAAAATTTCCAACTTTTACTCAATCAATCAACAATTACCCAGTTTCCATATTTACGATCAATTAACAGTTTCAATTCTAGTAACTATCGATCAACTAAGCGAATCCAACACGGATTCGTATGAACCCTAATCCAATTCCATATGAACAACATCAACATGAACAAGCAAAATTTCATGGTTCGAGCTTAACAATAATTAACAATACTAGCAATTCGTATCATTCGGTCCGATTCATATTCATTCACTCGATTACATAGGTTAATCTTAACATCACATGAAGGCCAAACAATAACATGTAACATATCCGATTTCATAAGCATGCTATCAATTACCTTTATTCGATCACAAGCATCATACAAACAAATTGATCATAATGGCCTATGATATCTAACCGGTTTTTAGATTGTTATTTTGCAACCCAAATCACAGGAACATAATCACATAAACATCATGTAACACACATCGATCATAACATCATCAACAATAAACCATAACATACTACTAACCGATTACAAGAAGGCTTGATCCGATTAAGGGAATGTCTTCGAGAAGATGATGGCCGTCGGGTTTGAGAGGTTGAGATAACTAGGGTTTTTGAGTGTGTAATGTGTTTAGCCAATTGTGAGAGGTAAAAACCCCTTGTTCCTAAGTCTTGTACGTATAAGATGGGTAGGCCGAACCCTAACATGGGCTGCCCTCTAGTTCAATTACAAGCAATACGGCCCAATGGCCTTGTGCGGTCGGGTGGTGTGTTGTACGATTCGGGTTTCATTCAAACATATATAACACACATTCCCATATTTCATTAATCATAAAGTTCACATAATCACACATTATTCACATACGTTACACAAAGTAGGTTCGAGTTACGAGTTGTCACAGTATCCCCAACTAAAAAGAAATTTCGTCCCGAAATTTGGTACGCACTCACTGAGAAAGCTAAATAAGTTAAAGCAGCTAGATAAGTTAAAACTAGGTAAGTTATATCGTTTGCTGGTTTTTCCTGGGGTGTCACATCCTCCCCAACTTGAAAGAGATTTCGTCCCGAAATTCACCAGTGATATCAAGAGTTGGTTCAATTCCTTGAACAATTGAGAACATTGAAGTTTTAACATATTCTACCGTTCCTATGTGAACTTCAATCCACGTATTGAAGTTTAACAAGCCCTCACGATTATCATATGACCCATGCTAGCGAACCTTGACTTCTTAGTCCATGCTTTCGATAGATTCTCAGGTATATACAACTGATCTGATGACCTCAAATTCCAGTAAGGGTATCACCAGGGTTTCATCGGGCAACCACTGCCTTAGACCTAGGGCATACATACCCTTACAATAGTTATCCCGTTTCATCAATTAGCCTAAGTTTGTGAGCCAAGTCACCGTTTGTTCCAGTAATCCGAGCGTCTCATGCGTCGTAAAGTAAGCTTGCCATGTTTTCTATAGCATACCGCACCCCTCCCCCCAGGGTGATGCTTTCGATTATGACACGTTTGCCTACAACAAACTCCCAGTGTTTCCTAAGCTAAACAGCTTTCCTAGCGCTCATGCGCTGCCATTAAACAATTTCCGATCTAAGCAATGTTCGAGAGTTTTGAGCTCAAGTCCTGGACCTGCGATTACGTTGTCAACTACATGAGTCCAACAAGGAGATTAGAGTTACTATCCAGGTTATGCCTCAGCATGGGCTGTGTGCATACACTCATGGTGCAGCTGCATTAGGGTTTCTCCCCAAGATAAGTGTCCTTCCCAAATGTTTACTAAAGTCAGTTATGCACATACTTACAACATGCCTTCGGGTGTTCAGATGGTTCGTCACTTTGCTCGATTGCCCTACAGTAATAGGCAATGTTCATGTCAAGACGTGAGTCGAAGGTGTGCGCCATGTCCGCCTTGAATTAGGTATAGCCCAATAGGTAATAGGAGTTGGCACCTCATGCCTATAATCCGTCTCTTCCAGAGAAATTTTCACAAGCTGAGAAGACTCATCAGTTCCTTTGACTGCAAGGAGGTGTGCTGGTCACATTCAGCGATCAACGACTGTTACTGTTTGTGTTTCCATTTCGAGTTGTAAATAGACTAGTAGCAGCATTCATAGCAGTCTGCTCCCTTCTTCCACATAGATGTTGCCAGTTCCTTATACTTCGCCTTGATTTTTCCCAAAGTCAAAAGTCGTACCTATACATTGTTGGACGGGTTTTCATGCCCCATCATCAGTACAAGATTTACATGTCCAAACGTCTTTCTTTAAAATCCAGTTGAATAGAATTTCCGAAGCCGGTGTGTTTTGCTAACCACAACTTCCCTACCGTTGCTGTGAAATGAGATTTATAGTCGTCCTATGTGCTAATGAATATCGTGCGTTTCACCAAGGTTGCTCTTCCATGCCCCGCATGGACTCAACTTAAAAATTCTCTCCCGTTAGTTCCCTAGTTTGTACAGAACGAGTTGGGTCAGGTGGGTTGGAGTCGATGGCGAGCTGCAAAGTCCATACACGTTCAGGTTCCACAGTCTTAATCTGCCCAGAAGTTCCATCCAATGATGCCATTTACTGGTTTAGCTCTTTCGAAACCAGAGTACACAGAAGGTCCTTGTGATCGGTCTAAGTAACGCATTTGGTACCGTCCAAGTAACGCCTCCGCGTAACTCCAAAGACCACGGTTTCCACCACTAGTTATGTGTCATGCAGTTCTTCTTAAGTCGTTACTCTCTCGTGTTGCGTCGACGTGTAACTGGGACTCTGATTCTAAGCATAATGATATACCGCTGTATTACTCATGCCCTTGGGTAAAAATGAGGCTCAGTACCTTACTGAATTAGGATTCGAAAGCTAAAGAGACGTCCTCATGCTCTGTCTTTCGCGAACACGGCACCCCGCTGTGCTAAAGGGATCTAAGCTATGCGACCTTCGAAATTCCTGTGATAAATTGATACAGTGAGGTCCTCCTTCCATAGGCGCTTTCGAGGCTGACATGCTGCTGATCCTTTCTCCACTCTTGTACCTTGGAGCATATAGTGACGCTAAATTTCTTCTCACAGGGTGCGTCCGGGCGATATGTCCTAATAACACATCAACACCAACTATTGCGCCGTAACTGCCAAGGATAGTAGAGGTAACGCCGGTGTCGAATGTCTGTCCCCCGCAATGTCGAGTTTGCATCCCAATTAACCTATGCGGTTTCCGCTGACCTGCCATCAGCCGGTTTCACAACAGGTTTGATTTCAAGAAGCATCAGGGTTAAACGAAATCGAGCCGAAGCGATTTGCTATCTGTAAGACCCTAAATCACATTTGACCATAAGTCGCAGCGGAAATACGTACCCTAAAATTTCATTCATTATAAACGTTTTGTCTTACTTGAAAGTCCACTTTAAAATATAAAAAAAACATAACTTATCATCACTAAATTACATATGTAAACATTCCCGTACAATCTATCTTGTGACTCGGTCTTCGATCGCTACTCCTTGTGAGGTTAATCCGTGATTCGTACAACCTGCACTCACCACATTCATTCATACATTAGCACACATTATATAAACAAGATTCATTCACGAACACTTCACTATTCGTCATTTTTTTTAAAACTTTAAGCATTTCATCTGCGTATCCATTTCCTGGTAAGGCTTCAGTAATGTACCTGCATTACTTTTCATTCTCAAGGTACATCATTAAAAACGTTAACACTCAACGTGTCTAAATCATGCTTACATACGTACTTACATACAAACATACATTCACATCTATCTACATACATATCTTTCCTACAACTTTACATACATGCATACACTCATACATATCCTTATACATACGTACATACACATCTACATACGTACATACCTTTCCTACATCTTTACACACATGCATACACTCGTACATACCTTTATACATACATACATACACATCTACATACGTACATACCTTTCCTACTTGCATCATACCAAGCTTATACATACCTACTCCTATACATACCATCATAGGTCCACGTATTTGCTCGCATACTTATAAGCATACATACATACCTAACTACGCATGTTCATACACTTAAACTTATAAAAACGTGGGTTAAATTAGTCGTACGTAACTTGAAACGCGTTTAAAACGAGTTCACGATACAAAACGGAGCAAACGAACAGTTTTCGCCAAGCAGCCACCCACCTATATATTTACCTATGCCTTTTTACTTATTTCGCTCCATGTATATACATACATACACGCTTATCGCATCCCATAAACATTCTATAATAAGTTTAGAATACGATTCGGGACTCCTTTTCGGTTACGGGACTGTTCTGTACGAATTCTGCACATTATACTGAACTGGCAGCTGATGCACGGCCATGCGTCCAACCGCACGACCATGCAGTGGCAACTGATGCACGGCCATGCATCCAATCGCACGACCGTGCAGTTCCTACGACGATGGGGGCACTGGCAGTGCACAAGCTAGTGCAATGATTTGCTCGAAATCGCACGACCATGCGGCCAAGCGCACGACCATGCGGCCCAGCGCACGGCCATGCGGCCAAGCGCATGACCATGCGCCATTTCGCTGCAGATCCGTTTCAATGTCCGAAAACGCTAAAACTTGCGTAACTTTCGAACCGTTTACCCGTTTAACCTCCCGTTTCTTCCCACATGCTTGTAAATTCACATTCTACCATATGGACTTAAAATCTTACCTCCGGATTAAGGAAATTCTTAACTTACATACATTCGACTTATTACTATTTTCTAACTATTTGACCCGTTCATGCATACATCACCATAACTTTGTTTGTTTTACCATAACCTCTTGTAAACATATTAATATCAGTGACGTCTATCATAAATTACTAAATTTTAGGATGTCTTACATCCTCTTAACACATTAATGTTCATATGCTTGTTTTGACCCGTTAAGGGTATTCGCGCATTAATTGGTCTATGACTAACCAAATCATCATCCCCACATCCATACTTGTCCAAAACATTAAACCAATCGAATAACTTATTCCTAAACTACTTTTAAGATCGTTTACCCCAAAATACCCGTCGAGGGCATTTTGGTCAACTTTAATCCCATCATTTACGACGAAAGGCTTTAACACACATTTGACCTTAAGCATCATGTTTAATTAATCACAACACTTTATTACTTACTTGAACTAAGAAGTGATTACGGAAATCACTTACCTTATGCGTCCGTGCTCGCATCCGATTCCTTGCCTCTTATTGACCCGTTAACATCTCATGCTTGCGCCCGTCTCGACGTGATTCCTATACTTTCATTTCATCAAAATCACGCTCTTATTAGCATACTCATTTGTGCATGTTAACCATCATGTAAATCGCATCTTTCATACTTAACTTTCATTATTCATTCTTAACCAACATAACTCATATAATCATTTCCATATACGCTTAAATTCATGTAACTCATCATGTCATTACATCTAACGCGGATTGCTATAACATGTATCATACGACTTCTTATAATCCTACCTTTACGATAACGATTCAAATCATGATTCTTATATTTAGTTGACTTTCAAACTCAACTATTAACCATATTTAACTATCGATTTATCATCATATACTAGTAACATCATAATCGACTATACGGACAACACTATATACATTTTATCATACACTTGATGTGCGTGTACCACCTTTTAAGCATAACGTACAACTAATTCATACATGCATCTTCTAATTTCATACATAACCCACCAAAACCTACTACTAATCATCATGTTTCCTTTCCAATTAAACATCAAACATAGCATCATCATATTTCTCCTAATTCATCTAACAAGCTTTCATCATACCCACATAATACATCATTCTTTCAACAAGAATTAAACATAAATGGTGATTCAAGTCATCATCCTCACCATAGCAAACGGGTTTCACATCTAAACTTCAAATTAACACAAACCTTACATAACCCATGTTCTACACGAGGATTCTAACCCTTGTACATGATCAATTTCATATTAACTCACGGATTAGAACATAACCCACTTCACCCATGATCACCAAACTTAGATTTAAGACATACCTTATGATCCCCTCGTGTTGGTGATCATTAATCCATGCTCGGTTATGGATTTCAGCTTCATCTTTCCTTCCAATTTGAGCTTAAAGGCGATTTAGGGTTTTGAGGCCCCATGGGAGTCTCCTGATCCTTCTTGAACACGCACGTATGTGTGTGTTTTTAGTTTTTTTATAACTTAACTTTCATTTGTTCCATTTTAGCCCCTCGGGTTTACTTTTAAAACATAATTGACATTACTAATATCATTTAATACTTTTAACCATACTCTTAACTAGGTTAAATAGCCTAGTTATTTATTTCCTGACGTGTCACATAATAACATACAACAAATATTAACATTCAGATTTTGGGGCGTTACAAGTCTACCCCCCTTAAACAAGGTTTCGTCCCCGAAACCTTTCTCACTTTCATTGAACACACATTATCTTTTCTTCCAGTTCATCCATAAGACCACTAACCCTTACTTTTCTGATCATTCTTCCCATTTCATTTGCATTTTCATTTACTTGACCTGTTAATAACTGGTCAGTACACATACTCTTCTGTCCTTTAATATGATCCATTCTTAATGGATCTAATATCTCCATCTCACCTCTAAAAGTTTACATTCTCTACATACTCTGTATAACATTTAACTTTTGTTTTGTTACCACCACCCAACTTACTATTTCATAGTCGCACCTACGTGCTTATCTCTAACGTTAATCTTACTCTACGTTTTCGACAGTTACGTATACCTTGCATACCTTTATATTATCTTTAAATCATCACGTTCATTTCACATTACTATTGCTTTCTCTTCATGCATCACTTAATTCACGTGTATAATTAGTTCATATCTCTTCAATCATGAGTTAGACATTAAGCTACATTTCTACCGTCACTTGAACTACTTACAATTTTATGTCTAACCTCAATTTTAATCATTCGCATTACTTTATTATACTAATCTGGTATGTCGTGCGAGGGCACCATACGAGCATTAACCAATTAGTCCAAATTTTCATTCAAGGCTTTTAGATCTTCCTCTTAATGACATAAGTACTTCCTTAGGCTGACCATTACAAGTCGATTATTTCATACCATACCATAATTAACCTACCATTTATTTCACTCACACGTACAAATAAAATTACAGATTTTTGCTTATCAATAAGGAATTAAACATTTTACTAACCTCTTTTTCATTTCTCAACCACGATCCGCAACCCTGATCGATCATCTTCTCTTCGAGTACTAGCCGTACAGGCCAGGTTTCATTCCTTCGTGTTATGAGCTTCCGCTCGTGCACGTCCTTTCACCAATACGATGGGTTTCATCACATCAATAGTTCTGCTATAACGTACCGCACATTCTATTTCTTACATGCAATCTTTTTATTCAATTAATTATTTTGACACTGAAGTACACGTTCGTACTTCCTTCCATTCATGCTTACTTGCAAGGACCTTATTACATCGTTTCAATATTTCTTACTAAGCTTACCATTCCCGCCCATACTCAAGTTGTCGTCCGGGTCACCGCCCGTCATCATTCTAATTTCTGAGAGTCAATTACTAACACATAACTTATACAAAACTTCTTATACTATCACTTTTACTTTATACTTATTTCTATGACCCGTTCGACTCAATCATGGTCAAACTATCGACATCTTCTTAGGCGGATTAATTTCATCTTTTTATATTTTTTTTTTTGAATCCATCTCACGGATTCAGGCGCATCATTCATGCTTCTTCATTCATTGAATCCGCCTTACGGATTCAAACATTCATTCATGCCTTCTAATGAGATCCAAGCATACCACTTACGACCCGGTAACATCGGGTTAATTGCTTTCAACATAAGTCTTTCGTTCTACCCGTATAACGGGTTGAGCTTCATACATTTATTATTGCATTCACGACCACCCGTTCTAAACGGATGGTACCTTATCCTTACTTGACTTGTTCAACTTGAACCGGTCGACTTGTATAGCTTATCATAATCTTCTTTAGCATAACCAAATCCCCAAGGGATTTGCATCATTCGTATCTTTCATTCCTTGAATCCGTTTCGCGGATTCAAGCATTGCATTCATATCTTTCATTCTTATCACTTATACCTTTCACCCTTACATAGTACTCTCAACCTTCTGAGAGTCTTACTACCCATTTCACCCACACGCCTAGCCGCTACCAAATTCTATCGGACATACCTGTAACAATTATCACGGTCTCACGAACGTCATACGTTTCTTGTGTACTGGCCAGGTACACCTTCCACGTACTAGTTTCGTGTCTTCGCGTAATCGCCACCTTATGTCCGAAGGATTTAGTTTCGGCATGTGTGACATTTTCAAAACTTATTTACCATGTCGTTATTATAATTTGTTTAACATTTTTCTTTCACTTGGCTAACTGTACCATTTCATACGCCCACACGTTAGATTTACGTACCTGGGGTCAACTCGCCTCATTACTTGCCTTGATGCCGGTCCCAGACCGCATTCACAGTTCATCTCTCTCAACAATTGCGCTTACCCTTCACATAACATACTATTAGTATCCTTCAATTACATAATCTAATACTTACTTACATTCGCTTTTGCCTTTAGGCTTCAATCGAGTCTTGGATTGTACGGGCTCTTGGTCACGAGAGCACACCGGTTTGAGTTCAAGTATTTACCTCCCGTTACTTGATTCTCTCAAACCAGGGCTCTGATACCAACTTGTAAGACCCTAAATCACATTTGACCATAAGTCGCAGCGGAAATACGTACCCTAAAATTTCATTCATTATAAACGTTTTGTCTTACTTGAAAGTCCACTTTAAAATATAAAAAAAACATAACTTATCATCACTAAATTACATATGTAAACATTCCCGTACAATCTATCTTGTGACTCGGTCTTCGATCGCTACTCCTTGTGAGGTTAATCCGTGATTCGTACAACCTGCACTCACCACATTCATTCATACATTAGCACACATTATATAAACAAGATTCATTCACGAACACTTCACTATTCGTCATTTTTTTTTAAAACTTTAAGCATTTCATCTGCGTATCCATTTCCTGGTAAGGCTTCAGTAATGTACCTGCATTACTTTTCATTCTCAAGGTACATCATTAAAAACGTTAACACTCAACGTGTCTAAATCATGCTTACATACGTACTTACATACAAACATACATTCACATCTATCTACATACATATCTTTCCTACAACTTTACATACATGCATACACTCATACATATCCTTATACATACGTACATACACATCTACATACGTACATACCTTTCCTACATCTTTACACACATGCATACACTCGTACATACCTTTATACATACATACATACACATCTACATACGTACATACCTTTCCTACTTGCATCATACCAAGCTTATACATACCTACTCCTATACATACCATCATAGGTCCACGTATTTGCTCGCATACTTATAAGCATACATACATACCTAACTACGCATGTTCATACACTTAAACTTATAAAAACGTGGGTTAAATTAGTCGTACGTAACTTGAAACGCGTTTAAAACGAGTTCACGATACAAAACGGAGCAAACGAACAGTTTTCGCCAAGCAGCCACCCACCTATATATTTACCTATGCCTTTTTACTTATTTCGCTCCATGTATATACATACATACACGCTTATCGCATCCCATAAACATTCTATAATAAGTTTAGAATACGATTCGGGACTCCTTTTCGGTTACGGGACTGTTCTGTACGAATTCTGCACATTATACTGAACTGGCAGCTGATGCACGGCCATGCGTCCAACCGCACGACCATGCAGTGGCAACTGATGCACGGCCATGCATCCAATCGCACGACCGTGCAGTTCCTACGACGATGGGGGCACTGGCAGTGCACAAGCTAGTGCAATGATTTGCTCGAAATCGCACGACCATGCGGCCAAGCGCACGACCATGCGGCCCAGCGCACGGCCATGCGGCCAAGCGCATGACCATGCGCCATTTCGCTGCAGATCCGTTTCAATGTCCGAAAACGCTAAAACTTGCGTAACTTTCGAACCGTTTACCCGTTTAACCTCCCGTTTCTTCCCACATGCTTGTAAATTCACATTCTACCATATGGACTTAAAATCTTACCTCCGGATTAAGGAAATTCTTAACTTACATACATTCGACTTATTACTATTTTCTAACTATTTGACCCGTTCATGCATACATCACCATAACTTTGTTTGTTTTACCATAACCTCTTGTAAACATATTAATATCAGTGACGTCTATCATAAATTACTAAATTTTAGGATGTCTTACATCCTCTTAACACATTAATGTTCATATGCTTGTTTTGACCCGTTAAGGGTATTCGCGCATTAATTGGTCTATGACTAACCAAATCATCATCCCCACATCCATACTTGTCCAAAACATTAAACCAATCGAATAACTTATTCCTAAACTACTTTTAAGATCGTTTACCCCAAAATACCCGTCGAGGGCATTTTGGTCAACTTTAATCCCATCATTTACGACGAAAGGCTTTAACACACATTTGACCTTAAGCATCATGTTTAATTAATCACAACACTTTATTACTTACTTGAACTAAGAAGTGATTACGGAAATCACTTACCTTATGCGTCCGTGCTCGCATCCGATTCCTTGCCTCTTATTGACCCGTTAACATCTCATGCTTGCGCCCGTCTCGACGTGATTCCTATACTTTCATTTCATCAAAATCACGCTCTTATTAGCATACTCATTTGTGCATGTTAACCATCATGTAAATCGCATCTTTCATACTTAACTTTCATTATTCATTCTTAACCAACATAACTCATATAATCATTTCCATATACGCTTAAATTCATGTAACTCATCATGTCATTACATCTAACGCGGATTGCTATAACATGTATCATACGACTTCTTATAATCCTACCTTTACGATAACGATTCAAATCATGATTCTTATATTTAGTTGACTTTCAAACTCAACTATTAACCATATTTAACTATCGATTTATCATCATATACTAGTAACATCATAATCGACTATACGGACAACACTATATACATTTTATCATACACTTGATGTGCGTGTACCACCTTTTAAGCATAACGTACAACTAATTCATACATGCATCTTCTAATTTCATACATAACCCACCAAAACCTACTACTAATCATCATGTTTCCTTTCCAATTAAACATCAAACATAGCATCATCATATTTCTCCTAATTCATCTAACAAGCTTTCATCATACCCACATAATACATCATTCTTTCAACAAGAATTAAACATAAATGGTGATTCAAGTCATCATCCTCACCATAGCAAACGGGTTTCACATCTAAACTTCAAATTAACACAAACCTTACATAACCCATGTTCTACACGAGGATTCTAACCCTTGTACATGATCAATTTCATATTAACTCACGGATTAGAACATAACCCACTTCACCCATGATCACCAAACTTAGATTTAAGACATACCTTATGATCCCCTCGTGTTGGTGATCATTAATCCATGCTCGGTTATGGATTTCAGCTTCATCTTTCCTTCCAATTTGAGCTTAAAGGCGATTTAGGGTTTTGAGGCCCCATGGGAGTCTCCTGATCCTTCTTGAACACGCACGTATGTGTGTGTTTGTGTGTGTTTTTAGTTTTTTTATAACTTAACTTTCATTTGTTCCATTTTAGCCCCTCGGGTTTACTTTTAAAACATAATTGACATTACTAATATCATTTAATACTTTTAACCATACTCTTAACTAGGTTAAATAGCCTAGTTATTTATTTCCTGACGTGTCACATAATAACATACAACAAATATTAACATTCAGATTTTGGGGCGTTACACTATCCATCCAAACTACCATGTTGTTATTGTCCTGTCATCGCCCACGTCAATCCTAAATATCCTTTCGCGAGTACCACTGCTGGTGTTATTGTTACAATCACACGGGTTTCTACCATACTGTCATCGCTTCCTGGGTTGTTGTCGTCTTGAACTATCAACTGCCATTACAGGCCGTAGGCACCTTCATTTCCATACTGTAAGCTACTATTACAAGTACCTTGATGTCACGATAGTTGTTGCTTCTAATGTTGTTGCTCGAACAGGACTCTACGATCCTTCACCAACGATGTCCATCCCTTCATATTTCGTGCTAAGTTCCGGGGTGCTACTCGTTGTGTTGGAAGTTACACGGTCCACATCCTGGTCGATTGTCATCGTCTATGCTTCGATTGATCCCTAAAAGTCGGCTCCCATAAGTTGTTGACCATATACCCATCGTTCTTACAAGTTGACTGGGTAAAACATGGTATGTTTCCAGAGTGTTGCAGGTGTGACCGTCCTTCAGGGTCTGAGTTGTGAGTATATTGAGTTCCAACAACAAAGAGGAGTGAGGGGGAAAGAAAAGAGGTATAAACCAATCATGAACGCTGCAACATCCACTCAGGGACGTTCGTACAAGCTCCTAGCATCCTACTTAGTTCGCTAGGCGTTCAAAAGGGTCGTTCAAGTAATACTCGATAACATTGCGATTTCAAAAGGATTCATAGAGAGGTGAGAAAGTCACATTTGAGTAGGAGATGATTACTGTTATGACTCCTATTAGTTTGTTACGTTTCACACTGATCAATTAACAGAGCAGAACCCCTCCTTCACTTGTTAAGCCTCACTGGGACTTGCATGCACCCCACACTATTATTATGTGTGCACCCACAATAATATTGTGATTTGCATGCTCATCTCAGCTCCTCCTAACTCATGTCGAATGGTTCCCCCAACTTGAATAGCAAACAAAGAGCGTCACATAACTTAAGTCACGAATGTTTAGGGAATTACCACCCGATCAGTCATATAACACGTGCAAGGGATACGTAAGTTCATACTATCGTGTTTAACGTGCACCAGCATGCAATATCATATGGAAGTGTCCACTAGTTACATAGTACAATGAGTATACGAAAGACGAACCTTGCAATCTAGAGCTGAGTGTCATGATCGATTTTCGAAGGTGTTCGGTTATAGTCTGGTTTTACAAAAACGTTTTAAAACCTAGTTCACTATAACCAGTGGCTCTGATACCAACTGTAACACCCCCAAAATTTCCACCTGCGGAAACCCCGCGAGGCGTGTTACGCATCAGAGTTCGAGCCACCAATCACATTGAACCAATGATGGATATTTAAATAAGTCATGACATTAATTACTAATATAAAATGTCAACATGTTATCAATTCTCAAAAGTTGTGTAGCGGAAGCATGTAATCGTTTAGAAATCGTTTCATAATAATAATCAAATCAAGGTATTGTTTATAAGTGAATCCAAGCGTCTCGATCCATGACCACTCCAGCACTCCCAGATCGCAAGTCCATGTTCCAAGCGTTAATGACCTACAAGCATGCAAACAAGTGTGTCAGACTACGCTGGTGAGTTCAAAGTGTTGCTTACGTGATGTGTTACCAGACATATGTTAATGCGATTCAATGTTGCGTTACGATGTTGCTCAAGTTAGTTACCCTAGGGACTACGCCCTTACGTAACCGAGGAGTGTGCCTCTTAGCAACCCACTATGTTGTTCAGTTAGTTACCCTAGGGGAACCGCCCTTACGTAACCGAGGAGTGTGCCTCTAAACAACCATAGTGAAACCCAGATAATTAGTTCACCCCCGTCCTTACGGCCCGGTGTGAGGTTTCCCACCTAATAGCGCTATCAACTAATTACCCCCATTGCCCTCCAGGCAATAACCAAAACCGATTAAGTTGTTACCCAATGTTTCCCTTCCAAAAGTTTACCAGTTGTCCCAAACCACCGGGACGCATGCTTGAGAAAAATGCAATGAACTCACCTGGGATTGCTCGGTATGATACAAAATAGTTCAATTAAGCTACAAAGTGATCAACCACGTCCTATCACAGTTACCATACAAGTCAGGTTGGGTTCAAGTAAAGCACGTACGATTACACAGAGTTAACACGTTACGAACACGTATAGATCATGGCAACACTTAACAGTTCAACAATACATGTAACTTGTACGAAATATAATAAGCCCAATCATGTCCGGCCCAATTACAATTAAACCAACATCTTGTGCGACCCGGTTAACCTTGTGCGACTGAACTGGATTGTGCGATCGGCCTTTGGGCTTGTCCGGCCCAATGGCATAAGTGAACGGTACAACAAATCCAGCCCAAATATTAAATCAACATTTCTTGTGCGGTCCGACTAATACCCAGCCCACATATCATTCGGCCCAAACGTTTAAACAACCTTCCCATTTGTGCGACTGGTCATGCCTTGTGCGATGTGACCTGGGCTTGTGCGAGTGAGGTCTTGGGCTTTAAGGCCCAACCGACGTGACAAGTCCAACAGTTAACATTTAGACCACTTGTGCGATTCATCAACCTTTGTGCGATTGGTTTGAAAATCCAGAATTTAAGCATATTAGTTACAACTTAACAATTTCCAACTTTTACTCAATCAATCAACAATTACCCAGTTTCCATATTTACGATCAATTAACAGTTTCAATTCTAGTAACTATCGATCAACTAAGCGAATCCAACACGGATTCGTATGAACCCTAATCCAATTCCATATGAACAACATCAACATGAACAAGCAAAATTTCATGGTTCGAGCTTAACAATAATTAACAATACTAGCAATTCGTATCATTCGGTCCGATTCATATTCATTCACTCGATTACATAGGTTAATCTTAACATCACATGAAGGCCAAACAATAACATGTAACATATCCGATTTCATAAGCATGCTATCAATTACCTTTATTCGATCACAAGCATCATACAAACAAATTGATCATAATGGCCTATGATATCTAACCGGTTTTTAGATTGTTATTTTGCAACCCAAATCACAGGAACATAATCACATAAACATCATGTAACACACATCGATCATAACATCATCAACAATAAACCATAACATACTACTAACCGATTACAAGAAGGCTTGATCCGATTAAGGGAATGTCTTCGAGAAGATGATGGCCGTCGGGTTTGAGAGGTTGAGATAACTAGGGTTTTTGAGTGTGTAATGTGTTTAGCCAATTGTGAGAGGTAAAAACCCCTTGTTCCTAAGTCTTGTACGTATAAGATGGGTAGGCCGAACCCTAACATGGGCTGCCCTCTAGTTCAATTACAAGCAATACGGCCCAATGGCCTTGTGCGGTCGGGTGGTGTGTTGTACGATTCGGGTTTCATTCAAACATATATAGCACACATTCCCATATTTCATTAATCATAAAGTTCACATAATCACACATTATTCACATACGTTACACAAAGTAGGTTCGAGTTACGAGTTGTCACATATATCTTCAAGGAAATAGATAACATGAATATCAAAACAGATGGTTAATTCAATAAAAGAACTCGTTAACTTGAATATCAAAACAACCATGTTGACCATACCCATATATAATGAATTATTACAAAGAAAACATGATATCTATTTAAACCGAAAGCATGAAAAATTAGCTTTTTTGGTAAAAGTATGAAAGTAAATCATAAACAACGCAACAAAGATCCATAACAACTTATTATCAAACAGACTTCACATAATCATAGATTGATTTATGTAAAAAAACATATGAAGGAATCGTATGAGCTTCAAGGAAATAGATAAAATAACCTTCCGAACGGTCTCATCCTGTGAGACGACAGTAAATAGTAATTCTCTTCCTGGCCTAGTTACAACATATGTTACCACCTGCGAAACGATATTGAGAAATTAAGTTAAGTAAATGAATCTATAGCTTCAAGGAAATAGATAAACAAACCCTCCGAACGATCTCTGAGATAGCGATTGCTACATAAGCAGGCCAAACAACAATTGCAATTTAATTCAAGAAGGCAGTGAATGGTGCAACGCAATGAGCTATAGTAATCCTGGCTACTGTAAGAATCCGACCCTGAATTTAAAAAGAAGTAATTGAAACGTTAAATGCCTCTTCCGTGACTTGAAAACAATAACAAAATCAACATTAAATGCAGTTAACCTGAATTCAGCATACGACTCAAACGGTGTAAAGTCCAATAAAAAACCATGCTTCACACCAAGGTCATCAAGAATGGTTTTCCAACCATCAGTAATTGTTATATCCTTATTAACCCTCTTATATCTAAGAACCCATGAGCGCATTCCATTAAAGTTGAGTATGAACTGATCATTCAACAACGGCCCATGAATGTTTTTTGGACATAAGCTTTAGGAACTACCTTGATAACAAAAAGAAAATAAATCAATAAACAAAACATGAAATGTATAAATATGGCCATGGAATGAAAAAAATACTAATTGAACCCTTTCTCGCAAGACTTTGAAAAAAGCCTCCATAATCTTTCACTTCCCCGCCGGTATAAAAAAACACGAAATATTCATTATTCCCAACCTCATTGATCAAACAGATGGTTAATTCAATAAAAGAACTCGTTAACATGAATATCAAAACAACCATGTTGGTCACACCCATATATAATGAATTATTACAAAGAAAACATGATATATATTTAAACCGAAAGCATGAAAAATTAGCTTTTTTGGTAAAATTATGAAAGTAAATCATAAACAACATAACAAAGATCCATAACAACTTATAATCAAACAGACTTCGCATAATCATAGATCGATTTATGTAAAAAAACAACATATGAAGGAATCTTATTTCGCATAATCAAACACACACAAGAAAAAAGAAGAATTTATGTAATCTTACCATAAAGAAGACAATCGTATTTCTGCGTGTGAACATACTCCATCTTCGTTTATATAGCTTGGTAATTAAACAACAGTCAGAAATAAGTCAGAAGTCCAATTCAACATAAAACCCTAGATCCGAAGCCGATTGGAACAAAAATTATGACAACATGTACCTTCAATCGAATCAATTGCAAGAACACATATGAAAGGAGGATTCCAAACTAGTTGAATGTCTTGAATCTCTATGCGGCTAGAGTTTTTAGGGTTTGAAAAATATTAAAGAAATTAAAGAACGGATTGATCAATGATGACTGAAAACTTTGATTAAAGGTAGTTGATGATGATCTTCAAAGAGATAAAACCCTAGATCCGAAGCCAATTGGAACAAAAATTATGAGAAGATGTACCTGATGGTCGAATCGATTGGAAGAACACTTATGAAAGGATGATTGCAAACCTGTTGAATCTCTTCAATCTCTAGAGAGAAAAAACGAACGATGATGAGAGATAGTATAGAAGAGGAACGATTAATGAGAGAGTGAGAGAGAGAGAGAGTATACAGAAAGCGTACACAAGAAGCCTTCACCAATCCTGGCATATGAGGAATGCCACTTGTCTAATTATTTGACATATGCCACATCATTGCTTATGTGTATGCTTACTTGGCTTGCACCATTGGGTGACATGTGTCCCCCAATGGTTTGCTTTATTAGAGATATAGATGTTCATTTGTGTTGTTTTTTGTTTGTTAAATTATAGTCATTTAAGTGTGTTTGTTTATGTTTGTTTATCTTCGTGAACAGTTTGTTTAGGTTTTAAACGGACACGAACATGCCCATTTGGCCATTTTCATAATGAACGAACATGAACATAAAAAATTGTTCGAATATATGTTTGTGTCCGTGTAACACCTCGAAATTTTGTGTCCAATAATGTGTTAACACGTGTCATGAGTTTACACGTGGCATTAAATATTAAATAAAGGACTAAAGTTGACAAACCTTGAAAGTATGTAAATTCGAGGGTTGTAAATGTCAACGAAGGGTAAATATACTGTATAGTAACCCTAAATGATGCTCGTACCTTCAAACGAATAAATCATGGATCGTACGAAGCGAAACGCGGAAGAAAGTGAGGGTTTACAAGCTGCAGGGGTTAATTGTGTCAACATGTTTAATTTATACCTCTGAGTGACCCTTTGATGAACCCAAGGCTCTGTAACAGTAAAATACGCTCACTAGAATATACGATATAAATTTCGCGAAGTTCCGTTTTAAAACGAGAAAGTTATGATCAAATTCGTATGCGAGGGGTTAAAAGCATCAAGAATAAAAGTTAAGGCTTTTCGGATAGTAATTAAACTAACCGGGGACTTAACAGTGAGGGTAAAAGGCACGAGGCCCTTAACGGTAAATAATCGAGGGCCAAATCACAAAGTTACCCCTTCGAAACCGAAAGGTCAGGTTAATCATTACAAAATATTTGAAAATCTTTGAAAACAGACCTCATGCGGGCCGCGTTGAAGTTGTGCACGAGCCAATGCGGGCCGTGCGCCAGTTGAAGATCTGTTTTCTGACATTAGGATCCATGCGGCCCGCGTGTGAGTTACTTGATCCTAATGCGGGCCGCGTACAAGTCCCAGATGCAGAAACTTTGGACAGATTCAATGATTTAGCTTGTGAACGAACTTGTGAGCATTAATTGAAGCATGGGCGCCCTCTACTTGTCCCCTAGCACCAAGGGCCACCTGCTGATCATCCATGACTCAATGTAGGGTGAGTTGTGATGATCCTAAGCTCAACATTTCACTATAAAAGCCAATGCATTGCGCACAATTGAATCACACCTCAAAACCTGCCTTCTGATCATTCTTGGAGCTCTCAAGCATTCCTCTATCATTCTTAGTCGTGCACCAAGCTTCTGTAAGTTGCCTAACCCTTTGTGGTTTCGTTTTTCCATAGTTTTAGCCTAAAAGTCAATCCGTCGTAATTAACGATTGACTTTGCGATAAATCACGAATGGTCCAGTGATTTGTCGAATCAAAGATAGTTATATGTTGGTAATCATGTGGGCTTTAAATCCCTAAAAGGGCACCCTCTGATTCCCACTCTAACTAGATCAAATATCGAGTCAAACGTGCTTAGAAAAAGTCAACAGAAATGTCATTTTGCGATTGCTTGCATAATCTGTAATGTAGATGATATGTAACCTGTTTGAACACTCATAAAACATGATAATAAGTATATAAACTAGTCTAAGCTTGTTTGATCCGACCATTTTCTGTTTAGACCCGGTTCGGAGCCGAAAGTCGCAAAAGTTTGACTTTTGTTTTGACTTCAGTTCTGACCCGTTAAATTCTGTTTTAGATATGCCTTAGGACTCTCTTAGGACCAGGTTACATGATGGTATAACCCTCTGTGACCGGTTCGTTGTTTGTCCGAGTCTTTTACACATTTCCGTTAAATGCTTAAAAGTTGACCGTAACGCCCTTTTTAATTTAAAACGAGAATTTCGGACATGTGAAAGGATCATAACCTTGGTTACTGATTTCTAAGCATGTCCCTAAAATTTCATGTCAATCCAAGGTCCAGAATAGGAGTTATGCTAAATAGCGCAAATTGCGAAACTTTAGTAATTAAATAGCGCAATTAGCATAACGCCTATCTAAACCCGGATTTCGACACCAAACCTTTTAATCACTGATGTAAAATAATATTTTGGGATTTTTAAAGATTTTTAATTATTTTTAACCTGCTCATAACCTGCGGTTATGGCAACGGTTCGGTAAATACCGAATATGCCCTTTTCGGCCATAACTTGAGTTCTACAAGGTCTTTTGGCCCGATTCCAGTTGCTACTGATTTTAAATAATAAATAAAGTATTTTAGACTTTATAAACTGTTCGGGAAACTTAGATTTCCTGTAGAACTCTAAATCCTCTTTTATAATCTTTAAAAAGACCGAAATACCCCTACGGGGCATAATATGAACTTAAACTCGTTACGGGCATTACGGAAGGTATCCTACTGATACCACAACCTCTTTAAGGCATATTGACTTAGGAAAACAGTGTAGGACTCTTGCGGTTACCCGTTGCGCCTTTTGCGCGCACGGTTCAGCTTATGTAACTAGTTTACATAAATTAGCCGAAACGGGTCAAACCATATTGTTTTGACCCCAAAATACAGAGTGTGATTATTATACCCCTATAAAACAAGTCTTCAAACTTGTTGGGTCAAAATCACATTCCATTCCCGGTTATCGCCTTTCACGCGATTAAACCGTATCTATCCGTCGAAACTGACCGGTCTAAGCTACGGCTAATTAAAGACCCGTTAGGATTCTAATAGGTTATTTTATAACCTTCGTTCCAGAATAGGAGACCAGTAAAAGCTATCTGCGATTTATTTTGATAAAGGATTAATACTTGCAAAGGTAAATACTTTTAACTTATTTTCCGTTATACGGGCTTGGGTTACGGTATTTAAAATACCGCTTGGTCGGGCAATTGACCCCAACTCATTAGTAGTTGGGTATTATCATTGTGACCCGTTTAAAAACTTGTTTTGTTGGCTTTACGCCTTTGGGGGCTTAATGACAATGTCCCGGATATCCTTGGCAGCATTTACGAATGGCCACGACCTCGACATCCGGGTGTAGGCGTACACCCGGCATTATGTCCAGGACTATAAAAGTGTAGCCGTTGGTTACCCGCCACGGTTTTATACTATGCGGTGTGTCTATTAAACTTAAACCCGACATGACTCGGGCGACCGAACGCATAGTAACATGTAATTCTTTACAAGATTTGATTATAAATTATCCCAAGTTATAAAGAGTTTGTGCCTTGAGCATTTAAACCAATTTTATTAAACATTTTACAAAAGTGTCGGTTGAATGTATTTACCAGTGTAAACTGACGTATTTTCCCAAAAAGACTAAATGCAGGTACTATGCGTAATTGGCTGGGATTTCTCCTTAGCATCACTAGAAGTCTCGCAAGCTTTTAAGATGCCTGAAGTCTGTTGAACAATACTATTGTTATTTATTAATTGATCCCCTGTGGATTTTATTTCAACATTGGTGATACTTCGATATTACACTTAAACGTTGAAATATATTATCTTTATGCTTTCGCTGTGCATTCATTTATATTGTGTGGTTTGACTATATTGTTACCAACTACGTCACGGTAATCCCCCACCGGGCCCACCGGTGAGACACGTGGAAATCGGGGTGTGACAGGTTGGTATCAGAGCCAACACTGAGTGAATTAAACACTAGCCTTTGTGTTTAATCTCAGTTACACAATTGCACATACTTGAGTCTAGACAAGAACATAGGACAAATTCGAATTGTAATTCCAAGTTTGTCTTTTTATTGTTATTGTTATTTAAAGTTTTGAAAGCAGGAAATATGCCACCTGCAATCAGACGAGGAAGAGGAGGAAGAAGCAAATGAACGATCATTACTCACAATGATCACGAAGCTGGACCCTCGAACATGCGAGCTCCTTCTAGTACAAGAAGTGAGGAACCACAGAGACGAAGGAGAAACCTTTTTGAACCTGCTAGGCATTCTACCTCGCATAGCTCAACACCCTCATACCGTCATTCATTTGGACCAGATTCGGAAAATAATCCCAATAACCCTCAACCATCCCTTATACCTCTGCAGCGATCTGCTTCGCACCGTTCTTATGGAGATCCTTCACCTTTCTTCATTGGACAGTTTAACCCGGCGGATTACGTCCAAGAGCCTATAGGGTATAACCCTCTAGGACCAAAGGATCACTTTTCTGAAGATAATGCAGTGGATATGGACGAGGATACAGACCCCGTCGAGCCTGCAAGGGGTACTCCCAATCATCCAATCGAGATCTCGGATGGGTCATCCTTCCATGGAACACCCTATCAAGGTCCCGATAGTTACCAGGCAAGGTTTGACCAATGTGATTGGTACTTCACACCTTCACATCACTACTCGCCTCATGATCAACAGCAACAACAGGATCCTTCTGAGGATTCGCGGTTTGTGGCAGTTACGCCACCACCACCGCCACCGGTTCAACCAGTAATTCCAGATCCGCCAAGGCGTAGAAGATCAGGAGCACGGATGTCCACCCGAGGAGGGGAATTTCATTTCAGCACCCCTCGCCACTCGAGTGCGAGTCACTTTCCGTCAGTGCCTGAAGAAGAACCACAATTAGGGGAACCTTCTGGTCACCCTGCAGAGGTGAATTCTGCACCAGTTGCACCACCTCCGCCACCATTCGGATATGACAATCCGATACTAGCGTACGGCGCTTCCACGACATATAATCCGTTTGAGCAGCCGACTCATACGCACTACAACTATAACTATGATGCCGACCCATATGTGATTGCGGCTAATTATAATGCCCTCCATGGAACCTCTTGGAGAGCAGATTACTCAGCTCATGGGTATCCAATACCCTCTAGACCTCTGGTTCAACAACCGTCACAGCAACCACGTTTTTCTCCACCGGAGCAAGAAGAAATACTCCACCGTTTAAACCGTGTGGAACGAGACTTCGAACAAGAACGTAAGAGTAATCGCGGATTTCTCAAAGGCTTAGCAAACCTACTGAAGGGAAGGAAGAAACGAGACCATTAGTCTCCTTATGTAATGTTGTATTTGCAATTTAGTCCCTGCGTGGACATTTATCGTATTTCAGTCCCTACGTGGACTTATCTTTTAGTCCCTGCGCGGACTTCTGTCTTGTATTTGGTCCCTGCGTGGACTTGCTTTGCTATAAACCTCTGTGTAGGTAGTTATTTATTTAAAAGTCCCGCTTAGGGCAGCGTGTAATCGTATTTGAAGTTTATGGAATGTTGTGTTATGAATTTCATTTTTGTTATTATATATGAAATAAATCAAAATCATTCCTTTTAAATTTAAATCTGCCTAAATAAAGAATCTTAAGAGTGAAACCTAGCCAGGTGTCTTTTTAGACCCGGCCAAGATGGTACGACCTAATTAAAAGATTCAGAATTCCAGTTAACCTCTGTAATCATGTTAACGTTCATGACAGATGTGATTCGTTAAAATCGCACGCGTCATTCTTATATAAGAATCCTTCTAAGGATTCTAAAGCCCAAATTAATGATTTACAAATCATGGGTTAAATCGTCAATAAAGATGATCAATTATTAAACATCCATTAGTGATGTAGTGCCTACGGGCCAAACTTATTAAACATCCATTAGTGATGTAGTGCCTACGGGCCATAATTATTGTCATATAAGACAAAAGACAGTGGTGGTCTATGACTCCCTGTCAGAAAGGGTAAAAGGACTACGATTCAAACCTTCATGCCTTAATTCTCTGTAATCCCGGCTAATATTATAAAAACGTCCTCGTGACTAGACTTCTATGCCACTAGCAATATTGTTTATAATTAGGATAAGTGATATTCAAATCCTAAATAATAGTGAGTAACAAATTAACCAGATATGGTCTCTGTTTACCATGGTTAATGAATTGCCATAAAAGACAATTCCATAATAAACTCCTAAATAAAATTTTCGTTATCTTCTGTAACAGATTCAAGTTACCATGGCTGATCCTAGTGGAGAAAATAGCCACTCGAAGGAAGACGAATATGATAACGCCCAAGTTCATCTGACGGGCGCAGAGTTGAAAGCTCTTGTCGATAATGCTGTCAAGGCAGCTCTGGATCGACAATATGAGGAATATACTGAATCTCGGAGCAGAACCATATCCAAACCACACTCAAAGCCAAAAACCCACTCAAAGTCTCACAGCAAACCACCGTCTAAGCCCAAAAAGGATGATGATAATCATTCATCCAATGAAAACAGTGTCCGTCAAGAAAGGGTATATACTGACGCATCTCGCGCCAGAGGTTGCACCTACAAGTACTTTGTATCATGCAAACCCCGAGACTTCACCGGGGAGAAAGGAGCGGTCGATTGTATAACGTGGCTTGACGAGATGGACACCGTGGTGGACATCAGCGGCTGTGCAGAAAGAGACGTGGTAAAGTTTGTGTCTCAATCATTCAAGGGCGAGGCCCTGGCTTGGTGGAGGGCTTTGGTTCAGGCCTCGGGAAAGGCTGTTCTATACAGCATGTCATGGGAGGAATTCATTTCTCTCATCAAGGAGAATTACTGCCCTCAACATGAGGTTGAAAAGATAGAGACTGACTTCCTGTCATTGGTGATGACAAACCTTGACTGCCAAGCTTACCTAACGAGCTTCAACACGATGTCCCGGTTGGTTCCATATCTGGTAACCCCGGAGCCAAAGAGGATCGCTCGTTTTATCGGTGGGTTAGCCCCCAAAATAAAGGCAAGCGTGAAGGCCTCTCGGCCAGCGACCTTTCGACCTGTAGCCGACATATCTTTGTCCCTTACTCTGGATGCGGTCCGACAAAGATCGCTAAGGAACAAAGAAGCTAAAAAGAGAAAGCGTGAAGATGATACTTCACGAAGGTCGAGCAAGAAACACCGTGGAAACGGTGATAACAAGAGAGGGTCGGAGTCAAGGAAAGATGGGCAACAGTCTGGTGAGAAGCCCAAGTGCAAGACTTGCAAGAGACATCACTTTGGAAAGTGTAGGCTCGAATCAAACTCGCAGACTCAGTCGAAGTCGTATGCTTGCGGGTTGTGCAAGTCCAAGGACCACAAGACCATGGAATGCAAGAAGATAAAAGATGCAACCTGCTATAACTGCAACGAGAAGGGGCACATTAAAAGCAACTGCCCTAAATATGCCAAGAAGCCTGAAGAGGCCAAGAAGAACCATGCAAGAGTCTTCAGGATGGAGGTGAAAGAAGCAGTGCTGGATGATAACGTGATCACAGGTACTTTTCTCGTAAATGATATCTTTGCAAGAGTACTTTTTGATTCGGGCGTTGAAAAGTCTTTCGTAGATCATAAATTTTGCAAATTGCTGAATATGCCTGTCAAAACCTTAAATGTGAATTATGAGGTATAGCTAGCAGATGGTACCATAGAAACCGTCTCCACTGTGTTAGATGGATGTGTGATATCCATTAAGAACCACTCTTTTCCTCTATCTCTACTTCCCTTTAAATTGGCCGATTTTGACCTAGTATTGGGTATGGACTGGTTATCTCACAACCAGGCTCAAATCGTCTGTAACAGAAAGCAAGTGGTGATAAAGACACCGTCTGGTGAATCGCTTACCATTCGGGGAGATACCCAGTACGGATTGCCTGAGCAAGTGACTATGCTCAAAGCTTCAAAATGTCTAAAGAAGGGTTGTGTCATCTACATGGCACAGGTGATTTTTGAAGAGCCTAAACCGAAGATAGAAGACATTCCCGTCATTTCGGAATATCCAGAAGTTTTCCCTGAAGATCTACCTGGTTTTCCACCAGATAGGCAAGTGGAATTCAGGATCGATATCATCCCTGGAGCAGCACCTATTGCTAGAGCACCGTACAGGCTAGCACCAACCGAAATGAAGGAGTTGAGAACCCAGCTGGATGAACTACTAGCTAAAGGTTTCATCAGACCCAGTTCGTCTCCCTGGGGAGCACCTGTCCTGTTTGTTAAGAAGAAGGACGGATCGATGCGTCTGTGCATCGATTATCGCGAACTTAATAAAGTCACGATAAAGAATAGATATCCCTTGCTGAGGATCGACGATTTGTTCGATCAGTTACAAGGGGCAGATTATTTCTCAAAGATCGATTTGAGGTCAGGCTACCATCAACTGAAAGTCAGAGATGAAGATGTACATAAAACCGCATTTAGGACTCGTTACGGTCACTACGAGTTCCTAGTGATGCCTTTTGGGCTCACTAATGCACCGGCTGCGTTCATGGATCTCATGAATCGCGTCTGCAAGCCGTACTTAGATAAATTCGTCATCGTTTTCATCGACGACATTCTTATCTACTCGAAGAACAAAGCTGACCATGAGAAACACCTTCGTTGTATTCTCAAACTCCTGCATAATGAGAAACTCTATGCCAAATTCTCCAAGTGCGAATTTTGGCTACGAGAAGTCCAATTTCTAGGACACGTTGTCAGCGAACGTGGTATCCAGGTGGATCCCGCTAAAGTAGAGGCTATCATGAATTGGCAAGAGCCAAAGACGCCTATAGAGATTCGTAGTTTCTTGGGGTTAGCAGGATACTACAGGCGATTCATTGAAAACTTTTCAAGGATTGCTGCGCCCTTAACTTCCCTGACCAAGAAGAAGATAAAATTTGTTTGGGGCCCTAAGCAGCAAGAGTCCTTTGATATTCTGAAGCAAAAGCTGAGCAACGCTCCTGTGTTGTCATTACCTGAAGGTACAGAAGAGTTCGTAGTTTACCGCGATGCATCACACACTGGCATGGGATGTGTGCTCATGCAGAAAGGCAAGGTTATTGCCTATGCTTCGAGATAGTTAAAGGTGCACGAGAAGAATTACACCACCCATGACTTAGAGCTGGGTGCCGTTGTGTTCGCACTAAAACTGTGGAGGCATTATCTGTATGGTATCAAGTTTCTGATCTATTCGGATCATAAGAGCCTTCAACACCTGTTTAATCAGAAGGAGTTAAACATGAGGCAACGCCGATGGATGGAAACCTTAAATGATTATGATTGTGAAATCAGATATCATCCCGGCAAGGCGAATGTAGTCGTTGATGCCTTAAGTAGAAAGGAAAGGGTGAAACCCATCCGAATCAATGCCAAGAGCATTGAAGTGAAGAATAATTTAATTGAAAGGTTGTTAGCTGCACAGAGAGAAGCTGTGTTGGAAGCTAACTATCCTAAAGAAAAGTTAGGAGTAACTGAGGAGCAGTTAACTCTTAGCAAAGGCGGAATTTTAAGATTAAACGGACGAATATGGGTTCCTATCTATGGAGGACTACGAGATGTTATCCTCCAGGAAGCTCATAGTTCCAAATATTCTGTCCATCCTGGAGCTGATAAGATGTATCAGGATCTAAAGGCAAATTATTGGTGGATAGGCTTGAAAAAGTCTGTAGCCGCATATGTAGCCAAATGCTTGACTTGTGCGCAGGTCAAAGCTGAACATCAAAAGCCATCTGGTTTGCTACAACAGCTTGAACTTCCTGAATGGAAGTGGGAATGTGTAACTATGGATTTTATTACCAAGTTACCCAAAACAAGGAAAGGAAATGACACAATATGGGTTATAGTCGACAGACTGACTAAGTCAGCTCATTTCTTACCCATCAAGGAGACTTATAGCTCCGACATGTTAGCCCAGTTATACGTTGATAAGATTGTAGCCCTACATGGCATACCTGTGTCTATTATCTCCGACAGAGATACTAGATACACGTCGCATTTTTGGAAAAGCTTCCAGCAATCTTTGGGCACACGTTTGAATTTTAGTACGGCTTACCATCCTCAGACAGACGGTCAGAGTGAGCGCACTATTCAAACGTTGGAAGACATGCTGCGTGCATGTGCTATCGATTTGGGTGGTAGTTGGGATAAGAACCTACCACTAATCGAATTCTCCTACAACAATAGCTACCATACCAGCATTAAGGCTGCGCCTTTCGAGGCATTATACGGTAGAAAGTGTAGATCGCCTGTTTGTTGGGCGGAAGTTGGAGATGTCCAATTATCAGGACCAGAGATAGTCTTCGAGACGACGGAAAAGATTCTCCAGATTCGAGATTTATTTTAAGGGGGTGAGGATGTAACACGTGGGAGGTTGAATCCACGATGAAAGAAAAATACCCTTATTTGTTTGAGTAAATCTCGGGTCGAGATTTATTTTAAGGGGGTGAGGATGTAACACCTCGAAATTTTGTGTCCAATAATGTGTTAACACGTGTCATGAGTTTACACGTGGCATTAAATATTAAATAAAGGACTAAAGTTGACAAACCTTGAAAGTATGTAAATTCGAGGGTTGTAAATGTCAACGAAGGGTAAATATACTGTATAGTAACCCTAAATGATGCTCGTACCTTCAAACGAATAAATCATGGATCGTACGGAGCAAAACGCGGAAGAAAGTGAGGGATTACAAGCTGCAGGGGTTAATTGTGTCAACATGTTTAATTTATACCTCTGAGTGACCCTTTGACGAACCCAAGGCTTTGTAAAAGTAAAATACGCTCACTAGAATATACGATATACATTTCGCGAAGTTCCGTTTTAAAACGAGAAAGTTATGATCAAATTCGTATGCGAGGGGTTAAAAGCATCAACAATAAAAGTTAAGGCTTTTCGGATAGTAATTAAACTAACCGGGGACTTAACAGTGAGGGTAAAAGTCACGAGGCCCTTAACGGTAAATAATCGAGGGCCAAATCGCAAAGTTACCCCTTCGAGACCGAAAGGTCAGGTTAATCATTACAAAAGATTTGAAAATCTTTGAAAACAGACTTCATGCGGGCCGCGTTGAAGTTATGCGTGAGCCAATGCGGGCCGCGCGCCAGTTGAAGATCTGTTTTCTGACATTAGGATCCATGCGGCCCGCGTGTGAGTTGCTTGATCCTAATGCGGGCCGCGTACAAGTCCCAGATGCAGAAACTTTGGACAGATTCAATGATTTAGCGTGTGAACGAACTTGTGAGCATTAATTGAAGCATGGGCGCCCTCTACTTGCCCCCTATCACCAAGGGCCACCTGTTGATCATCCATGACTCAATGTAGGGTGAGTTGTGATGATCCTAAGCTCAACATTTCACTATAAAAGCCAATGCATTGTGCACAATTGAATCACACCTCAAAACCTGCCTTCTGATCATTCTTGGAGCTCTCAAGCATTCCTCTATCATTCTTAGTCGTGCACCAAGCTTCTGTAAGTTGCCTAACCCTTTGTGGTTTCGTTTTTCCATAGTTTTAGCCTAAAAGTCAATCCGTCGTAATTAACGATTGACTTTGCGATAAATCACGAATGGTCCAGTGATTTGTCGAATCAAAGATAGTTATATGTTGCATGTGGGCTTTAAATCCCTAAAAGGGCACCCTCTGATTCCCAATCTAACTAGATCAAATATCGAGTCAAACGTGCTTAGAAAAAGTCAACAGAAATGTCATTTTGCGATTGCTTGCATAATCTGTAATGTAGATGATATGTAACCTGTTTGAACACTCATAAAACATGATAATAAGTATATAAACTAGTCTAAGCTTGTTTGATCCGACCATTTTCTGTTTAGACCCGGTTCGGAGCCGAAAGTCGCAAAAGTTTGACTTTTGTTTTGACTTCAGTTCTGACCCGTTAAATTCTGTTTTAGATATGCCTTAGGACTCTCTTAGGACCAGGTTATATGATGGTATAACCCTCTGTGACCGGTTCGTTGTTTGTCCGAGTCTTTTACACATTTCCGTTAAATGCTTAAAAGTTGACCGTAACGCCCTTTTTAATTTAAAACGAGAATTTCGGACATGTGAAAGGATCATAACCTTGGTTACTGATTTCTAAGCATGTCCCTAAAATTTCATGTCAATCCAAGGTCCAGAATAGGAGTTATGCTAAATAGCGCAAATTGCGAAACTTTAGTAATTAAATAGCGCAATTAGCATAACGCCTATCTAAACCCGGATTTCTACACCAAACCTTTTACTAAATGATGTAAAATATTATTTTGGGATTTTTAAAGATTTTTAATTATTTTTAACCTGCTCATAACCTGCGGTTATGGCAACGGTTCGGTAAATACCGAATATGCCCTTTTCGGCCATAACTTGAGTTCTACAAGGTCTTTTGACCCGATTCCAGTTGCTACTGATTTTAAATAATAAATAAAGTATTTTAGACTTTATAAACTGTTCGGGAAACTCAGATTTCCTGTAGAACTCTAAAACCTCTTTTATAATCTTTAAAAGAACCGAAATACCCCTACGGGGCATAATATGAACTTAAACTCGTTACGGGCATTACGGAAGGTATCCTACTGATACCACAACCTCTTTAAGGCATATTAACTTAGGAAAACAGTGTAGGACTCTTGCGGTTACCCGTTGCGCCTTTTGCGCGCACGATTCGGCTTATGTAACTAGTTTACATAAATTAGCCGAAACGGGTCAAACCATATTGTTTTGACCCAAAAATACAGAGTGTGATTATTATACCCCTATAAAACAAGTCTTCAAACTTGTTGGGTCAAAATCACATTCCATTCCCGGTTATCGCCTTTCACGCGATTAAACCGTATCTATCCGTCGAAACTGACCGGTCTAAGCTACGGCTAAATTAAAGACCCGTTAGGATTCTAATAGGTTATTTTATAACCTTCGTTCCAGAATAGGAGACCAGTAAAAGCTATCTGCGATTTATTTTGATAAAGGATTAATACTTGCAAAGGTAAATACTTTTCACTTATTTTCCGTTATACGGACTTGGGTTACGGTATTTAAAATACCGCTTGGTCGGGCAATTGACCCCAACTCATTAGTAGTTGGGTATTATCAATGTGACCCATTTAAAAACTTGTTTTGTTGGCTTTACGCCTTTGGGGGCTTAATGACCATGTCCCGGATATCCTTGGCAGCATTTACGAATGGCCACGACCTCGACATCCGGGTGTAGGTGTACACCCGGCATTATGTCCATGACTATATAAGTGTAGCCGTTGGTTACCCGCCATGGTTTTATACTATGTGGTGTGTCTATTAAACTTAAACCCGACATGACTCGGGCGACCGAACGCATAGTAACATGTAATTCTTTACAAGATTTGATTATAAATTATCCCAAGTTATAAAGAGTTTGTGCCTTGAGCATTTAAACCAATTTTGTTAAACATTTTACAAAAGTGTCGGTTGAATGTATTTACCAGTGTAAACTGACGTATTTTCCCAAAAAGACTAAATGCAGGTACTATGCGTAATTGGCTGGGATTTCTCCTTAGCATCACTAGAAGTCTCGCAAGCTTAAGATGCCTGAAGTCTGTTGAACAATACTTTTGTTATTTATTAATTGATCCCCTGTGGATTTTATTTAAACATTGGTGATACTTTGATATTACACTTAAACGTTGAAATATATTATCTTTATGCTTCCGCTGTGCGTTCATTTATATTGTGTGGTTTGACTATATTGTTGCCAACTACGTCACGGTAATCCCCCACCGGGCCCACCGGTGAGACACGTGGAAATCGGGGTGTGACAGTCCGTGTCCGGTTAAAGTTAAATGAATAAACACGAACATGCCTCTGTTCATGTTCGTTTGGTCCGTTAATAGGCCTACTAAGCTTGAACCCATGAACGCACGCAGAGACACATAAGCATGTATTTAGGGGTGCTGGTTTCGACATGACAGAAAAATAGTTTGGTTTGTGTTTGTCATATCTAACACGAAGTTGACCTGTTTAATTAAACAAGTCGAGCACAACCAATATGAATGTTTAACCCAATAATTGCATCCCACCCACCCGATTAACACACTTATAACTTGATTACTTCTCGCCAACCCATTAACCCGTTTGACATGTTTAGATAAATAAGTTAAATAGTTGTTGTTGGATTATACAATTTTAAGTACGTTCAGGTCAGGATTGATATTTTTTAACACACACACATATATATGCACACACGCACACACAATTCAACCCTACAACTTGTCAACCGACACTATTGACACCCCTACATGTAACTAAAGTATGAACACATGTTGTCATGTAACAAACACATACATACATAGTCTTGCGATATGTTACATAAAGTCTAGGTACAAAAAAGATAAAGTGGTTGAAAATCCACTATGACTACATAACACAAATTGTTCAATGTAATGGGGTGGACATACAAAAGACTTATTTTCTCAATGTAATGCGGTGGAGCCAAAATGAAAGGACTAGTACGTAGTGGTCCTATTATAATTGTAACGGGTTATAGCACTGTAGCAAACAACTAAGTTTAAAAACTAGGGCCACCAAGTGTTTGTGAAAATGCCCTAGAGAACTATCATAAGTTATTCACAAGACTATTTATAAGATACCTTTTCATGTTTTAGTTACTCAGATATCGTTTCAATTTTTTTTTTCAAATGTAGACGAACAACAATCGTATTCTAATGATAATGCAATTATGGAATAAAAAAGTAATGTAAAAAGGCATCTTTTTATCCTTACATGAATTCTATGATATTTATCCAATTATTAGATATTATAAAAGATAAGTGGTTAATTGTTAAAATGAAAACAGGTCAAATTAATATAAACTAGTGGTATTTCTCATTATTTGTGGCAGAGTTTTGATGGGTATGAGTTTGGTTCATTATAGTATTAGGGCGATACCGACACTTGGTATATCAATCGACATATGTTTTACATCGATAAAAAACTATAAAAACGAATATTGGTATCAATTTCGGTTTTAGTTCGTTAGTGTGTCAGGACAAGTGTAGAATTGTCGACAATTGCAAAGCACCATTGTTGTTCGTCGGTTGACGCTTGAAGAAGAGGATGAACAATGTAACGATACAATTGATGGTGGTTAGATTTGTAGGAAAAAAGGGAACCTTTTATAGATAAACAAAAAGTAAACAAAATTAAGACGTAAATACCCTCACGTGTTCAGCATGTGATGAGACTTAACATTTGACATTAACTTAGTCTTAGGGACTATCCGAGAAACAAGTGTACAAAGCATAGGAACAACACTGTAATTTCAAAAGGTTGAGGACTAAAGGTGAAACGTGAGCAAACCATATAGATCATCCTGGCATTTTCCTCTCTTTTTTTTGTTGGAGTTCTTATAAGTACTATAATAGTTAATGACTAAAGTTGAAATTTGACCAAACTACATGGTTTATCCAGACGTTTTCCTCTTATTTTTTTGTTGGAGTTCTTATAAGTACTATATATTGTGGGTAAAGATCAAATATGTACAAATGAGTCTTAACATACTAGACGTGAGAAGCAAAAAAAGGTTTTTTCCCCATCTACTTAAGAAAGATATTTAGTTGAAAAATGTAAAAAGAATAAAATAAATTTTTGGTGTATTTACTCTAGTAGAGTAATTATTTACAATTACTCTAGATTGATTGCATAGTTACTCTACTAGTGTAATAATATATATATATTTTTTTATTTTTAGATTTTGTTACTAAAATATGTGCTTGTTTAGGTGGTGGTGGTGATGGTGCCAAACTAAACAAAATGTAGATAAATATAAAAGTAATAAATTAATTTAAATAAATAATATTATAAATGAGAAGAAGATTAAATTAAGTAATAATTATCCATAAGATATTAAACTTAATAATATTTAGTAGGGGAGTTATCTTTAATTAATTAGAAGAGATTAAACTAAAAGTAATAATTATCTATAAGAGATGCCCTAAATAAATCTATACTATATAATAATATAAAGAGTTAATAGCTAAAATGGTCCCTGAGGTTTGCTCACTTTTGCCACTTTAGTCCAAAACCTAAATTTTTTTACATCTAGGTCCCTGAGGTATGCATTTTGTTGCCATTTTGGTCCAAAATTTAAAAACCCTATTTTTTGACTGTTGCAACCTCCTATTTTGTCTTTTAGTTCAGGGGCATTTTGGTTATTTTGCTTTTCATTTAATATTTTCTTAATTCAAAAATTAATATATATATATATATATATATATATATTAATATACACACATCAGATGCAACAGTTCATCTTCATCATATTCTTCAGCACTCTCTCTCTCTCTCTCTTCTCTGAAATACCTCCACACCACCACCGCATCATCCCCACCACCACCATCCCACTGCCGCCAACACCACCACCACCGTGATGAGAACCGACATCGGAAAACGACACCCATCTCTCTCTCCTCTCTGTCGAACACCACCACCACCACCGTGATGAGAACCGGTGGAGCAGGTGATGGATCTAGGTTGTTTGCAGGTGGTTGGTGATTAGGGTTGTACGCAGGTTGTTTGGGATTAGGGTTTCAGTGAGGGTGGTGATGGTGGAGACGGTGGGGGGGATTGTGATGGTGGATGGGGTGGTGGGTTTAATAGTGGTGGTTTGCAGGTTCTTGGGATTAGGGTTTTCAGTAGGGGTGGTGGGTTGAATCATGTTGGTTGCTGATTTGGGTTAGGGTTCCGGTGTCGGTTGCTGAATCGTGTTGTTGCAGGTTTGGGGTTAGGGTTCCGGTGTTGGTTGCTGAATCGTGTTGTTGCAGGTTTGAAGGTGGTTGTGGTGGTGTGTTGTTGGAGGTGGTAGGTGAAGGAGGGAGACAGAGAGATGGTGGTGGTGGTGGTGATGAAATTGGGTACATGTCTGATCAACCTGGGTTTCTTGTTGCAGGTTTGAAGGTGGTTGTAACAAACAGGATGATCAAAACTTGAACCCAGTCCTTTTATTCACCACGAGGCTGTGATGATTTCACCTAATCCTTGTAACAAACAGGATGATCAAAATTGGGTCAACATTTGAGATTTTCCGCAGCTTGGCGTGGCAGAATCGGAGGAGGGCAAGTGCGCTTGCAACCTCTGTTTGCAGCCATGGCGGTTATTCCTCCTTGTTCCCAATGTAAAACAGATCTGAGCCTCGTTTCTTGTAACAACTGTCACTAAAATCAATAATTAGGACGATAATTAATCAAAAAGAAAATCCTAATTGAGACACCCAAGTAATTCTGCATTAGCCCTAAAATTTTCAGAACAATCGGAATCAGGATCAGGGCCCCTAAAACTCAAGGGGGACAAACCCTAGTTGAATAATTATCTAAATTATACGTTGCTTAAAGCTGGTTGGCCAAAATAGTTGATTCATGCAAGCTAGTCCCGAGCCTAGGCAGCCTATAATTAGACTGCTTAGCTTACGAACCGTAAGGGATCAGGCATACGGTCCGTAAGGGAGTCCCAAAAATTAGTATAAATAGCCGACCTTGGGACTTGCCTTCTGCCTTTAGAACGACGTTTATACCTTCTGTGTACGTCGAGTTATACTCAAAACAGTCCCCAACACACACACGAATCACGAGGTGCTGCCGCAATCAGGGTAATAACTCGATCGCTATTACGATTCAACATCCGATCGATTATACTATCCAACGATTGTCTGAGTGCTGCTCAAATTGAGCTGATACTTTGTTATTCATTGTGATTTCGACTTGAATGTTTGAGTGCTGTTCGAATTCGGACTATGCTCTGTCATTCGTTGTGAATCTATTGAATTATTAAGTATTGCACTTATTAATTGTTGTGAAGGTTTAATCTCGTGAATTGACGTAACTGCTGAATTAGTTACTAACCCGTTTGTGTGTGCATTTTATTTAAATTAGGTTAATCACAGGCAAATCCGTAAGGCTTAAACTCTGCTCGTAAAATCTGCAAAGTGAGTCATTCTCTTTTTACCAAATATGCTTTACAAAACTCCAAACTATTTTAAGTTATAATTACAGGGATTAAGTCTATGTAATAACCAAATTACAGCCGGTATGTGGGGTTTTGTATACATTACTTATTTCCCGTCACACTTGGACAACGAGTTAGCCAAGGGGTGATCTGACCACAGTCACAGACACCATTTGGACAACGAGATAGCCAATGGGTAGTCGAGTGACAAGTACTGTGGGTAGTTGGTTTGATATCAGAAACATTGTAATTCCCCTTAATACTGTAAATTATAACAAGTGTGTCGTTTTAATAAACTGAATGATTCACTCAGTATTTCCCCGCTGACAAAACCTTTTTCAAACATGTTTCAGGTGATCTGTTGTGAGCAAGGAAAAGTGCCGTGGAGCACTCTCAGCTTAGAAAAGTGGCTCAATGTAAATAAATAAACGAAACATGTTTTGAAAAATAAAGATTTCCCTGAGAAATCACATTATTGTAAATTACGGGAATTTATCCCTAAATTATGAAACGGGCAGTTTCAATTATTAAAAGATCCTGTTAAAAAAAAATAAAAAGTCTTCCGCTGTCGCCTAAATTAAATACCACGGGATTTCTGTCCCGCGACTCCTGAAACGGGTCAAACCGGGTCGGGGGCCGTGACAGAAATAAGGTGGTATCAGAGCCACTGTTTTAAGCTTACTGATTAAGCTCACTATTCTAATTGATTTAAGCCTATTACAATTAGGAAAAATTTTATTTGTCATTCTGTGAATATATGTGCATTAACTTATTAATTGTTGAAATTACAGTATGGGTAAACAAAAGATTTCTGCTATCCACCGCAAATTAGATAGTACACCTAAGGAACAAGGAACCTTCCTCCAATTCTCCCACCAAGTTAGAGGAAGGAATCTTTGTCCGTAAGGCAAATTATGAAAACCCGCTTACCCCGGAGAAAAGGAATTTGATTATTAGGAAGGGTCAAGAGAAAAAGAAACCCCAAACCAAGAGAGTGAGGTTTAACCCAGAGATTCAGGAAATTAGCAATAATCCACCAGGGGAAAATAACCTAGATGAAAAATGGGCAAATCTGTATTTGCTCGCTACCGTAGCAGAAAATGCAAATCTTTAAACTCTAAATCTAGAAATAAGTACTTCTCAGTAAATAAATAAATAAATCTGAGTGTGTTCTGTTTGCTATTATGTTGTACAAATTGGTGTGCAATAAAAAAAAATATTTATTTGTTAAACTTTGTTCCAAAGTTTTAACTTAGCATTTTTGTGCATTTTGCATATATGCTACACAGTATGAGTGAGCTATCCGAGGCGTTTCAGAACCTCAACCTCTGTCCTGTGCCAATTGAAGTCTCCCACAACTTCACTGGTTACATTGCTGACATAGAGGAACCTCTGAAATTCCAAGCTCCACCGCTGGAAAAAGCAAAACCTAAAAAGAGGAGAAGATATGTAGGGTGGCGAAAAGTGCGCAGAAGGAAACCTAGAAGACTCCCTAAAATAGAAAATCCTGTAAGTGTGAGCAAGGGAAAGGAAATAGAAACTGGAGAAAGTTCCAAACCAGTAGGGACAGAAATAGGGATAGACCTAAAGCAAAAGGGAATAGAGATCGGAGAAAGCTCTAAACAGCCAGAGGAGATCACATTCCAGGACGAAATAGACCGTCTACTGGCCAATTGTGACGTCATAGAGCCAGTCAACAATAATCTCTTCTCTTATCCTGCTACAGCCCAATTCCCAATAAACCTAGAACCAGTTATTCCAGACCCACTAGTACACACACGACCATTAGGCCAAATGGAAGAATGGTGGACCAATGACTGGCAATTCCAGAATATAGTCAATAGTCCCTATAGTTTTCTCCCACAGTTTGATCCAGAACCTGTCCCCAATCCGCCAATGAGCTATGAAAACCTGGCCGAGCTTCATCAGTTTGGTGAAGAACTGATAGGCACTGGGAATAGGATCAGGGAAATTGGGAAGCAGATTTCCTGGAAGTATGACGAAAGGGAACGTCACTACTGAACTGCCAGTAATCCAAGAATAGTGGGGAGGGTTTGGAAAAGTCTGTTTGTATTATAACTAATACAGTAAAACTAACTCTGTAAAATGGGCAATAAAACAATGTAATATAAAAGGTGTGTATTGAAGCAGGTATAATATATAAAACAAAACAGAAGTCTAGGCATCGACAATTTTGGTTATATTTGTATGTTGTAATAATCTATGTGTTATCTGTGCTGATTTTGTTACCAATAATTAGATACTAATAAATTACACTTATACCAATTATCAGATGGAAAACGCTAGTAATGAACCAGTTAATGAAGAGAATCAGTCTGAGCAAAATCAGGAAAACCAATACATGACTAAACAAGATATTGAAAATATCATCACTCAAGGGATAGCTAATGCTATTCCAGAAATCATGGCTGCTGCTAGGAAACCTGTTGAATCCCAACAAATCATTCCTAGTAAACGTACTCAGGAAGATAATTTTAGCCATAGTGTAAATGGAGGCGGCAATCATGATAATCATGATAACAATCCGCAACAGGCCCCACTCCCTAAGAAAATGAAAGCTGCAACGCCTGGTTGCACTTACAAGGAATTTCTTGCCTGTAAACCAGCAGAATTTGCAGGTAATGAAGGGGCAACTGCAACACTGCGATGGTTGGAGAAAACCGAAGCAGTAATTGCAATAAGTAAATGTGCTGAAGAAGATCAAGTGATGTATGCGTCAAACCTGTTCAAAGAAGGGGCGTTAGAATGGTGGAACACAGTGCTACAAGCAAAAGGAAGAAGAATGGCCTATGCAATGAATTGGGAAGAATTTAAGAATCTTGTAGAAAGAAAATTCTGTCCCGAATACGAAAAGGAATAAATGGCAAACAAGTTCCTGAGTCATCGTATGATAGGCGTCGACTGTCGGGGATATACTTCGACATTCTTCGAATATGCGAGAGTAGTACCTAACTTGGCTTCGCCAGAACCGGTACTCATTTCCCGTTATATTTGGGGATTAATCAGAGAAATCCACAACATTGTTAAAACTGCGAGACCACGCACTATTGACGATGCTGTAGAGTTAGCTAACACCTTAACCGATGTACTGGTGCGCACAAGAGAAGAAGATCGAAAGAAAGAATTGGCTCAAAAGATTACCCTAGGATTTCGTATGGGTAATAATAACCGCTTCAAAAGAAGAGGAACAGGGCAATCCTCATCACCTCCTGTCTGCAGAAATTGCAATAAGAAACACTATGGGCAATGCAATATAGTTTGCAACTTTTGCAAGGCAAGAGGACATCGTGAGGAGGATTGTAGGAAAAAAAACCAGAATTTGCTATAACTGCGGAGAAAGAGGGCATATCAAACCTGACTGCCCTAAGCTAGTCAAAACCGCAGATAATAAATGCAAACAAGCTGAAGGGACAACCAAGAAAAATGATCGCGCATTCCAACTGACCACTCAAGAAGCCGAACTCATTCCAGACGTGATACCGGGTACTTTCTTAGTGCATAACGTCTATGCAAAAGTATTATTTGACTCTGGTGCAAACCAAAGTTTCATTAATACTTCATTCTGCCAAGCTCTTAACCTACCTTTAACTACCCTTAGGCAGATTTTTACAGTCGAAACGGCAGATGGAAATTCTGTCAACATAGATAAGGTATTGCAAGAAGGAAAGATAGAACTATTAGGCCATAAGTTTTCTGCAAACCTGTTACCTATGAATTTAGCCGGATTCGATGTAGTATTAGGAATGGATTGGTTAGTCGCCAACCATGCTCGAATCCTGTGTGATAAGAATTCCGTAGAAATCCGTACCCCCACAGGAGAAGTAATCTTAATTACAGGAGATAGACCTCGGAAGCCATTAAAATTCATTTCAGTAATGAAATTGGCTAGTTATTCAAGGAAACAAGAAATGGTGTATATGATTTTTATAACCATTAACACTAAAAGTAAGGAACTCCAGGACATTCCTATAGTTTCAGAATACCCAGATGTCTTTCCAGAAGAATTACCTGGGTTACCACCAGATAGGGAAGTAGAGTTTAGAATTCATCTAATTCCAGGTACTACACCAATAGCTAAGGCACCTTATCGATTAGCACCTACTGAAATGCTAGAATTGAAAAAGCAATTAGATGAATTACTAAGCAAAGGATTTATACAACCTAGTTCATCCCCTTGGGGTGCACCAGTGTTGTTTGTGAAAAAGAAAGATGGGTCGATGAGAATGTGTATCGATTATAGGGAATTGAATAAGGTTACAATTAAGAATCGATACCCACTACCTAGGATTGATGATCTTTTTGATCAATTGCAAGGAGCTAGGTATTTCTCTAAGATAGACTTAAGATCTGGATATCACCAGCTGAAAGTGCAAGAGAAGGACATACCTAAAACTGCTTTCAGAACTAGGTATGGTCATTATGAGTTTACAGTCATGCCCTTTGGATTAACAAATGCTCCAGCCGCATTTATGGACATGATGAATAGGATCTGTAAACCATACTTGGATAAATTTGTAATCGTGTTCATTGACGATATACTCATTTATTCCAAAAGTCAGGAAGAACATTGTGAACACCTGCATGCACTCTTAACCTTGTTAAGAAAGGAAAAGCTTTATGCCAAATTCTCGAAGTGTGAATTCTGGCTGCAGGAAGTACAATTTTTAGGTCATATGGTGAATCACGAAGGAATTCACGTAGATCCTGCTAAAATAGAAGCAGTCACCAATTGGAAGGTTCCACGAACGGCTATGGAAGTTAGAAGTTTTCTAGGATTAGCTGGATATTATAGACGATTTATTAAAGATTTCTCTAAGATAGCTGTACCTTTGACTAAGCTAACCTGTAAGGCAGTTAAGTTCGAATGGGGAACTAGACAAGAGGAAGCTTTTAGGATTCTAAAGCACAAATTGACGAACGCTCCAATCTTAGCTTTACCCGAAGGAACCGAATATTTTGAAGTATACTGTGATGCTTCAAAATTAGGTTATGGATGTGTGTTGATGCAACGCAAAAAGGTAATTGCGTATGCCTCTAGACAGTTGAAAAAGCACGAGGAAAATTATACAACTCATGACCTAGAGTTAGGAGCCATAATTTTTGCCCTTAAGATCTGGAGACATTATCTGTACGGAAGTAAGTTTACTATCTATACAGATCATAAAAGTCTAAGGTATATATTTGGGCAAAAAGAGTTAAACATGAGGCAAAGAAGGTGGATGGAAATCCTAAGTGATTACGACTGTGATATTCAATATCACGAAGGAAAAGCGAACATAGTAGCAGATGCCTTAAGTCGTAAGTATCATGAAAAGCAAAAACGAGTCCGTGCTCTTCGGTTAAATCTACAATTAGATTTAATGGAACAATTAAAAAAAGTTCAAGGAACGGCAATCAAGGACGATGCCGAAGGAATGAAAGGTTACTTAAAGGAACTAGAACAAGGAAAAGATGGAATTTGGAGATTCCACAAGAAACGAATTTGGGTACCTAAGCAGGGAAAATTAAGAAATAAAATTCTAGAAGAAGCACATAAATCTAGGTATACTGTACATCCAGGAAACAATAAGATGTACCAAGATTTAAGAAATAATTTCTGGTGGATAGGAATGAAAAAGGACATAGCTGAATATGTAACCAAGTGTCTTACCTGTTCGCAAGTTAAGGCAGAACACCAAAAACCTTCAGGACTACTACAACAGTTAGAAATGCCTATATGGAAATGGGAACTCATAACAATGGACTTTGTTACTAAGTTACCCAAAACCAGAAAAGGTAATGATGCTATTTGGGTAATTGTGGATCGATTAACCAAATCAGCTCATTTTCTACCAATGAAGGAAACTTTTAGCATGGAAAGGTTAGCCAAGTTGTATGTAGATGAAGTAGTATCCTTACATGGAGTCCCACTCTCCATTGTATCGGATAGAGATAGTCGTTTCACTTCCTGTTTCTGGACAAGTTTCCAGGAGGCAATGGGAACTCCACTCAATTTAAGTACTGCATATCATCCTCAAACAGACGGACCCAGTGAAAGGACGATACAAACCTTAGACGACATGCTCCGAGCATGTGTAATTGATTTTGGTGGTAATTGGGATAGCCATTTACCATTGATTGAATTCTCCTATAACAATAGTTATCATTCAAGCATCGAAGCTGCTCCATTTGAAGCACTGTATGGACGCAAGTGCAGAACTCCCGTATGTTGGGCAGAAATAGGAGAAAGTCAATTATCAGGTCCAGAAATTGTGCAAGAAACTACTGACAAGATATCACAAATCAAGGAAAGACTAAAGACTGCTAGAGATCTTCAGAAGAGCTATGCATAGGAACAACACTGTAATTTCAAAGGGTTGAGGACTAAAGGTGAAACGTGAGCAAACCATATAGATCATCCTGGCATTTTCCTCTCTTTTTTTTTTGTTGGAGTTCTTATAAGTACTATAATAGTTAATGACTAAAGTTGAAATTTGACCAAACTACATGGTTTATCCAGACGTTTTCCTCTTATTTTTTTGTTGGAGTTTTTATAAGTACTATATATTGTGGGTAAAGATCAAAAATGTACAAATGAGTCTTAACATACTAGACGTGAGAAGCAAAAAAAGGTTTTTTCCCCATCTACTTAAGAAAGATATTTAGTTGAAAAATGTAAAAAGAATAAAATAAATTTTTGGTGTATTTACTCTAGTAGAGTAATTATTTACAATTACTCTAGATTGATTGCATAGTTACTCTACTAGTGTAATAATATATATATATTTTTTTATTTTTAGATTTTGTTACTAAAATATGTGCTTGTTTAGGTGGTGGTGGTGATGGTGCCAAACTAAACAAATTGTAGATAAATATAAAAGTAATAAATTAATTTAAATAAATAATATTATAAATGAGAAGAAGATTAAATTAAGTAATAATTATCCATAAGATATTAAACTTAATAATATTTAGTAGGGGAGTTATCTTTAATTAATTAGAAAAGATTAAACTAAAAATAATAATTATCTATAAGAGATGCCCTAAATAAATCTATACTATATAATAATATAAAGAGTTAATAGCTAAAATGGTCCCTGAGGTTTGCTCACTTTTGCCACTTTAGTCCAAAACCTAAATTTTTTACATCTGGGTCCCTGAGGTATGCATTTTGTTGCCATTTTGGTCCAAAATTTAAAAACCCTATTTTTTGACTGTTGCAACCTCCTATTTTGTCTTTTAGTTCAGGGGCATTTTGGTTATTTTGCTTTTCATTTAATATTTTCTTAATTCAAAAATTAATATATATATATATATATTAATATACACACATCAGATGCAACAGTTCATCTTCATCATATTCTTCAGCACTCTCTCTCTCTCTTCTCTGAAATACCTCCACACCACCACCGCATCATCCCCACCACCACCATCCCACTGCCGCCAACACCACCACCACCGTGATGAGAACCGACATCGGAAAACGACACCTATCTCTCTCTTTCTCTCTCCAAACACCCATCTCTCTCTCCTCTCTGTCGAACACCACCACCACCACCGTGATGAGAACCGGTGGAGCAGGTGATGGATCTAGGTTGTTTGCAGGTGGTTGGTGATTAGGGTTGTATGCAGGTTGTTTGGGATTAGGGTTTCAGTGAGGGTGGTGATGGTGGAGACGGTGGGGGGATTGTGATGGTGGATGGGGTGGTGGGTTTAATAGTGGTGGTTTGCAGGTTCTTGGGATTAGGGTTTTCAGTAGGGGTGGTGGGTTGAATCATGTTGGTTGCTGATTTGGGTTAGGGTTCCGGTGTCGGTTGCTGAATCGTGTTGTTGCAGGTTTGGGGTTAGGATTCCGGTGTTGGTTGCTGAATCGTGTTGTTGCAGGTTTGAAGGTGGTTGTGGTGGTGTGTTGTTGGAGGTGGTAGGTGAAGGAGGGAGACAGAGAGATGGTGGTGGTGGTGGTGATGAAATTGGGTACATGTCTGATCAACCTGGGTTTCTTGTTGCAGGTTTGAAGGTGGTTGTAACAAACAGGATGATCAAAACTTGAACCCAGTCCTTTTATTCACCACGAGGCTGTGATGATTTCACCTAATCCTTGTAACAAACAGGATGATCAAAATTGGGTCAACATTTGAGATTTTCCGCAGCTTGGCGTGGCAGAATCGGAGGAGGGCAAGTGCGCTTGCAACCTCTGTTTGCAGCCATGGCGGTTATTCCTCCTTGTTCCCAATGTAAAACAGATCTGAGCCTCGTTTCTTGTAACAACTGTCACTAAAATCAATAATTAGGACGATAATTAATCAAAAAGAAAATCCTAATTGAGACACCCAAGTAATTCTGCATTAGCCCTAAAATTTTCAGAACAATCGGAATCAGGATCAGGGCCCCTAAAACTCAAGGGGGACAAACCCTAGTTGAATAATTATCTAAATTATACGTTGCTTAAAGCTGGTTGGCCAAAATAGTTGATTCATGCAAGCTAGTCCCGAGCCTAGGCAGCCTATAATTAGACTGCTTAGCTTACGAACCGTAAGGGATCAGGCATACGGTCCGTAAGGGAGTCCCAAAAATTAGTATAAATAGCCGACCTTGGGACTTGCCTTCTGCCTTTAGAACGACGTTTATACCTTCTGTGTACGTCGAGTTATACTCAAAACAGTCCCCAACACACACACGAATCACGAGGTGCTGCCGCAATCAGGGTAATAACTCGATCGCTATTACGATTCAACATCCGATCGATTATACTATCCAACGATTGTCTGAGTGCTGCTCAAATTGAGCTGATACTTTGTTATTCATTGTGATTTCGACTTGAATGTTTGAGTGCTGTTCGAATTCGGACTATGCTCTGTCATTCGTTGTGAATCTATTGAATTATTAAGTATTGCACTTATTAATTGTTGTGAGGGTTTAATCTCGTGAATTGACGTAACTGCTGAATTAGTTACTAACCCGTTTGTGTGTGCATTTTATTTAAATTAGGTTAATCACAGGCAAATCCGTAAGGCTTAAACTCTGCTCGTAAAATCTGCAAAGTGAGTCATTCTCTTTTTACCAAATATGCTTTACAAAACTCCAAACTATTTTAAGTTATAATTACAGGGATTAAGTCTATGTAATCACCAAATTACAGCCGGTATGTGGGGTTTTGTATACATTACTTATTTCCCGTCACACTTGGACAACGAGTTAGCCAAGGGGTGATCTGACCACAGTCACAGACACCATTTGGACAACGAGATAGCCAATGGGTAGTCGAGTGACAAGTACTGTGGGTAGTTGGTTTGATATCAGAAACATTGTAATTCCCCTTAATACTGTAAATTATAACAAGTGTGTCGTTTTAATAAACTGAATGATTCACTCAGTATTTCCCCGCTGACAAAACCTTTTTCAAACATGTTTCAGGTGATCTGTTGTGAGCAAGGAAAAGTGCCGTGGAGCACTCTCAGCTTAGAAAAGTGGCTCAATGTAAATAAATAAAAGAAACATGTTTTGAAAAATAAAGATTTCCCTGAGAAATCACATTATTGTAAATTACGGGAATTTATCCCTAAATTATGAAACGGGCAGTTTCAATTATTAAAAGATCCTATTTTAAAAAAATAAAAAATAAAAAGTCTTCCGCTGTCGCCTAAATTAAATACATTGGATTTCTGTCCCGCGACTCCTGAAACGGGTCAAACCGGGTCGGGGGCCGTGACATTTCTTTTTACAAATCGGTTTTTGTTTTGATTTGTTTTTGTGATGGTTTCTGGTTTTGTGTTTTAGAGAGAGAGAGAGAGAGAGAGAGAGAGAGAGAGAAAGAGAGGGGGATACGGAGGAATGTTAGTGTCGCCGGCGTGAGGAGGTGGCGGAGGTGGCAGAGGTGGCGGTGGTGGCGGCAGAGAGGAGTAGAGGGAGAGAGAGAGGAGGTGGTAGGTTTATTATTTTTAATTAATAATTAGTTATAATAAAATGAAAATGACCATTTTACCCATGTGCAACAGGACAAAACTTGAGTTTTTTTTTGAGAAATCTGAGTAGATTTCATTTTTGGACTAAAATGGCAAAAAAATGCAAACCTCGGGGACCCAGATGTAAAAAATTTGGGTTTTGGACTAAAGTGGCAAAAGTGAGCAAACCTCAGGGACCATTTTGGCTATTAACTCTAAAAGAAACCACTGTTGGGACACTTGTCATCATATTAGGGCATCTCTTATAGATAATTATTATTTTAATTTAATCTTTTATAATTAAAATTATTAGAAAACATAATATTTATTTACTATAATTTGTAACCTAATATTTATTTCTATTAAATCTTTACGGCTCTAATACCATGATCTACACAAATTATATGCGGATATAAATAATAAATATTATGCTTTCATGGTATTAGAAAACATAATATTTATTTAATTATTGGTAATCATTTAATATTTACTTATACAAATTATCTCTTATAGATAATTATTATTTTAAAGTTATATATCACTTTTACCCTTTTAGCCCAATAATTTTTTTAACATATGAGCCTCCAACATCTTCTTTTCTAACCCTTTTGGCCCCTAACACTAACCTCATCCATTAAATGTTAGGGGCCAAAAGGGTTAAAAAAAAGACGTTAGGGGCCAAAAATGTTAGAAGAAAAACGTTGGGGGCTTAGAGGTTAAAAAAATTCTTTAGAGAAAATTACGATTTTGGCCCCTGTAGTTATATCACTTTTACCCTTTTAGCCCAAAAAACAATTTTTTAACATCTGAGCCCCTAACGTCTTCTTTTCTAACCCTTTTGGCCCCTAACACTAACCTCGTCCATTAAATGTTAGGGGCCAAAAGGGTTAAAAAAAGACGTTAGGGGCCAAAAAGGTTAGAAAAAAAGACGTTAGGGTCATAGATGTTAAAAAAATTCTTTTTGGGGTAAAAGGGTAAAAGTGATATAATCAATGGGCCAAAATCGTAATTTTATTATTTGATGTATGAAATTAGATTTATTCAATTCGTACAATACACGAGATTTTTTAAGGATATATATTTTTTATTATTTAGTACAGAAAATTACATTTATTCAAACCGTGTAATATGCATATTTTTAAAGATGTATTTTTTTATTATTAGGTATATAAAATTACATTTATTCAACCCGTGTAATAAATGAGGTTTTTTAAAGATGCATTATTTTATTATTTGGTAAACAATATTACATTTATTCAACTCGTGTAATACACATGGTTTTAAAGATATAACTTTTTTATTTTGTATATAAAATCACATTTATTCAACCTGTACAATATTGTTCTTATAGATATAACTTTTTATTATTTAATATATAAATTATATTTATTCAACTTGTGCAATAAAGAAGGTTTTTAAAGATATATTGTTTTATTATTTAGTATATAAAATTTATTTATTCAACCCGTGTAATACACGGGGTTATAACCTAGTAATATTATAAATGAGAAGAAGATTAAACTAAATAATAATTATCCATAAGATATTAAACTTAATAATATTTAGTAGGAGGGTTATCTATAGTTAATTAGAAGAGATTAAACTAAAAATAATAATTATCTATAAGAGATGCCCTAGTATGATGACAAGTGTCCCAAAAGTGGTTTATTTTATTATATAGTAAAGATTTATATGTAATATTATTTAGATTTAGATTTAGATTAAGTTAAAAATTTTATTTTACTAGCATATTATTAAATATAAACTCAAAGTTTATAAATAATAAACTTCAAATCCATTTAATTTTATAAAAAATATAAATAAAACAGAAAAATATAAAAATATAAATATAAATAAAACTTTAAATTATTTTAGTCAAATATAATTAATTAAAAGATAGACTCTCTAGATATTAAGGGGCATTTAGTCATTTTAGTAAGACTTAACAAAAAAAAGTTAACAAGGTTTGGCCTTAGTACTCAACATTGTGACAAGATTTGGCCTTAGTACTCAACATCGTAACAAATTAGAATATTAATACCTGATTTTGCAACAAAAACTATTAGTACTTGATATTGAAATTTGACAGAAACCACAAGAACCAACGGTGTAATTTTTTATTTTTGTAACTTGAGCTTAAATCTGCCATTTCTTTAATGATTGGTTTAGTTTTGTCGTTATGAACTAAAAAGATTAAAACCTTAACAAAAATCAAGATAATTATAATTGATGAACAAAAAGTAATTTATATTTATACCTGACAAATTTACTAATGGTCGCGTTGTGTGTTTTTCCAACCGAAGAAAAGGCATGTCGCGTTGTGTGTTTTTCCAACCGAAGAAAAGGCATGTACCGGACTTTCATCTCTGTAACAATCTTATTATAAATGAAAATTATAAAATAATAATGATGTAGTGTTTTATGTTTTTTTTTTAATCAATGTTTAATGCTTTTAACTCCAAATATATTTACTTTGCAATTAACCCACTCAATAAAACTAAAAGAATTTCACTAATGTTCAGATTTGCCATTTTTTTGTCCGAGGAATTGGTCGTAAGTAAAATTTCGTCGATAAAAGTCATTTTTGTGACATCTGCGCTTGCGTAATCATTGTATAATTCCGAACAATTCAAATATCAATAAAACAATGTGTTTTGATCCCAATATTTATTTATTTATGTTTGACATTTTTGCACGTTATGATTTCGTTCGATTTCAAACTCTTAAACGATTTCTGGAAAGTTATACCCAAACTGATGCGTAAACATAATCAGTTTAACGCGACATACACTCCGGAACAGTGACACAAGCTTAACATACCTTAAATAACCTTTACATAACTTAGAAATAAGTTTTGAAGGGTTTAGTATGGCAAAAACAAGTTTATTCGATCACAGTGACTATTTGCGACAAACTGCAAAAGTCTGCCAATTCGTCTAGCAACGTACACTCCGGAACAAGATCATAAGCTAAACATACCCTAAATACCCTTAACATAGCTTAGAAATAAGTTTTGAGGGGTTCGGAATGCGAAAATGCGCTTATTTGATCATAGGGACTAAAAACGTCAAAACTGCGAAAGTTTGCATATACGTGCATATCTTGCGTTCTGACCATATCCGGACATCCAAAAATTTTGGTAATCACTAGAATATTTTATTTTAGTGATAGGAATGCAAAATACCATTCGTCGCTTAATTTGAATCGTTTTCGCTTCCGTTCGAGTTTCTTCATAATTAACCGAAAAACGCGATCGTACGACCAAACGAACCGACATCCATGATATTTCCAAGCATATTTCAAGTCCCCTATACTTTAACATCATTGTAGAGCCTTGAAAATTGGTTAACGAGTCGAAAACATGTTTAAGTGTGTGCAGGGACTAAAACTGTCAATTCTGAAACCTTTATCCCTGTCCTCGCGTCGTGCGACCCCTAGGAGGTGCCTCTGTTGCGCCACGCGACCCCTGCTTTTTGACAGCAAGCTGATTACTAGCTCCTAGCTGGTTTCAACTTGGTTTGTTTGATGGTTTTCATTGTTTGGAGGCCAAGTATAGTATTCCCCAAGGCTTCACACCTGGTCCTAACACTTGTATGGACTAGATTATTCCTTGGGCATCACATAACACACTTGTAATGATCTTGTGCACTTCAAACAACTATATATACCCTTCAAATCTACCCATTTTCATTGCTCATTCTCATTTTCTCATCTCTACAACTCTAAGTAGAGGCTACCACTTGTTTGGAGGCCTCTTACCTGAGTTTTCTAGTTCATTTTCCAGCCTTAGAGCATTTTGTAAGTGTTCTTTCATGGCTGTTTGACTATCGTTTGACTTTCGATTTTGACCATGAATTGGTCAATTCAAAGTTCAATCGAACTTTGCAACGTGATCGTAATCATGATGGTTATAATCCCTTGCAATTATACCCACTGATTACCACGTTTACTAGTCGTAGTGACGAGTCAAAGTTTCGGTCAAAATGCACGTTTATGTGCATTTTACGACGAAACTATTTTCGGGTATCAAAACACTTTGTTTTGATACCAAATCAGTTTTCTAACTTAGTTAAACATGTTTTAACATGTTTAACTCGTCACTACTAGTTTAGTGCTTATTTAGGGTCGTAAGTCAAGCGGTCTTAACAACCGCTTAGACTTTCGAACCTGACCCGTTTGGTCGATCATTAGGATCCGACCAAACATATTTTGTGACCATAATTGCATAGGGAATAACCTTCCGAGGTTATACCATATGGTCACTTAGTTTAATTAGTTGTATGATAGGTAGTTTATATGCCTTAGGAAAATGGCCAAAATGTCCTTTTTGCGCATAATATCATTTTAAGCATATATAACCAAAATTTTGACAGCTTAACTGATTATGCAATATAATTAAACATGTTAGGGCATATAATACTTATCATAGGGCTAGTTAGACCATCCGAACGCGCTTTTGCGCAAATGACGCGTTAAAGTAGCGTAAACTACCTTAACGGGCCATAACGGGTCATAATCACTTAGGATAGGTTTCAAATCAGAATGTAGGATTTGTTAAACCATATCATATGAGTTCCAACACTGAAGAAACACTGGTTCAACAGATCAGAATCAATTGGACCAGGGGGTTTGAATCTGCATAAAGGGGTGAGTCCTCTTGTTCGATTCGGGGTTTGGCTTATCTTCTTCTTCGACGATTACTGCAAAACAATCAGCCGTTAGACTCGCCACGGGGAGAATGGGTGTTCTCTCCGTGACCACCCTCTGGCGTGAAAATAAGTACAGGTTTCAATGAAGAAGAAGAAGTAGTATTGAAAGTGAAGTGAATGTAACTTGAGAAATTGTACCTGAATTATCTTATTTATAACCGAAGTTTGGGCGGGAAAGTTTGTTGATGGAGGACGTAACAGAAAGTAATTTCCGTGAGCGGTTATTTTCTCCACCGTTAATCACTAACGGATGTGTGTGCACACAGATCGTAGTCATGATCAACGGCTGGGGAGATGCCACGTGGAAAGTGGGCAAGTGTGGATCTTCCTTCAATTTGGTGCCATCATCGTGACTTTGAGGAGTGCCCAGGATGATGCCACATGGCCATTCGGTTATAACTGAATGGTGATGCACGATAAAGCCTTCTAGAAAGTTTACAGCTGTAATCCCATGTGGCTTTGCTTCGTGTAAATTCTGTTATAACAGAAAAGTTATTTTTATCCAAGTCTAGATGACATTTACGCGGAGATGTTGTTAGGACCTTATCCTAACTGTTCTGTTGCATGAGAGCTTGCGCAAGGATATGCTATTTGCTTTCTCTTGGCGCGTGGATGTTGGAGTTTGCTTTCTTTTAAGTTCTTTTCTATAGAACCAGTGCACTGCCGCACAAGGTTCTTTGATAGAGGTCCGTTTGGTGGTGAAGTTGTGGTATTGTCCCGAACACCTGCGCAAGGTTTTTGGGACCTTACCCCTTCAAACACTCATTTGGTTTACAAGACCTCATTCTATCCGATCATCCGGTTTAGGATCCGATTATTAACATAGTTACCTATATTAGGTGCCGTTTGATTCCGTGATCCTTTGAGCGTTACTTGGTCTTTATTCCAAGACTATTAAGCAATCTCAAGTGAGTACATAGCCCCCTCTTTTCCCGCTTTCAAATATTTTGGGGTGATACACATGTGCCTACTTGTTACTTTCGTGCTTTTCATGCTTTTCATGACATATACTTGCTATGTTCATCTAGTACACATATAGTACATGATTTCAATTATGCTTTGCTATGTATGTTGACTGAGCATGCTAGCACATTGATTTCAAAGATACTTTTGTTGCATATGTTTACTCAGCATATGGGCACATTGATTTACATTACACTTTTGCTATGTATGTTGACTGAGCATGCTAGCACATTGATTTCATGGACATTTCTATTTCGTATGTTTACTTAGCATACTTAGTACATGGTTTTTACATGACATGCTTACATTGGTTATGACATTTGGTATGTTTTAACGGGACAAAAATACATTCATTAACATTGATCATGTCGCTCGGTAGTATGTAATGGTACCATACGACTTGACAAATCCCGTTCCCAGCTTCCTAGGTTTGTTTAGAAGAAGGGAATGACAGAATCCGAAAATGTTTTTGATAAAGCTTTGACTTGTTAAGGGTTTATCCGACAGTCTCAAGGCTTGAATGTATGCGATAAACACAACCACATAAATGTTCTATTCGTAAAGCATTGATTTTGCAAAACATAACTTTTGATTTAAACTATGTTTATTCAAAGACATTGTTTTGTACATGACATTTGGTTACACATTGACATTATACATATGGTTTGAGTAAATACTTTTTACTTGCCATACTTTTTAAAAAGGTTCATGACTACTTTTTGTTAAACACTTCTTTTAACTACAAGTCATGAATCCTTCATCAACAAAACCTACGTATCTCACAACCATTTTTATGCTGAGGTACCTATTTTCACATGTGTTTCAGGAGCTAATGTATGATGATGATCGTGACACACTTAGGCGGACTTGGGCCTTAGTGACTTAAAATGAAGCAAGAACAGTTTAATTTATGTTATATTTTCTTTATTTCCAAGACTATGTAAACATTAATTCTAATAAAACCAAACTTTAAGTACCATGTGTTGTGAAACAATAATTCTGTTACGACACTCCTCGACGTTTCCGCCGCGATTTGTTGTTTTACGCGGTCGGGGTGTGACAGAAGAGTTGGTATCAGAGCTCATGGTTATAGGGAATTAGGTTATTAGTAATGCTTTGACCTAATCTATAACCTTTCCATAACACAAGTTATGTGGATGCATACGTCTGTCGACTTCGTCTTGTATCGAGTCTTGCATTGTTCGTGGCACGAAGATCGAGGAAATAAATTAAACAGTTAATTTCACATGAAGATGTTAATTCCGTATGAAGTATCATTTAGTAATTCCGTGCGGAATTAGTCTGTATTTCCGTTTGACTTGTAATTTCACATGTATGTAATTTCGTGTGAGTATGATTCGTGCGGAATTAGTCAGTCTATAAATAGGAGTCATTTCGTGTCAGTTGGTACGAAATTACTTGTGTGTTTTCCGACGGCGAAGCTCTGTCGAAGTGTCTTCAGACCTCTAAACGTATCAGAATCAATACAAAGACAGTTTAAAGTGAAATCTAGCTGAATCAACCTCATTATGTCTGTTTCCGCCTTTCATTTTGAGTAGAACACCTCTGATTGACTCGTTTCGGGTCCGAAAACGATCCTACAACTGGTATCAGAGCACAGGAGGAGGATTTCTGCAGATTTCAGCCTGATTTCATCTCATTTTCTTACTTCTACACCTTCTTTTATCAATTGAACAAGTTTGAACGGACAAAATGATCTGAATTCCACACACAACATGCAAAATAGTGTTTTAACAAAGCCTTGAGAAAATTGGACATTAACTGGATCTAAAACTGATAAAATCTTTAATTCCGCATGAAATTCTGTTCGAAAATAATGACATCATCTTAATTCCGCGTGGAAGTGCACATTGATTCCGCACGAAATTAACAGTTTCTCATAATTTCGTTTGAAAAATTTCTAATTCCGCACAGAATTAGAATTCCGTTTGAGTATTTTCGTTTCAAAGCATAATTCCGTTTGAACTCTGAGTAATTCCGCACGGAATTACCTGATATCGTTTGAAAAAGTTTAATTCCGTTTGAAGTTGTGTGTTGCAGGTAATTTCGTTTGAAGGACTTAATTTCGTTTGAAAATGTCTGACGAGGAATTCTACAACGCGTTTGCTTCATCCCCGACTACTCCAGCTGCCATTGCCCAAAGCATGAACATGGTGAATGAAACCGGAACTTTGCAAAAGCCCCCGAAGCTTATGGGAATCGAGGAATATTATGGATGGAAAGATCGATTCAAAAACTGGGTACAAGCCAATCATTTGAGGTCTTGGGAATGCATTGAGAAGAAGTTTGTTAGACCGCGTACAGATTTGGGTGTTACAAAAGCAATTTCTGAATTGAATGATAAAGAGAGAGACATGTATAAAGCAGAAAAGATGATGATCAGTCTTTTACAGCAGGCTGTAAAAGAAGACATTTTTATCCTGCTTCAACATGATAACACTGCACGTTCAATCTGGGATGCTTTGAAGGTTAAATTCGAGGGTAGTGAGAAAATGATCAGAAGCAAGAAAGCATTACTAAACTTGGCGGGAGAAACATCAAAGAAGCTGATTGAAAGATATTACCACTTAGTTCGATCTATGTCTTTGTTGGGAATAGAGAAAACTCAAGATGAGTGGGTCGATAAGTTAGCTGATGCTTTACCTCAAAAAGAGTGGGGTATATTTTTGATGATTCTTAAGAACACTGGGGAATATGATGGATTGACTATTTCACAGTTCCTTGAAAAGATTGAAAGTCGGGATCTTGAACAGCAAAAGATTGCAAGGATGAACAATCCGAGCAATCAACAAGATGTGAAAATGTACTACAAAGGTAGTGTTCAAGATGTTGAAATGAGCCCGAAAATCCAAACTGCTTTTAGTGCTGGGAACTCATCTGGAAATGTTGATCAAAGCTCAAACAGCAGTAATGGAATTTCTTCATATCTGAGTGTTAATCCAAAGAGGTCAACTTCAAGCTTTCAGCATCAAAGCTCAAAAACAGGAAATGGTTGTGTGATACAGTGCAACATTGCATTGAATCTCCCAAATGGTTAGAGTTTATCCGAAGAAGTTGCAAGAGATCACATGGCATTACTTGCTACAGTTTTGGAGACTTATGAGGGATTGGTTGCAGGAAGGATCGGAAATCCTATGCTGACGAAAGAGGATTACGATCAGATAGACGCTGAAGAGATGGAGCTCATGGACATCAAATGGTGTCTAGCTAGTGTCCTGAGAAGAGCTGAAAAATTCAAAATGATTACAGGAAGAAATGATTTTCTGGATGCACATGTTTCTACTTTGGGTTTTGATAAATCTAAAGTTACATGTTTTCGATGCAGGGAGAAAGGTCATTTCAAGAGAGAATGCAAAAATCAGGAAGCTAGTGGAGCAAAGAATCCTTTTGGAAAAGATGATTACTATCGAAAAGTCATATATCAACAGGTTGCTCATCAACCTCATCAACAAAAGGAACCACAAACTGCTCATGCTAAAATGATCGAAGATGCAAACAAGAAAGCTTGTTATGGTATCATTGATCAAGAAGATGAACAGGTGGTAGCAGGCTTCAGCTGGGATAAATATATCCCATCTGATTTAAAAGTTGTAGCTTTAATTGCAGAGATAGTTCAAAAGCCTGATTTGTATTCAGAGTGGATGAAGATATTTGATAGAAATGATTCAAGTCAAGAAGAAGAATCTGTTTCATCTGATGAAAGTTCAGAAAGAGCAATGGTTTTTGATCAAACACCATCTGATTCTGGTTCTTCAGATGACAGTTCTGAAAAGAAAATAGATTTTGATCAATCTCCAACTGATGATAGTAGTGACGATGAAGAAGAAAAGCATATTAACATTGCAAAAACTCAACTATCTCCTGAAAGTTTTCAATTTTATTTTGCAGATCGCATGGAGAAGTTGAAAAAGAAACGAGCAACAAAGGAGTTGAAAAAGGAGAAAGTTGATGAAGTTAAAGTTACTAAGCAGGTAGTTAAAGAAGAAAAGGTGGTTGAAGTTGAAAAAGTTGTTGAAGTCGAAAAGATTGTGGAAGTCATCAAGCCTTGTTTGAAGTGTTCAGAATCTTGCAAACAGTGTGCAGAAAAAGATGAAAAACTAAGTGAGAAAGACAAGATGATAGAAAAGTTATTGTTTGATCTCAACTACGTGAAAGAATCTTATGATGTATTAAACAGAACAGTAACTGGTCTGCAAAATACTAATTCTGAAAGAGAAGATGCACTGACAATGCTGAATGCTGTGATGATGTCGAAGCAGAAAGCTATCAATTTCTATATTGAAGAAAGTGCAAAGTGGAAGCAAGAGTTGGAAACTGAAAAAATTGAGAATGAGAGAATCAGACGTTTATTACAGGGTTATTCTAGTTCTGATTATCTTATTGATTGAATTTATCCAACTGTTGCAGGTCTTGAAGCATTTCAAGATGAAAAGCCAAAGAAGAAGGATACTGGTAAGAAACAGAGCGTTAGTTATAACAAGTGTCCGCCTCCGATCAGGGACGGTTATTCTCCCAGAAAACCAAATGAGGAGCAAGTCGAAAAGGCAGTCAATATAAAGTTAAAATCCAAAACAACTGATGATTTACCAGAAAACATTGACGTTACTTTTACATCGTCTGACACTGATCATGAGTCTGAATTAATCAAAAAGGTGGTCAATCAGGTGTTGGATACAGATGAGGAGTCGGAGTCAAAGTCTGAGTCTGGAAATTCGCGTTCGTCGGTCAACAGTTCAAAGACGTCGGTTAAACAGGCTTATAGTATAGAATTTTTGCTATCAAAATCTAATTTGAATGAGGAAACATTTGAAGTTGCATATACTTTGAATGATTCTGACAAATTATATTCTGATAAAGAGTTTCCAATAAGAAGTGTTCAAATTGAAAATATCAAAAAGGTTTTCAAAATGACAGAAATTAATATTTCTGAAATACAAGATTTAAATCTTACTGAAAAACCTAAAAAATACACTTCAAGAGTTCAACAAAAGTTAAACAAGAAAAAAGGTTACAATTCTGGTTCTGATTTTCAAAAGAAACCAAACCATAATGGTAATTTCAAAAAGAAAGGTTTAGGTTTTACTCCATCAGAAAATGATAAAAATGAGAAAATTTCTAAAACAAAAACAAAATTTGTTTCAGGAGGAAGTGCTGAAGAAGAACAGAAGAAACCATTCTGGAGACAATCAAACCAGGAGTTTCTTGCTAAGAAGAAGAGAATAGGGACTGGAGTTTTTCATCGAAAGGAGACTAGAACCTGTTTTAAATGCAATGAAGCTGGTCACATTGCATGGAATGGTCCATTGGATACAAAAACAAAACAGGGAGTTTCTGAAAAACTTAAAGGAAAGGTTGTTGAAGAAAGGGAACCACCAACTGAAAAATTCAAAATTTTTGAAAATTCAACATATGAAGTTGGTGAGTGTTCAAAGAAAAATTTTTACAAAAAGAGAGCCAAAGACATCCAAATGTGGGTTGTTAAGAAGTCTGATGTAAAATTCAGCAATGAACCTGATTCCACAAAATCAGAGGAGCCACAGGTTGAGGTTAAAGTGGAAAAATCAGTGCCTTCAGTGGATGATGTTAATTTTCCACCATTGAAGGATGAAAATTTTAAACAAAAAATTGGTAAAGTTGAGATCTTGAATCAATTCTATTCTGAAAAGAAAGAATTTGATGTCGAGAAAGCATTTAATGGAAATGTGAAAAGATTTTTGGGAAAATGGTCGAGGGAAAGGCCAAAGGGGTTAAAGATTTTTATGCTACAAAGAAGGCAACTTATAACCCAACTGAATCAGAGTTAAAATCACCCAAGGTTGGTCAGACTTGGGTGGAAATTCTTTTTCCTTAAAAATCTGACTTGCCGGAGCTCCCAAGTTTGTAATCATGGAGCAGGAATCGGCATCATTCTTGATAAAATTGATTTTGTGAATGAATTTTAAAATCGTTTAAATTTTTATAGGTTGTGACTTGCCGAAGCTTCCAGGTTGGTAAGTATGAAGCAGGAATCGGCATCTTTATTGGTAAAATGAATTTGTGTAGATGTTTTATTCCTACAAGTGGTACAGATAGTAATTTTACACGTGATTCGTCAAGGTCATTAGATTGAATTTGATGTAATCGTCATACATGTGATTAAACAAAATGATGATCCCCGAACCTATAACTGGTTAAAACAAAACTTATTTTCCGGAAAAATCATTTTGATTAAAACAAACTTAAGTGTTTTGAAATATTAATGGGAAAATAGTTTGTTGAAAGGGGGAGTTCTGATTGTTTATGCTAAGTGGATGGCGAATTGAAGCAATTCACACAGTTGTCACTTTACTTGTACAGTTTGTTTTCAAATTCTTTTAAAGGTGTTCGCATTTTAGGGGGAGTAAAAATTTTCAAAAAATCCAAAAATATTAGAAAATTTGAAAAAGCCAAAAACATGATAAAATCAAAAATGAGTATTCTTGTGAAAAAGAGGAAATGATAGTACATCAGTGGACTATCACAACATGCTAAAGAAATGGAATGTTAAATGTGATAAACAATCTCACTGTGGATGTGTCAGTAGGTTTTTGTACATTTAGTAGACTGAGACGAGATATAAACCTAAATTTCAAACTTGCTTATATCGTGGGGAACATTTCTTGGATATATGAGTAACCCCTGAAATCTTGTTTGAAAGGTCCCTCTTTCTGAGATACTAGGTCTTTATACTCAGTGATATCTGGGGTATTATCCCTGGACTTCTGATTTTGCGGAAGCAATAGCCTAGTCCCCGTATAATACTTTGCAATATGCTTGAAATATAGCACAACCCTTAGTACAAAACATGATGAAACATTAAAAAATGCTTGAAAAATGCTAATCATGTGCTGTTGAAGAAAAGATCCTCTAAAGGGGACACACCTAAAGTTGAACCGTCATATCTCTGCTGAATGGAAGTTCTGACCTGAGCTCTCACGGTTTCGCATCTAACCCCCTTACAGATATCATCTAGGTATACTCACCTGTAAGACTGAATATTGGGATCTGGATACGGGAGTATATTCAAGTGGTGGGACATGCGAATAAATTTAAGTGCTTAAAACACTAACTCATATCTCGAAACAGTTGAACTTTGTGTGAAAATTTAAGTGGACAAGTATACTGACAATCTAGGTGAATTGTTTAGAACTTAAAATGTTTTAAAGCTTAACGGTGTTGGTGATTTGTCTTAAAAACTGATATGATCCTCTTACACAAACTCACCAAAATATTGTCTGTAAATATTTTTTACTGTATTTCATTCCTATTCAAAAATCCAAAAAGATTTTGAGTGTGTGTTAGCATAAATTTTGAAAAAAAAAATCAAAAAGATTTTCGACAACTGGTGTTGAAAAGCTGATTTTCAAAATTCCGAGTGCTAAGCATGATGACCATTTTATGAAAGGGAGTCTATGTTGATAATCAAATATGTTTTAATCAATCCTACATGTGGTTCATCAGAAATTATCTTTGATTAAATCATTCTAGTGTAATGTGAGGGAGAGTCTTGATATATAAATTTGATAAATGTTAAATTTGTGAAATTTATTATGAGGAAGAGGACGTGCAGGACAATCTGGATTCTGAGGTTAAGATTTGAGCCAGATTTCGATCCTGATCCTATGAAAGCTTCCAGCATAATGTGAGCCAGGTTACGATTATGAAGCTGATGATGCTGATGAACTTCAGGAATCGAGAGATCTGATCAAGTGAATTATAGAGCTAGAAAGCCAGGTTACGATTATGAAGCAGATGATGCTGATGAACTTAAGGAATCAAGAGATCTGATCAAGAGAATTATAGAGCTAGAAAGCCAGGTCACGATCCTGATTCATTGAAGATCAACATCCGAAGGGAAAAGAGATTATTCGAGGGGAATATGTTGGTGCTAAAGGAAAGAGAAAAAGAGAGCAGACAGACTGATAAAGACTGAAGCTGCGAAGATCGACACAGTAGACTCATCAACATCCGAGGGGGAGTCTATTGATGCATACGTCTGTCGACTTCGTTTTGTATCGAGTCTTGCATTGTTCGTGGCACGAAGATCGAGGAAACGAATTAAACAGTTAATTTCGCATGAAAATGTTAATTCCGTATGAAGTATCATTTAATAATTCCGTGCGGAATTAGTCTGTATTTCCGTTTGACTTGTAATTTCGCATGTATGTAATTTCGTGTGAGTATGATTCGTGCGGAATTAGTCAGTCTATAAATAGGAGTCATTTCGTGTTAGTTGGTCGAAATTAGTTGTGTGTTTTCTGACGGCGAAGCTCTGTCGAAGTGTCTTCAGACCTGTAAACGTATCAGAATCAATACAAAGACAATTTAAAGTGAAATCTAGCTGAATCAACCTCATTATGTCTGTTTCCGCCTTTCATTTTGAGTAGAACACTTCTGATTAACTCGTTTCGGGTCCAACAACGATCCTACAAGTTATCTTGTGTTTAGATCTTAAAACAATAAAACATCACCTATCCTTAGGTGATTACCAAAACAAGAACACAAATTTCCAAAACGATTTTGAAATCAAACATCCATTCTTGGATGATTCTTTTTGGCATTGTGCCATCCAAGTTTTCAAAATCTCGTCAAAGTTTGGGTCTAAATAATGTGAACACGTGCAATCTGGAAGGGTGGGTGCATGTACCTCGAGTTTTCTAGTCTAAGGCTAGAGTGTTCGTACAAATCCGAAGTATCGGACTAGTCACTCTTACCTGGGAACTCTTGGGTTGAGTGTCCACTTATAGGCTAAAGAATGTCTTCGCGATACATTATTATGACCCAATTACTTTGATTAGTCACTGTGTGTATCTTGTTTGTTTTGAGGTAACGAACAAATGACCACCATCCTTACATTTTGTCGATATTTATGACATCTCATTTTTATCCACTGTCATCTCACTCGTTTTCTCTCATGTTTCCTCTTTTAGAATGCGTTCTCAACGCAACGTACAACAACCTGATGGCGAACTGGCAACTATCATAACACAACAGATGGTTGTTGTACTACCAAATCTCATTACTCAAATCAACCAAGCCAACAACAATAACAATAATGTACCTGCTCCGTGCAACTTTAAACAGTTTAATTCGGCTAAACCACTCAAGTTTAGTGGTTCTGAAGGAGCAACTGGGCTCCTACAGTGGTTTGAGAGTCTTGAGAGTACTTTTCGCCATGTTCAGTGTCCTAACAATCGTAAAGTCGAGTTTGCTTCTAGTGTGTTTCAAAAGAGGGCGCTCACGTGGTGGAACGGAGTAATGAGAGATCGAGGTGCTGATGTTGCTTTGGGTTAAACATGGGAGGAACTCAGGGCTCTAATGATGAAATAGTTATGCCCTCGTCATAAGCAGAGGTCACTGGAAAATGAGTTCCATGACCTTAAGCAAGACAGTGGTGAACACTGTGCTTATATCGACAGATACGAGGAGTTAAGCTTACTTTGCCCAATGATGGTCACGCCTTTTGATATTCGCTAATTTACACATATTTTAGTCCCCCATTTTATTCCTATTTTATGCGTTTTCGGCCGTAAAACCGTCATTCGGATACTTAATTATGTATACTTTTGTTTACAGGCCTAAAACAACATACCGGACTAGATGATAGTGAAAACGAGGACTTTCCGGACAAAACGACAAAGTTGCGGACATTCTGTTAGAAAACTGACCTGGGCAAGTGGCACGGTCGTGCGGTCTGAGGAACGACCGTGCATCTCCGACAAACTAAGATCAGCCGACGATGAACGACCAATGCAACAAGGCAATAATCTCGGTGACGCACGGTCGTGCCATTCCTTGCACCCCGTGCGGATCCGATGATCAGCTATATCCCGGTGATGAACGACCAGTTCTGCTGTCCGTGCAACGAGATCCCGGAATGGAACGGTCGTGCCATATGAAGAACGGTCGTGCGAGACCGAAGACCAGTCAACTCTGCTGATGTCATGAACAGTAACTACAATATGCATAAAGTGAACGGTCGTGCGATCAGTGCACGACCGTGCGACATCGAAAAAATATAAAAAGCAAACAGAAGCATTCTGTTCGTAACTCTGGAATTTTGGAGAGCTCCACAGGCGATTTTCAGGCTCCGGAAGCATCAGCTTTAGTCCGGATTCAAGCCACATTGCCCGGTTTAGCTCGGTTACTATCCGGATTCTCATTCTTATGCTTGTTTATGGTTTGGTTTCTCAAATCTTTCCATAATTTTGTTATGTTTCAAGCATTTAGACTGATTATTATGTATTAATGTAAGCCTTTGGGCAAAAACACAACAATCCCTTGCTTGATTATAGCCATTAGTATGTTAATCTTTGTTTGTAATGACATTTTGAAGTATTTTCTATGATTATCTTTGATGATTAGTTTGCAACCTTGTTATTGATATTGATTTCTTGATTATAAGTAATTGTGTTGGATGATTGGTACTTGGTTAGTTAAGATAGTTGAAAAATGAAGCTTAATTAATCATGTATTAGTAAACTTTTAATTTGGTTAACTAGTTTAACTTGGTTAAAATGTGGGCACCATGATACTAGAAATGGTTAGTGGTTTAATAAAATGTAATTATTGTTAATCAAGAAAGCTTGCCTTCACAGAAGGACTCTAACGGGTTAGATGGTGTTGTTATGAATTCTTGCCATGATTTGTTAGCTTAGTTAGTAGTTTCGGCCAAAATTGCTATCTTGGTGAATTTATGTGCAAGATTTGTAAAATGAACTCGGTTGTGATTTAATCTAGTTTATGCTTGTCTCGGTGGTTGCATTGTGTTTATCGGTGTTGCTTTCCTTGATTAAGTGAGGTTAGAAAACTCCTAACGGATGACTAACTTATTTTTAGGAGATTTTCATAGACATTATTCAATTGCATGTTAAAGAACAATTTTAGGTGGTTAAAGTGTGTTTATCGTTTTAACTTTCCGAATGATTGTCATGTTAGGATTCCCGAAAGGGATACTAATTGTCTCAAAATGGAAAATTGACCGAATACTTTTAGTGCCAAAACTGACTTAGTTGACATGCTTTAGTTGTGTATTAAGCAAGGCTATTTATATATAATCTACTATGTTTTATAAATATTTGTTTATGCTTACTTTAGTTTAATTAAAAACCAAACAACTTATGTTTTTACCGGTAATTTAGTGACAAGGGTCTAGTATTATTTCTCCGCCCATTTCCATGGATCGATACTTGGTTCTTACCGATACTTTATTACATATATGACGGGGTACACTTGCCTCTTTCTTGTGTGTTTTGATGTAAAAGTAATAATCACTTTTATAAATTTAAAACCAAATCGTGTGTAATTTCATTGTAAAAATATTTGTAGTCGCGCACACGTCAAGTTTTTGGCGCCGTTGCCGGGGAATTGGCAAGTTTTAGGAACGACCCGAGTCATTGTGTTATCGGTGTATATACTTGTTAATATTTGTGTATATTTTTTCGTGATTATTTATTTGTTGATTTATTTGTTAATGTTTCTTGCTTTTAATTCAATTTATTCATTTTCGTGATTCTTTTGTACATTTGTAAATTTTTATTCTATTTATTTGATCTAATCCAGATTTATTTATTCATTTATTCGTTGAATTCTCGGCTCATAAAAATCGTTTTTACACTAGCCGATTCGATTATTTTCATTGCTTTAAGTTTTATAAAAATTTCGACCTATTTTCGGATTTTTATAAATTTTTCAGCCCATTTAAAATAATATTCTGGTTCTTTTCAGCAAAAAAGGCATTATTATATTAATAAAATATTCACTATGTCAGTTTTTCGTTTGCAGGTTGATGTCCTCAACTCCCGCGCCCGCTATTGCTGAGCCGACTGACGAACCAGCGCATAACCTAAGAAGAAGTAAGAGGCTGCGCGAAAGGTCACTTGTCATTGCACAACGCATTGCAAACGCAATTGACGAGCCGGTGATAATTTCTGAAGACGAAAGCTCAGGGGACGAGAAGAGAGTCGTCATGGCGGACGACGACCGACCTTTGAATGAAACAAATCAGCCCGGAAGGGCAGGCCTGGAGCCGAGTATCCTTCAGCCTACTATAGATACTCCTACTTTTGAAATTAGACCTAGTATTATTAACATGGTGCAGAATTCTGTACAGTTTGACGGACGTGAGCATGAAGATCCTCGGAGGCATATCGCTGCTTTTCTCGCTGTTTGTTCGACATTTAGGATTACAGGTGTTTCGGAGGATGCAATTCGGTTGAGGTTGTTTCCTTTCTCATTGCGTGACAAAGCTAGAGCTTGGCTTATGTCACTTCCAGCCGGGTCCATCAGGACTTGGAATCAGTTGGCGGAGCAGTTTATGCAGAAATATTTTCCGCCTGAGAAAACAAACAAGCTTCGGAACTGGATTGTTTCCTTTCGTCAGGACGAGGGAGAGTCGTTGCACGCAGCCTGGGAGAGATTTAAAGATTTGTTGATTGATGTTCCACATCATGGCTTCTCCAAGCGACAGCTGGTTTTGACGTTCTATCAGGGGCTCAGTTACCACACACAGGAGCGATTAGACGTGAACGCAGGAGGCGATCTTGGAACTAAGACGCCGACCGAAGCGTATGATATTATAGAAAAAGCTGCGTTGAAATCCAGCTCGTGTCGGGAAGGAGATAGAGGCCGGGCAACATCATCATCATCTCGCGCAGGAGCACACGCGGTGGATGACTACACGGCCATTACTGCACAAATCTCGGCTCTTTCAGCGAAATTCGATAAGTCCCAGATGATTGCACAAGCCGGTTCGGGATGTGACCAGTGTGGAGTGTCACATGAGCTTGGTGCATGCTTTCAGGGAGTCGTGTATGAGAGCCACGAAGAGGTAGATTTTGTGGGTAATCAGGTGAGGCCGCAGAACAATCCCTACAGCAACACCTATAATCCCGGTTGGAGAAATCACCCAAATTTTGGGTGGCGAGCGAACACAGGTAATCAGAACCCATTGGGGTTCACTCAGCATGCTCCAGCGCCCCAGCAGGGTCAGCAGTACCATCAGTACAACCAACCTTACCAGCAACGTCCATATTCGTACCAGAATCAGGGCATTGGGAGTAGCTCCCTGCAGCAGGCCCCTCAGTCTAGTTCCAAGCTGGAGGATATGATGGCTCAGCTTCTCTCTAGCTCCGAAAAACGATACCAACAAAGCGAAGATCGTTTTCTAGCTAACGAGGGAAAAATGAGGAGTCAGAAAGCCTCGATTCAGAATATCGAGAATCAGGTTGGTCAGCTGGCGCAGATGATGTCCAAAAGACCCCCAGGTGGTCTTCCGGGTAATACAGAACCAAACCCGGGTGGGCATGTTAATGCGATCATGACCAGGAGTGGAAAAACTACCGGACCCGTCATATCGGACTCATCACCGATCACTGGAGCTGTCCTGACTGACACACCGGACGAGGTGCAAGCCAGGCTACGCCCAGCAAGTATAGCACAAGTCCAGGAGCCAGTCAAGGATTACACTCCACCAGTACCTTATCCAGGCAGGCTGAAGAAACAGAAGAACGAAGAGCAATACGGTAAGTTCCTTGAGTTGTTTAAGCAACTACACATTAATATACCATTTGTTGAAGCCTTGGCCCAGATGCCAAAGTATGCGAAATTCCTAAAAGATATCCTGTCAAATAAACAGAAGCTCGAGGATATATCATGTGTGGTGATGAATGAAACTTGTTCCGCCCTTCTGCAAAACCGTCTGCCCATGAAAATGGGAGATCTGGGTAGTTTAACGCTCCCGTGTTTGATTGGAAACATGTCTATTAGCCATGCATTGGCTGACTTGGGAGCGAGTATCAACCTTATGCCGTATAAGGTTTTTACTAAGCTGGATCTGGGTGAGCCGTCACCCACTAGGATGAGCATTCGGTTGGCAGACCGCACAATAAAGTATCCGCGTGGATTTGTGGAAAACATGCTTGTAAAAATCGATAAATTTGTTTTCCCCGTGGACTTTGTTATCCTTGACATGGACGAAGATTCAAGAGTGCCTTTAATACTTGGACGCCCGTTCCTCAATACAGCGAGGACGATTGTTGATGTGGCAGCTGGCCAAATCACGCTCCGAGTAAATGACGAGCACGTGACATTTGATATTAAAAGATCAATGCAGCATCCGCAAAGTCACGATGACACGCTTTACTATGTTGACATTGTCGACGCATGTGTGTGCTCTCATTTTCAAGGCACTGTTGACGAGATTGATTCGGACACACGTCTGTCGTGTGGGGACCTGATTGGCATTACGCAGGAGGGCCACGATTTCGAGCAGCCAGTCTATCAGATTGGTGACGATGGTTCCCAGAGTCCGGAGAGGTTTCTAGAAATTGGCCATGTAAAAGAAGAGGAAGCAAAGCCTTCGGTTGAAGATCCGACGCCTTTGGAGTTGAAAGAACTCCCGCCACATCTCGAGTATGCATTTCTGGACGAGGAGCGTCGCTTACCGGTCATAATTTCGGCGTCATTGGAAAAGGATGAGAAAAATTAGCTTCTCGAGGTTCTGAGACTTTATAAGAGAGCCATTGCATGGAAAATCATGGATATCAAGGGCATCAATCCTTCTTTTTGTACTCACAAGATTCTGATGGAAGACGAGTACAAACCATGTGCACAGCATCAGAGGCGTTTAAATCCGAATATGCAAGACGTGGTGAAGAAAGAAGTGATTAAGTTGTTAGATGCCAGCACGATTTATCCTATTTCTGACTCTGTGTGGGTGAGTCCGGTGCAGGTTGTACCTAAGAAAGGTGGTATGACTGTAGTTTCAAATGATAGGAATGAGCTAATTCCTACCCGTACCGTCACTGGGTGGCGAGTTTGCATTGACTACCGCAGGCTCAATGATGCTACTCGCAAGGATCACTTCCCGCTTCCATTCATCGACCAGATGTTGGAACGTCTGTCGGGGAAGTTGTATTACTGTTTCTTGGATGGGTTCTCTGGATACTTCCAAATTCCTATTGCTCCTGAGGATCAGGAGAAGACTACCTTTACCTGTCCCTTCGGCACGTTCGCCTACCGGCGGATGCCTTTTGGGCTCTGTAATGCACCAGCGACCTTCCAGAGGTGCATGGTTGCAATTTTTCATGACATGATCGAGGATTCTATGGAGGTTTTCATGGATGACTTTTCGGTATTTAGGGATTCCTTCGATCATTGTTTGGAAAATTTGAAAAGGATGTTGAAGAGGTGTGAGGAGACGAATCTTGTCCTAAACTGGGAAAAGTGCCACTTCATGGTGAAGGAGTGTTGGGATTGAACCCTAACAGAGGAACAGATAATGTAAAGCCAAAACCGGATCTCATCAGTGGACCATCAATAAGCAGTAGTTTATCCTATGCTCTCCCCTTGACAGTGGTTATCTAACAACTGATGGATCTTAAATGCTGCTCAACTACAACAACTGATAAACCAAACTCTGATGATTATCCAACGACTGCTGAAGACAAACACTGATGCTCTATCTACTGCTGTTTCCTAAGTACTGCTGAAGACTCAAGCACTGCTCTCTCAAAGACTGATCACCTTTGAAGAATGCACTGAAGATTCAACATCTGTGCTCAGGCTACAACAGTGGAACGTGAAGCAGTAGTTTTCCTTAGCTTTGCATTTTACTGGTTATCAGATGTTGCATGTCAGTAGTTTGTATAGAGCAGTATTTGTATTTTGTTAGGTCGTTATATGTCACTATCATGGTGACGTCAGCTGAGGTAGATCAGTAGTTTGGTTTGCCTATAAATATGACAATATTCTGTACTGTTATACTTGATCGTTTTGAGTGAGTTTTTCTCCTCAATTCAATCCTTTCATCTTGTGCAACCAACTCTGGTGTATCAGGCTGAGGGGGAGTTTAGATTGTAAGCTTGCTGTAATCATTTGCTTTCTATTGTAAATCTTTTGACTCAATGAAATAGCAATTGTCTATCAATCTATACTTTCCTTTGATTATGTTTACAAAGTTTGCTACTCATTTCCACTGCACTTATTTGTTTTATGCAAACAAACACAATCATAATGGCCCCAAGATCCTAACAATTGGTATCAGAGCCTGGACAGTCAAATTCGATCTAACAATCAATTTGACATAATAGTTCAGCTCAAAAGTTATTGATACTAAAGGATTGGTTGTATTCAGTTGAAAGACAGAGTAACGAGTGAATCATGGTCAAAATGGTTATTCAAAAAACTCTGTAAATCAACCAAGATGTCATATGACACACAAATCTCACACACCAAGTGTTTTCATGCATATATCACTCATAGTTTTCAGATCTGTAAAATATCTGATAAATTATGGGATCTTTCGATGTTTTCAAAATTGATTTCAATTGTTGTTTCGATATTTGTGATGTTTTCAATAAACACTAAAGTATGTGCCTCTGTTCAGCAAAACTTGTGTTCATCCAAAACACTAGAATACTGCTGACATAGAAAACGGGGAAATAAAACTTTAGGCAAAATCTCTCATGTGCTCAAAGGCAAGTTGAGTACCTTTAAAAAGGACCAAATCAACTTTGTCCAAAACACATTGAGAAAATAAGGTGTCAAAACTGTCCTAATCATAGGTAAATGTGAGATCTGTAATAAAACATGATCAAATATGGTCAGATCTCTCAAAACATTGCTTCAAAGTGATTATGGACAAAGTATGTTCAAAATATAATCTCCTAGTGAGTATTTCTGAACATATGAATAAAAAGGGTAAAAAGGGAAAAGGAAAAAGGAACAAATCTCAAAGTGTAGCTACCTCAAAAACTTTTGAAATCAAAAGCAAAAGAGTATAAGCATAAAACACTCTTGAGGTACAAATTAGATCATCAGTGGTCATTTTGCAACTGCGTGCATACATCAATACAGGAATTGTTCTCAACAATTGTTCTGGTAACAATAGCATCTTCAGTGATGGTGCTTAACAGGAATTTACAATCAATTGACAAGAAAATGACCCAAACAATGGTCAAAATAACTTGAGAATAATATGATCATGAATTTACTGGAAAATTGTCGGATCCTTTTGATTATTTTCAAAACTTCCTTTGATTTTTGTTAAGGTGTTTTCCTCTTAAATAAAAACCAGATGTATTTAAAAAAAATATTATGATCTTTTACTCATTTTTTTTGTAAAAGTTCATCTCTGGTCTGGATGTAATTACCTTATTTTTGTGTGTAATTACTATCCCTAAAACTAATCAAAAGGAAATGACACACATATCAAGGTCATGTTAAGCACAAGTTTGGTTTTCACAGATCAAAAATTGATTGCAAATTGATTTAGACTACTGAGATACTCTTGCTCTAGTTCAGGTAATTAGACACAAAATGAGCAGCTCAGGTAGAAATGTCTTCATCATCTGGGATGCTAAACCATTGTCTAAAATAATAGACATTTGGCAAATTCTTGAACAAAATTCCATGTAGATAACTGCTGACAATTTAATCTTGATAATTTACATCTAAAAGCGTATTTTGTTAAGAATAGCGTCTCAAATGCTCAACAGATGTTAGATAAGATACTGTGCCTTCACAAAGCAAAATCAAGTTCTACATCTGAACAAGCAGATGCTAACATTGTTTGTCAAAAGTTGAAATACTACTGCACTATCAGTTGTTGAACCAATTTTATCTTCTACCACTGGTGTTTCTAAAGTACTGTTGTGCCTTAACATCTGCTCTCTAAAGTCTGTCCACCGCTAAAGTGTCAACCTCTGTTCTCCAAAACACTGATGTTTAAAATCTTTGTTTCATCCACTGTTACATCCACTATTTCATTTTATTACCGTTGTAACTACTGATACTTGATTCATCAGTAGTTGTCAAAACAACTGTCCTCCATTATTTATCATTCCATCAGATGTTTGACACGTGGTCAGTTTTTAGCCTTCAGATCAAAATAACCGCTGCCACATCAGCAATCACTTTTTCCCTAAATAAAACCCTGATTAAATCCAAACAGGGTTTTACTGTCGAATTGAATTCCAAAAGTTCTCTTCTCATAGCAGTTTCCCTCTCATAACTCCAAAAACTTCTTCGATCTTCTTCATCCAAAATGACGAAACCAAAATTGAAATCAAAATCAAAACCATCATCTTCCTCCACAACAGCAGATGCCACTCAAATGGACGCTGAAACACCGGAGATTCGTTACAAAGCTCCACACAACTATGTAGGTATACTCGCAAAACCTACCGATAACCACACTTTCGACTCCATCCTTGACATCCTTTCTGCATCAAAGTACAAAACTTTGATAACAGCAGACGCTCCTATTTACCTTGATACCCAGAGAGAGTTCTGGAAATATGCTACCCTTGAAGAACAAGGAGATATCATCGCCGCCATCAACTCCTCGATACAGGGTAAGAAGGTAAACATCTCACCAAAATCCATCTCTGAAACCTTTAAACTCGATGATTTAAATGGAAAAACCTCATTTACAAAAGACGAGCTGGTAAAGGATTTCATGAACAGGGGCTATGCAGAACAACCAAATAGGGATACCCTACAAAAGGGTTACTTCCCTTCTGCACCCAGATTTTTATTCCACACACTGCTCATGTGTGTTTCTAATAAAACAACGTCTTTTATGAGATACCAACGAAAATCCAATGCCTGGGGTATGCAATTTTAAATGACAAAAACTATAACTACTCCCAGGAAATATTTGATGATTTGGTAAAGAACGTTGATAATAAAGCATTTCTGCTCTTTCCAAGATTTCTAAGCTACTATTTTGAACAAAAGTTTGTTGAGAAAGATGTAGAATTGCCCAAACAAGGTGTCTCATTCAAAATAAACTGTTTAACAATTGAAACATTTTCAAGAATGATGGCACCAATAAAATTAAAAACAAAGGAGGCTGAGCAGGTTTTAGAAACTGCTACTGATCCTCAAGCAACCACTGCTGAGCCCACTGCTCCAGGTGATCAAAGTAGCACACCCACTGCTTTGAAACCAACACCTGCCACCAAAAAGACCAAAAGAAAAACATCCAGAAAACCCACCAAACCCACACCAAAGGCAACTCTGGAAGATGAGATCCCAGAGTTAATGCCAGTGACAACATAAAAGTCACAAGAAACCACTGCTGCTACTTCCTCACAGCAGATGGAAGAAAGATCTCAACCCCAGCCTAAAACTCCTCCTGCATCCTCACAAAAGGATCAGGTTGTAAGCACAGGGACACCAAATTATGAAGCTCTGTATCCATTCGGATCCATCTTCCACAGTCCTGATCCCAAGGACATGTCTCTTTCAACACCCATACCCTCACCAATCATATTACCACAATCAATAATACCCCTGTTGCATGCAGTTGATATGGCACAAACACAAACCAGTTCCGCTCTGTCACCTATTACTGAGAGCATACCTCCACAAGTGACTGGGTCTGATGCTCATGCCTCTGCTAACCCAGCAACAGCTGAGGAGGTTACACCCCCTGAGTTACAAGTAACTCTCGGTGGTAGTTCAAGTGGAGCAGCAACTACAACTGATGGATCAACAGATCTTCAGTTGGACAGTTGTTACATTACTAAGACTCCCTTGAAGGCAATTTCTTCCATGGCAACATCGGTAACCACCAGTGAGTTATCTTTAACTGCTGGTAAAATCAAAGGATTATCGAGTGCTGAAGAAAGAAGTCCCAGTACCAAGAAAAAGGGGCATCAATGGATGACTTTTGGGGCACAACTCCTAAGTCACACATTGATACAACCACTGCTGGTGGGGATTCAAATGATCCTGTTAATTCAGGTGATGATTCAAAATACAATGAATTGACGGCCAGAGTTGAAAATCTAGAATCTTCTGTTGCCGAGATAAAAGATATGGTGCAGCAGCTGTTAGAAGCTCAAAAAGCCCAATCAACTGTTCCTCCTGCTCAAGCACCTGCTCCACAAGCATTTGTTGCAAATGAGCTTTGGAATATCTTCCAGCCCATGCTTGAGCAACAACAACAAATGGCTGCTAAAAAGCATGCTAATCAAGTACAAATGCTAACCAACATGGTGGAATCTCGGTTCAAAGACACTCAAGCAGACATCAAGGCTATAAAAGCTAGCATACAAAAGACTGCTCAGAGTGAGAAAGGTCCATCTACCATTTACTTCATGGATACACCCCTGGTAGATAATGCCAAAAAGGGGAGAAAACCGAGCTGAAAAAGAAAGGTATAGAAGATGGGATATACAGTGAACCAGAAAAACCCAAAACCTCAAAAACTTCAACAGCTGATACAACAGTAGTTACAAAAACTGCTGACAGTAGCCAAACAGCTGCCATTACATCAACACACACACACCTCCAACACACACAACTACTGTTTCAACACACACCACCACAACTACTGCTCCACCACCATCATCATTTGTGTCTATAACACAAAAACCACCACTATCATCATCTACAATCATATCACCACCACTGCCTCCTGCCATAAAGCAGAAGACAGCAGATGTTACAACATCTGTTGTAATGACAACAGTGGTTGAAACACCAGTTGTTTCAACTACTGTCAGTCAGTCACAGTCACAAACCACTGATCCACCCAATACATCACCAGCCTCCCCTCCATTAAAAAGGAGAAGGGTTTTCATTCCTGATGATGAGTCACCACCACCATCACAACCTCCATCCCCTGCTCAAAAGCAGAAGACATCTGCTGACACATCAGCAGTTGTAATGACAACAGCAGTTGAGACACCAGTTGTTTCAACAGTTGTTAGTCAACCATCCACCACTGCTCTATCCTTTCCTATATCACAACCAAAGCTCCTCAGTAGAAAAAGGAAGCCAATACCTGCCAATGAGGGAACACATGATCCTAATGCTGCAAAATATCCTCTGGAAATTGAAGCTCTCAAAAATGAGATGAGGCAATTCTATACAGAAGAAGATCCTTCAAAAAGAAGATTCTCCTCACTCATAGGCTACATGCCACCAGAGGATATGGATGATTATCTCAAAATAAAGGCAAGGCAAGCTAAAGTAAAAGCTATGGATGACAGTGAAAAGGAAAGTCTAAGCGAAGTAGGCATTGCTAAAAGACTGGAGTTCTACCTTGCAAAGGTAAAGCAGATAGAAGAATTTGCACAAGAGCTAGAAAAGGAAAAGGCTGATCAAAAGAAGAAGTTAAGAGAACCACTTCTAGCCTTCATCATGAAAGAAAAGTTCTATCCTGCTGAAGAACAACAGTTTAAGGAATGGCCATTAGTAGCTTTAAAGCATGAGGCTGAAAGGATCCAAAGAATCAAGAATGATCCTTCAAACAAGAAAAATGCTCCAAACTGGAGTAAATACAAAAAGCTCATTGCTGACCTCACTGCTGAATATAAAGGAAAGAAAAAGGAGTTAGTGGATGCTAAGATGGACACTGCTGAAGCCATATCAAAATGGTCTAGGCAGCAAACTGATGAAGCCTATGAGAGGCTAAAGAAAAAGAAGAAAACTGCTTCAGATGCTTCAAAGAAAAGAGAACAGATGATGAAGCTTGAACAGAAAATTGAAAACCTCAAGACAATGTTAAAATCAGCAGACAGTCCTACTCTTGGGTCAAATCAAGATGAAGGCAAACGGCTGACTGAAGAAGAGGTCATAGAAAAAGAAGCAGAGTATCTCAAGGACACCATCTTAAAAATGGGTCTGAATGAAGACAGCTCATCAAAGCTTCAAAACCTTTTTAAGAAGGTACTCAACAAACCTGCATCTCCAAGCACTGTAAAAGACAAGACAGAAGTTGAAAGACAAGAACTTATTGAACAAGAAACTGCAGAAGATATAGCTGCAGCAGACAAAGTCATTGAAGAAGCTTTCAATAGAATGTCTGAAAGTCTGCAGATGTTTTCAAGGCCATCATCCCTCAACTCATCTGAAAATAAATCTCTCCCAAGAAACCCATTAGGCTTAAAAATACTAAAGTGGATGTCTGATCAAAAGACCCACGTATTGACCTTGGTCAGAGCCAATGGTGAGGTGAAGTATATATCAAGGAAAGAAGCACTTGGCCTAAGTGTTGAAGATTTGCAGGATCTCCTTGAACTTTCACTGTGCAGGGATGAGGATGACCAGAGTGCAAAGGAATTTGAAGCCGTATTCAAAGAACAAGCTAAGGCATTCTTGATGAGAAATAAAGGTCCTGAATAAGGAAGGGTTTTGGCATTATCTGTTCCAGGGGGAGATTGTTGGGAATGAACCCTAACAGAGGAACAGATAATGTAAAGCCAAAACCGGATCTCATCAGTGGACCATCAATAAGCAGCAGTTTATCCTATGCTGTAACACCCCGAAAACGGGCTTAGTAATTAAACTCTGTTAATACTAAAAGACGGGTAACGTACCGTTATTAATAAAAATAACCCGGCAAATATTTGGATTTAAATAAGAAATCCTAATATTAAATAAAAATGAATCAAAGTTTTAAGTAATTAAGTTTATAAAAGGCCCGATTTAACGGGACTTAAAGTAAAACGGGTTACGACTTCCCGAACCTACTAAGCTAACTAGGAATAATTCTAACCTAGTTAGATAGTGAGTTATGAGTGGGTTAAAACACTTAAATTATGAACTAAGGAAAATGAAGGGGCCAAAGATGTTAAAATCGAAACTTATGTTGCTAATTTAATTAAAACAAAAACCAAACACCCCATTTGGGGATGTCTGGTCGTACAAAGAAGCAGGAGGCGATGGGTTTCTTCAAACCCTAAAATCCTTACTAAAACTCTCAAATTGGAGGTGCAAATCTGGTCCAAAACGAAAATCGAGCATAGATTACTGATCCCCATTGCAAGGGGGTTGTAAGGTATGTAAAATTTGATGTTAATTCTCTACTTGAAATTCTCATGAATTTAGGATATTCGAAATTTGTTGATGCATGTTCGTTATATGATGAAATAGGAACATTGTAGTGTCTAGGAGTAAACCCTAGACAAGCATATGATGAAATTAGGTCTAAATCTTGTGAATTCATGATCACCATTGAAGGTGATAAGTGTGATGATGCTAAATTCGTGTAATGTGATGTTTTTAGGGTTTTTGATGGCTAAAAATAGTGCTATAATATCATAAACATGTTTCGATTGAAAACTGAATTCAAACAACTTCTGATCAGAATTTACAGCTGAATTGTATTGGCTGTAACGTGGACAAAACATGATAAAAACGTTTGTTTCTTGAGTCTAATATGTAATTCCAGGAAATATCTTTAAAACCCCACTGGAATCGCATTTTTTCGACTAAAATTGAGCGTTTTATGAATTTTTCTGTATCAAAGGTTCAAGCTGCGTTTTCTGGCAGAATTTGCAGCCCATTACGAATGTCATAACTCAATTTAGGAATTGAGTTATGATCTCAAATTCTTACTGTAGAAAGTATTAAGTTATTAGAAGAAATCTCCAATTGGAATTTCGTCAATCGGATAAACGAGGAATTTTTAATGAATTTTTCCGTAAGCTGCAGTCAGAAGTGACGAATCTGATTGCAGCTTAGTAGATGAATTTTTACGAATTTTTGGTAAAGAGTTAGATCTTGAAATTTTAACATAAGGGCTAACCCTCCGAGAGGTACGCCACATAAAAAAATCATAATTTTTGAAGACTTGTAAACAGGTTAAACAGGTCACCAAAAACAGCCTATTTTCAGTGATACGAAACTTGATTGTTGATATTATAAATTATGCCCACATTGTTCATATGTTGAAATTATGAATCAAACGCGTAATTTCCTAGTTCGACTAATTATGTGTGATGTGGGGTAGTACAAATTTTGATTATGAAGTCGATTTAGCTTATATGCACATATCATATAATTAAGGGTAGTTAACTTTTGAAGAGTTAAACTAACCATGGACGGAGTCGAATAGTAGTTTGACATAGAAAACACGTAAGGTGGAATAGTCGTGGTTATAATGACTAATCTAACCACCTTGTGAATTATGATGATAGTTTGACTCTTGACAAGCTAGATGGAGGCTTGGAATGAAGCGGGTCAAACGGAGGAAGTACGAAAAGGAAAGCGTAATTTGGATGCGAGGTAAGTAAAGCTTACGCCCTCTTTTGTAAGTTATGTGTTTATTCATAGGTTGTAAATACGACAAAAGCTATATTTGAAATATGGTTCCGACACGAAATGAAACGGGTCGGGACATATAAAATAATGATAAACCATGTTTAATGGTAAAATGGGCGAAATGGTAATTGGTCACGAGATGACATATATATAAAATGAGTTTTTGAATGGCTACTTATTAAGGTAAGCCTAAACGAATAAAAAGAGTAAAACGACGAATTAGTCATGTGTAGACGAAAAAGAGTTGAAGTTTAAAACAACACCATTTAATATTAAGCACAAAATATTTGGTAGTCTAGACCAAACGGGTCAAATGGTAATATTTATACCATTTGACAATTAACGACTAATAAGTGTATGTCGAGTCTCATGCTCGCAGGGTAATTGGTTTATGAATTAGCGAGGCTATGAATTAGCATATTATAGAGACAAGGTCTTAAAACGGGTCAATATGTTGACCCGAGCCAGGTACGCTTATATATATTGATGTATAGTTAAAAGTGTTTAACTTCCCTTCACGGGTCAAAAGGAGTAGATAGGTAAAACGGGTTAAGAGTTCATAAGAAACCCGTAATTTGAACCTTGCACATTAGTAAATTGATATAACGTGATATGCATGATATTTTGAATATGATTGATTGATCTTTGATATTGGTTCATATGTAACATATTAGAATTTCGAGAAACTAATGTATTGGTATGTTAGAAAGAGAGAAATCCGAGATTTAGGCTTGAGTATAATGAACAAAGCAACCAAAAGATGGATTTACAGGGACTACCGTAAGTTACGGTAGTACCGTAAGTTACGGTACAGGTCAGGAGCTTACGGTGTGAGTCTACTGGTTTACGGTGGACCATTATTGGAAATTGACCACCGTAACTTACGGTGAAACCGTAAGTTACGGTAGGGCCTGAATGTTTATAAATTTTATATAATTGTAAATTTTCAAATTCATTTCGATCGTAGTTTCGATCAAGTATCATTTCTAAGCATTCTAATATAAATGTTTATGTAAACATTGCAGTCTTAGGTACTCAAGGATTATGGGTGATGATCAAGCAACTTTTGAAGGACCGAACACATACTCTTGAAGCTTCCGCATAAATCAACTCGGTTTAAACAATGTTTATGATGTAAACTGTTTGCTAAACAACTTTTGAAATGTTTAAACGACGTACTCAATTATGTTATATTGTATTATTTTTAAATTGTAAAGTTTAAACAAACCCGTATTTTTACAAAGTATATGTAGTCATAATTACATGTTGTTTGTCGTATACTTTACAAAAACCATTAAATAATGACAAGGGTGTTATAAATTGGTAATCAGAGCTCATGGTTAAAGAGTAAATTGTGTTCGGTTCGAGGCTTGATCGCAAATCCGGTAAGTACATGTATATTAATGGTTTGTTATGTGTTGAAATGTTGTGAACAACACATAGGGTTATCGTGTGATACACGTTACCTCAATTAAATGATAAATATAGTTGACAAAATTGCGCGCGTTGACGCGTATAGTAGAAAAGCCTTGTATTATAATACGGGCGATTATTGAAGTTGATATTACTAATTCTTGTAAATGTTTTAATTGAAGGACACTCGCATATGAAGATAGCGAGAGTTTAACAAATTGCGGATATGATGATGGAACGGTCCGAGATGTGACAAGAAGAGCATACTCATCAAGGACCTAAATCGCGTAACGATCGCAAATAAGTAATTGCAAGGAATGCCCGTTGGGGCAAGCATTACCAGGTGCACATTTTAAACTTATAGTACAAACAGTAATATGCAACAAATACATAGTGAATGACAGTTGCATATAGAATATGAAACTTGGAAAACCTGGATAGGTACCTATCCAGGATGACGTTTCCAAGAGAAATTCAGTAGAGAATAAGTATTATTCACAAATTGTGAATAACAAGACAATAACATAATTCAGTTTATATAGAAACTTGGACGAGAGTGATCATCCAAGTAAGTATTCTCAATATAAATCCTATTGAGAAAAGTAATGATCACATCAACAAATGTGAATAAATGTTTATAAAAAGGGACATTTTAAATGTTCAGGGATAAACGACTAAAACTAATAATTGTTAACTAACAATTAAATAAAGTTTTACCAAATGAAATCATAAATATGGAGATAATTTGAGGAGTTACTTACATGGGACGTGATGTGGTAATTATAATAAGGTCACGCATACAATGTGTTGATCGCTTACTCTGGCCAAGTAAGTAGTGAACACATGATAGCATGAGCTTCTTATAATGAGCGCAGTTATGTCCGATGTAGTAAGGTCAAGATGAATGAAAATTTAAAGGATCCTTAGGGTCAAGAAATCTTATGGGCATACTCGTATAAATGGTTTTCGCGGGAACCATAAAAACGATGTATGGCGCACATAGAAACAAAAGACCCAAGGAACTTCGTGACATAAGTCATTTTGGACGAAACAACCATGGTAGACAAAAAGGGCATTGTAAAACCAAAGTATAAATGACCCGCGGGGTCATAGAAACAAAGGTATTGCCCACATGAGAAAAACGATCAAAGTCGTTGACTTTGGTCGTAGTAAAGAAATAATGATGATGATAATCATCATTCATAGTTTATAAGACTGTCAAGGATGGTCAAATAAAGAATAAAGGTTTGGTTGAATAAAAGCGATGGATTTCGCTAAGACAACCAAACAAATTAAAACGAAATCTTAATGTATACCGGAATGCTTGCACTAATAATGACTTCGGTAAAGTACCCGGTTGATGGGTAAGGATTTAAACACATGCGTAAACCGAGAAACGGGAACACGAATTTAAAGTCAAAAGACTCGGATTACGAGTTATGACTATAAAATCTCGTATATAGAAATTGTGAGTAAATATGTTCAACTATTCGAAGTCGAATGGGTTGAATAAAGAATAAAGTTGATTGTTTATAAGTGATGGATTTCACATTAATAAGTCAAACAGGTTGAATACAATATAACGCCGAATGGTACAAGTGAGCGCTAGCCAGAGAAAGGTAGCGTTAAATGCAAGAGAATAATGAGCCCGGTAATGGGATATAACCAAATAAGAATATATGCAAATCAAATAACAGTAAGCATAAGAAGAACTGACGCATAAATGACGTGAGAAGTCATAAAATCGGAAAATCGTCCGAAAGAAAACAATTATAGCCATGAAACTACAATTAAGGTTAACGGGACCTAAGCTTGAAACCAAATAATTCTTCGAACAAAAACAAGGTGCCTTGACACCAAACATGTGTTTTAAGAATGACATGAGTAAGGAGTGATCTACGGGATCAACATAACCTTTAGGGTTATAAACAAATGAAAGATCCACGGGACTAAAACGACCCACGGGTCATGATTAGAAAGAAGTTATAAGGACTTCGCCCTAAAGAGGTGAAAGTCTAATCAAAATAGCCCATAAGGCTAAGTGATAAAAACCTACGGGTTAATTAGATAAAGCGAGGGAATCGGTTGAGAATCCCCGCATAAAACTAAGACTGTAAAAGAATAAATTATGGACTGTCAATATCCTGGTATGGATAATTGACAAAAGTTAAAGAGAAGATCCTAAAACTAAAACTTCGGTTTTAGTAAGAAATAGCGTTTTTCAAACATAAATTCTGATAGGAATTTAAATAGTAAGCATGAAAGATACAAGTCTTGACACTGATAGGCGCAAGACGATATATTCGAAAAGTGATATTTTCGAAAATGAAAGGTTGATACAACTAAACACGATGTGACACGATCACGGTTAGGAAATGTAATGTGAAGTAAAATCACGTTATAACCAAGCGAGCGGTGAGAAGTAATGGGACTAATAAGTCTAGTTAGTAAGACCGGTTAAGGCCAGTAATTCAAATCAATAAAAAAATTGGTTTGCTTGTAAGCGGTGGATTCGGTATAACTGAACCGAATAAATAAATCTGAAAACAAAAGAAATTATTGCTAAAAGTGAAATATTTCACTAAAGACCTTTAAACGGGTCATGGTAACGGATTCACCAAGAGTTCGATAATATATAAAAGCGATGGAAATCGCTAAGTTAACTAAACTAGTAGAAATAACGGAATTACGTTATTTCAAATTACATTATGTCGTATGAGGTACGTAGAGGTTCTGTAACCAAAAAGATATTACCAAAATTTTTCTGGTAATACTAACAATTGGTTAAAATATGAATAATGCTTAAGAGATTACTCAGGTCAAACGCATTGAGTTTAAAACTCAATGAACTATGTAAGCAAGGTTTCGAGGACGAAACCTCTTTAAGGGGGGTAGACTTGTAACACCCGAAAACGGGCTTAGTAATTAAACTCTGTTAATACTAAAAGACGGGTAACGTACCGTTATTAGTATAAATAACCCGGTGAATATCTGGATTTAAATAAGAAATCCTAATATTAAATAAAAACGAATCAAAGTTTTAAGTAATTAAGTTTATAAAAGGCCCGATTTAACGGGACTTAAAGTAAAACGGGTTACGACTTCCCGAACCTACTAAGCTAACTAGGAATAATTCTAACCTAGTTAGATAGTGACTTATGAGTGGGTTAAAACACTTAAATTATGAACTAAGGAAAATGAAGGGGCCAAAGATGTTAAAATCGAAACTTATGTTGCTAATTTAATTAAAACAAAAACCAAACACCCCATTTGGGGATGTCTGGTCGTACAAAGAAGCAGGAGGCGATGGGTTTCTTCAAACCCTAAAATCCTTACTAAAACTCTCAAATTGGAGGTGCAAATCTGGTCCAAAACGAAAATCGAGCATAGATTACTGATCCCCATTGCAAGGGGGTTGTAAGGTATGTAAAATTTGATGTTAATTCTCTACTTGAAATTCTCATGAATTTAGGATATTCGAAATTTGTTGATGCATGTTCGTTATATGATGAAATAGGAACATTGTAGTGTCTAGGAGTAAACCCTAGACAAAGCATATGATGAAATTAGGTCTAAATCTTGTGAATTCTTGATCACCATTGAAGGTGATAAGTGTGATGATGCTGAATTCGTGTAATGTGATGTTTTTAGGGTTTTTGATGGCTAAAAATAGTGCTATAATATCATAAACATGTTTCGATTGAAAACTGAATTCAAACAGCTTCTGATCAGAATTTACAGCCGAATTGTATTGGCTGTAACGTGGACAAAACCTGACAAAAACGTTTGTTTCTTGAGCCTAATATGTAATTCCGGGAAATATCTTTAAAACCCCACTGGAATCGTATTTTTTCGACTAAAATTGAGCGTTTTATGAATTTTTTCGTATCAAAGGTTCAAGCTGCGTTTTCTGGCAGAATTTGCAGCCCATTACGAATGTCATAACTCAATTTAGGAAATGAGTTATGATCTCAAATTCTTACTGTAGAAAGTATTAAGTTATTAGAAGAATCTCCAATTGGAATTTCGTCAATCGGATAAACGAGGAATTTTTAATGAATTTTTCCGTAAGCTGCAGTCAGAAGTGACGAATCTGATTGCAGCTTAGTAGATGAATTTTTACGAATTTTTGGTAAAGTGTTAGATCTTGAAATTTTAACACAAGGGCTACCCCTCCGAGAGGTACGCCACATAAAAAAATCATAATTTTTGAAGACTTGTAAACAGGTTAAACAGGTCACCAAAAACAGCCTATTTTCAGTGATACGAAACTTGATTGTTGATATTATAAATTATGCACACAATGTTCATATGTTGAAATTATGAATCAAACGCGTAATTTCCTAGTTCGACTAATTATGTGTGATGTGGGGTAATACAAATTTTGATTATGAAGTCGATTTAGCTTATATGCACATATCATATAATTAAGAGTAGTTAACTTTTGAAGAGTTAAACTAACCATGGACGGAGTCGTATAGTAGTTTGACATAGAAAACACGTAATGTGGAATAGTCGTGGTTATAATGACTAATCTAACCACCTTGTGAATTATGATGATAGTTTGAATCTTGACAAGCTAGATGGAGGCTTGGAATGAAGCGGGTCAAACAGAGCAAGTACGAAAAGGAAAGCGTAATTTGGATGCGAGGTAAGTAAAGCTTACGCCCTCTTTTGTAAGTTATGTGTTTATTCATAGGTTGTAAATACGACAAAAGCTATATTTGAAATATGGTTCCGACACGAAATGAAACGGGTCGGGACATATAAAATAATGATAAACCATGTTTAATGGTAAAATGGGCGAAATGGTAATTGGTCACGAGATGACATATATATAAAATGAGTTTTTGAATGGCTACTTATTAAGGTAAGCCTAAACGAATTAAAAGAGTTAAACGACGAAGTAGTCATGTGTAGACGAAAAAGAGTTGAAGTTTAAAACAACACCATTTAATATTAAGCACAAAATATTTGGTAGTCTAGACCAAACGGGTCAAATGGTAATATTTATACCATTTGACAATTAACGACTAATAAGTGTATGTCGAGTCTCATGCTCGCAGGGTAATTGGTTTATGAATTAGCGAGGCTATGAATTAGCATATTATAGAGACAAGGTCTTAAAACGGGTCAATATGTTGACCCGAGCCAGATACGCTTATATATATTGATGTATAGTTAAAAGTGTTTAACTTCCCTTCACGGGTCAAAAGGAGTAGATAGGTAAAACGGGTTAAGAATTCATAAGAAACCCGTAATTTGAACCTTGCACATTAGTAAATTGATATAACGTGATATGCATGATATTTTGAATATGATTGATTGATCTTTGATATTGGTTCATATGTAACATATTAGAATTTCGAGAAACTAATGTATTGGTATGTTAGAAAGAGCGAAATCCGAGATTTAGGCTTGAGTATAATGAACAAAGCAACCAAAAGATGGATTTACAGGGACTACCGTAAGTTACGGTAGTACCGTAAGTTACGGTACAGGTCAGGAGCTTACGGTGTGAGTCTACTGGTTTACGGTGGACCATTATTGGAAATTGACCACCGTAACTTACGGTGAAACCGTAAGTTACGGTAGGGCCTGAATGTTTATAAATTTTATATAATTGTAAATTTTCAAATTCATTTCGATCGTAGTTTCGATCAAGTATCATTTCTAAGCATTCTAATATAAATGTTTATGTAAACATTGCAGTCTTAGGTACTCAAGGATTATGGGTGACGATCAAGCAACTTTTGAAGGACCGAACACATACTCTTGAAGCTTCCGCATAAATCAACTCGGTTTAAACAATGTGTATGATGTAAACTGTTTGCTAAACAACTTTTGAAATGTTTAAACGACGTACTCAATTATGTTATGTTGTATTATTTAAAAATTGTAAAGTTTAAACAAACCCGTATTTTTACAAAGTATATGTAGTCATAATTACATGTTGTTTGTCGTATACTTTACAAAAACCATTAAATAATGACAAGGGTGTTATATATGCTCTCCCCTTGACAGTGGTTATCTAACAACTGATGGATCTTAAATGCTGCTAAACTACAACAACTGATAAACCAAACTCTGATGATTATCCAACGACTGCTGAAGACAAACACTGATGCTCTATCTACTGCTGTTTCCTAAGTACTGCTGAAGACTCAAGCACTGCTCTCTCAAAGACTGATCACCTTTGAAGAATGCACTGAAGATTCAACATCTGTGCTCAGGCTACAATAGTGGAACGTGAAGCAGTAGTTTTCCTTAGCTTTGCATTTTACTGATTATCAGATGTTGCATGTCAGTAGTTTGTGTAGAACAGTATTTGTAGTTTGTTAGGCCGTTAGATGTCACTATCATGGTGACGTCAGCTGAGGTATATCAGTAGTTTGGTTTGCCTATAAATATGACAGTATTCTGTACTGTTATACTTGATCATTTTGAGTGAGTTTTTCTCCTCAATTCAATCCTTTCATCTTATGCAACCAACTCTGGTGTATCAGGCTGAGGGGGAGTTTAGATTGTAAGCTTGCTGTAATCATTTGCTTTCTATTGTAAATCTTTTGACTCAATGAAATAGCAATTGTCTATCAATCTATACTTTCCTTTGATTATGTTTACAAAGTTTGCTACTCATTTCCGCTGCACTTATTCGTTTTATGCAAACAAACACAATCATAATGGCCCCAAGATCCTAACAAGGAGGGCATAGTTTTGGGACACAAGATTTCGCATGCTGGTATGGGGGGCGATCCAGCCAAAGTGGATATCATTTCACGACTTCCAGCTCCCACCTCTGTGCGAGCGATACGGAGCTTTCTTGGTCATGCAGGGTTCGATAGGCGATTCATCAAGGATTTTTCAAAGATCGCTAGGCCCATGACCCGTTTGTTGGAGAAAGACGCTCCGTTCATATTTGGAGATGATTGCTTGAGAGCCTTTGACCTTCTCAAGCAAAAGTTGATTGAGGCCCCTATTTTAGATGCACCAGACTGGAGTCTGCCGTTTGAAATTATGAGCGACGCGAGTGATTACGCTATAGGGGTCGTTCTTGGCCAAAAGAGAGAAAAGCACTTTCACCCGATCTATTATGCGAGCAAAACTCTTCACGATGCTCAGGAGCATTTTACCACGACAGAAAAAGAGCTCTTGGCGGTCGTTTTCGCATTTGACAAATTTAGATCGTACTTGGTGCTTTCGAAAACCGTTGTGTATACTGATCACGCTGCCATCAAATATCTCTTTAGCAAACAGGACGCTAAACCGCGTCTGATCAGGTGGATCTTGTTGCTGCAGGAGTTCGATATTGAAATTCAAGATAAAAAGGGTGCGTTGAATGTAGCGGCTGACCATCTATCTCGGTTAGAGCATGGAGACATCGTGGACGCGCGTTGGGATTCCATAAATGACAACTTCCCACACGAGTCTTTGATGAGTGTTGAGATATGCGATGAGTCGCCATGGTTCGCTGACCTTGCGAACTACCTTGCTTGCGGGATTCTGATTAAAGGGTTGACTCACCAGCAAAAGAGGAAATTCTTTTCGGATGTCAAGCACTACATTTGGGATGACCCTTACTTGTTTCGGGTTGGTGCTGATCAAGTGATTAGGAGGTGTGTTTCAGGGAAGGAGGCGACCGATATTCTGCGCCATTGTCACGAGGGACCTACCGGAGGCCACCATGGAGCCAACTTTACCGCCAAGAAGGTGTTGGATTCCGGGTTTTATTGGCCGACTATATTTCGTGATGCGCAGAGTTGGGTTAGAGCGTGCGATGCCTGCCAGAGGGCGACAAATATATCGACACGTGATGAAATGCCTCAGAACTGGATTCAGGTTTGTGAAGTCTTTGATATCTGGGGGATAGACTTCATAGGACCATTTCCCCCCTCATGAGGTAATAAGTACATCCTGGTCGCAGTTGACTATATATCCAAGTGGGCGGGGGCACAGGCCTTACCCACCAATGATGCCAGGGTGGTCGTGAGATTTTTGAAAATCTTATTTGCCCGGTTTGGCGCTCCGAAAGCGCTTATCAGTGACAGAGGGACGCATTTTTGCAATACTCAGCTCGAGAGAGCTTTGTCCCGTTACGGTGTGCATCACCGTTTATCCACGCCCTATCATCTACAGACAAGCGGGCAGGTGGAAGTCACGAACCGGGGGCTGAAGAGAATCCTTGAGCGGTCAGTAGGTGCATACCGCAAGGACTGGTCGGATAAGCTTGATGAAGCTTTGTGGGATTTCCGTACGGCTTACAAGACGCCTATTGGGACTACTCCCTTTAGGCTTGTTTACGGAAAAGCATGCCATTTGCCGGTTGAGTTGGAGCCTAAAGCGATGCGGGCTCTAAAAACCGAAAATCTAGACTTGAAAACCGGAGGTGAAGCCCGGTTTCTCCAGATTCATGAATTGGAAGAGTTGCGACAACGCGTTTATGAAAGCTCCATGTTGTACAAGGAGCGCACGAAGAGATTGCACGATAAACGCTTGAAGGACCACAAAGAATTCCACGCGGGCGATCTTGTTCTTCTTTACAACTCGCGGTTGCGCTTATTTCACGGGAAGCTTCATTCACGTTGGACAGGCCCATACACAGTTAAAGAGGTATTTCCGTATGGGACTGTTGCAATAGAGAACGCGGACGACGTTATTTTCAAGGTAAATGGGCATCGCTTGAAGTTGTACGTTGCCGGGCCGATAGAGTCGGCGGTGGAGGTCATTGAGCTCCAAACCCCGCACACATCATAAGTGTGGGGAGGAGAGAGTCTACGCTGCTGACTCGCGGATCAAAAAAGCAGCAAGAGCGTCAAAAGCGCTTTAGGGGTAAAACCGTCCTTTTTGTGTTTGTCTAGTTTTAGCGTAATTTAGGAGTGTTTGGTAGTTTCCGTTAGTTTGTACAGTTTTTATGCATGCCGAGTGAAGGGTCTACGTGGGAATAATGTTAGAACAGTTTGCGGATGGTAAAAATGGCGAAAAATGGCCGAAAAGGGTGCTGAAACTGTTTTCTGCAGAAAAATCTGATATGCAGATATGGCACGACCGTGCCGCCTCTCGCACGCCTGTGCATTTGCGGGCTGGCCGGAACGGTGAGTCGCACCCCCGGTGCATCTCCGAGAACAGCGCGAAGGGTCAGCCAAATGTCGGCAATGCACGACCGTGCGCTCCGTCGCACGACCGTGCGAATGGCTAAGGGCAGTTTGGTCATTTGTCCAATATAAATACCCTCATCTGCAGCACCCATTCACAATTCGCGAACCCTAACTGCTGCCGACCATTACAGAGCGTTTTTTCCTTAAATCGCACGGTTTCTTCGCACGGTTTCACCCATCTCTTCGCACGGTATGTTCCTTCTTGTAGATTTTCAGTTTCTTCGCTTTCTAGGTTAGATTCATCCGATTCTTCAAGGATTCTCTAGGGTTCTCTTCATAAACAAATCGAAACCCTAGCCCTTGCAAGAATCATGTATATCGTGAACACCCGGTTGAGATTCCGACCCCTGTTGGCCCAAAACTTGTTGAAATTTGCAAAAATCAGGCTTTTATTAGATCAGGGGTTCGAAAAACTGCAGAATCGGAGTTGCACGGTCGTTCCTTGGTGGAACGGTCGTGCCTTGCCGGCTGTTCACTGATTCTGATGTTGGCTCGGTATCGCACGGTGGTGCCGTTGGTCGCACGCCGTGCGGTTACGACATTTGCCGGCCACATCTGCTCGATTTCGGTGACGCACGGCCGTGCGACAGGTCGCTCGCCCGTGCCAATCGCCCAGATCAGTTTGACAGAACCTTCATAATTGTGCGTTCTTCTGTTTTTGAATGAAATTTTTCCTGTTCCATGATTTCTAACTATATCCCTCATGCAGATGGATCATCCCTTCCTTCAGTTTAACCCCAATGATGAACGGGAAGCCCTTTGTATCCCAAGACGGGACGCCTTATGGAGAAGGCGAGGGCAGTTTGGCGTCCCCAGGAGGTTGGATTGGGACGTTATGAGGGATCTCAATCAGTTTGATAGACTTGAAAACATGATCAGTATCCCGCTGGCACGCTTAGTAGCTATCGACCGACCCATCTATCTTGAGCTAACAATAGAGTTTTTCTCCACATATGCCTATGAAAAACCAATTGCTGCTAGAAGGCCAAAATTCCGCTACAAGGAGCGGGTAACTTTTAGGTTGGGCGGACGCTGGCACAGTTGGTCGGTAGGTCGATTAGGTAGGAGGCTGGGTATCTACACAACTGCAGATATGGATTCTGAGTTTTTCACTGAGCAGTTTAACTTTCCGTCTGATGAAGCACGGGCTGCATTCTGGGCTGCAAATGCTATTGGTGACCCTTATGACCTGAGAATGTCTAAGGCTTCACGGTTGAGAGACCCATTGGTTCGAGAGATGCATCATGTGTTTAGCCACACTATTTGCAGCCGCATGGACAGTTTGGGGAACTGTCCTACACCGGATTTAATTTTTCTATACGCGCTGGTTGAGGGAGTACACATCAACCTAGCCGCAAGGATGGCTGAATACTTTGTAAAGTGCTCAGGTAGAACGCCCAACAGTCAGATTCATGGCGGTCAATATGTGACCGAGATTGCTTACAACTTACACTTGATGACTGTTGAGGTGCTTGAGAGTCTCACTCATGTGACCGATGGTGTTTATGTTGATATTCGGTCATTAAAGGCGATGGGGGTAATTGTTGAGACTGATCACGGGGATAGGTTGAGGGGTCTGAATAACGAGGTCTGGGACCCGTCACCCCCACTTCCACCAGACGATGAGGATGAGGAAATGGAGGAGCAACATGAAGTTCAGCAGCATGAGCCGCACACACCACCACACCAGCCACACACACCACCACATGAGCCGCAACACCATGATTACCACCAGCATCAGGAGTGGACAGAGTTTTACCAGCAGTTCCAGCAGATGCGTGTTACGCAGGAGCAGCATGGGACTTATATCGACCAGATTAGGACTAGCCAGGACCAGATCAGGGCTAGTCAGGATCAGCTCAGGGCCACTCAGGATCAGCTTAGGCATAGCCAGGAGAGCTTATACCAGGGGGTGAGTGCCGGATTTTCATACTTATTTGGGGAGATGCATCATGCATATCCCGACTACTTTCAGCACCCTCCAGAGTTCCCACCGTGGAACCCACCTGGTTATGGTGATGCGGGCCCATCCTTCACGAGAGACGATAATGGTGATGACGAGTAGGAGATGGTGGTGTATTTCGTTGGTGGTTTTTATTACTATTTCAGTACTTGTTATTTCAGGTGTTCTTTTTGCTTAGTATTTCAAACACCCTCGGATTGTATTTTATTTTCAAAACACTTTACTTTATGTTATGTCTTTGTTTGGATTGGTAGTTTATTTATGTACATTATGGTTTTTATGTTATTCTGTTACTGTTCTGTTTTGGTGTACATGTGACATACTTGCAGATCCAACATATCTTGGATCGGAGCATATGACAGACACAGCTTTGGAAGTCTCGTTTCATCAGATAACATCTTGAGGGGAGTACTATTATCCTTTTTCTCTATATTTTGGTTTCGCATTGGGGACAATGCGAAGTTCAAGTGTGGGGAGGGGGTTAACTTTGTTAACTTTGTTTGTCCTCTAAAAAAATCAGAAAATTCATTTAAAAATATCCGTTTTCTATATATATTTTAGTAAATAAACCGGTTGGTTGTGTTTTAGAAAGCTTCAGACTTGATAAAAACTCGACAAGCAAAATATTTTTGAAAAAGGAAACCGGAAAGCGTGACAAACAAAGAAAGACTTGCATGATAGTTGTTAGGATCTGAGGCTGTCTGTGATTGTGTTTGTTTGCATAAAACGAATAAGTGCAGCGGAAATGAGCAGCAAACTTTGTAAACACAAACAAAGGAAAGTGTAGATTGATAAACAATTGCTTTTCATTATTGAGCCAAAAGATTTACAATAGAAAGCAAATGATTACAGCAAGCTTACAATCTAAACTCCCCCTCAGCCTGATACACCAGAGTTGGTTGCACAAGATGAAAGGATGAATTGAGGAGAAAAACTCACTCAAAACGATCAAGTGTAACAGTACAGAGTACTGTCATACTTATAGGCGAACCAAACCACTGATATGCTTCAGCTGACGTCACCATGATAGTGACATCTAACGACCTAACAAACTATAAATACTGTTCTATACAAACTATAAATACTGTTCTATACAAACTACTGTTATGTATCATCTGATAATCACTAAAGTACAAAACATAATTAAACTATTCCTTCACGTTCCACTGTTGTAGCCTTAGCACAGATGTTGAGTCTTCAGTGCTTTCTTCAAAGGTGATCAGTCTTTGAGAGGGCAGTGCATGAGTCTTCAGCAGTACTTAGGACACAGCAGTAGATGGAGCAACAAAGTTTGTCTTCAGCAGTTTGTTAGATAATCATCAGAGTTTGGTTTATCAGTTGTTGTAGTTAAGCAGCACTTAACATCCATCAGCTGTTAGATAACCACTGTCAAGGGGAGAGATTAGAGTAAACTGCTGCTTATTAAGTGTCCACTGATGGGATCCAGTTTTGGCTTTACATTATCTGTTCCTTTGTTAGGGTTCAATCCCAACAATCTCCCCCTGGAACAGATAATGCGAAAACCCTTCCTTATTCAGGACCTTTATTACTCATCAAGAGTGCCTTAGCTTGTTCTTTGAATTCAGCTTCAAATTCTTTGGCACTCTGGTTATCTACATCCCTGCACAGTGAAAGCTCAAGGAGATCCTGCAAATCTTGAACACTAAGGCCTAGTGCTTCTTTCCTTGATATGTGCTTCACCTCACCATTGGATCTGAACAAAGTCAATACGTGGGTCTTTTGATCAGACATCCACTTTAGTATTTTTGAATCCAATGGGTTTCTTAGGAGAGATTTATTATCTGATGAGTTGAGGGATAATGGCCTTGAAAACACATGCAAACTCTCAGACATTCTTTTGAAAGCTTCTTCTATGACTTTGTTTGCTGCAGCTATGTCTTCTGCAGTTTCTTGTCCAGTAAGCTCTTGTTTTTCATTGTCTATCATGTTTGTTGCAGTGTTTGAGGATGCAGGGCTGTTTAATAACTTCACAACAAGGCTTTGAAGCTTTGATGAGTTATCTTCTTTCAGACCCATTTTCATGATGGTGTCTTTGAAGAACTCTGCTTCCTTTTCCTTGACCTCTTCTTCAGTCAGCTGTTTGCCTTCATCTTGTTTTGACCCAAGTGTAGGACTGTCTGCTGATTTTAGCAATGTCTTGAGGTTTTCAATTTGTTGTTCCATCTTCATCATTTGTTCTTTCTTCTTCCTTTTCTTCAGCCTCTCATAGGCATCATCAGTTTGCTGCCTAGACCATTTTGATATGGCTTCAGCAGTGTCTACTTTAGCATCCACTAACTCCTTCTTCTTTCCTTTATATTCAGCAGTGAGATCAGCAATGAATCTTTTGTACTTACTCCAGTTTGGAGCTGTTTTCTTCTTTGAAGGATCATTTTTGATTCTTTGGATCCTCTCAGCCTCATGCTTCAAAGCTACTAAAGGCCATTCTTTAAACTAGGATTCTTCAGCAGGATAGAACTTTTCTTTCTTGATGAAGGCTAGAAGTTGTTCTCTCAGTTTCTTCTTTTGATCTGCCTTTTCTTTGTCTAGCTCTTGAGCAAATTCTTCCATCTGCTTAACCTTTGCAAGGTAGAACTCCAGTCTATTAGCAATGCCTACTTCGCTTAGCCTTTCTTTTTCACTGTCAACCTTAGCTTTAACTTTAGTTTGCCTAGCCTTTAACTTGAGATAATAAGTTATATCTTCTGGAGCTATGTAGCCAATGAGTGAGGAGAATTTCCTTTTTGAAGGATCTGTTTCTGTATAAAACTGTCTCATCTCATTTTTGATGGCATCAAGCTCTAGTGGATATTTTTCAGCATTTGGATCATGTATCCCTTCATCGGCAGTAATAGGTTTTCTTTTTCTGCTAAAGATCCTTGGTTGAGATATAGGAAAGGATAGAGCAGTGGTGGATGGTTGACTAACAACCGTTGAAACAACTGGTGTCTCAACTGCTACTGTCATTACAACTGCTGATGTGTCAGCAGATGTCTTCTGCTTTTGAGCAGGGAATGAAGAATGTGATGGTGGTGGTGACTCATCATCAGGAATGAAAACCCTTCTCCTTTTTAGTGGAGGGGAGGCTGATGATGTTTTGGGTGGATTAGTGGTTTGTGACTGTGACTGACTGACAGTAGTTGAAACAACTGGTGTTTCAACCACTGTTGTCATTACAACAGATGTTGTAACATCTGCTGTCTTCTGCTTTATGGCAGGAGGCAGTGGTGGTGATATGATTGTAGATGATGATAGTGGTGGTTTTTGTGTTATAGACACAGATGATGATGGTGGTGGAGCAGTAGTTGTGGTGGTGTGTGTTGAAACAGTAGTTGTGTGTGTTGATGAGATGGCAGCTGTTTGGCTACTGACAGCAGTTTTTGTAACTACTGTTGTATCAGCTGTTGAGGTTTTTTGAAGATTTGGGTTTCTCAGGTTCAATGTGCATCCCATCAAATATACCTTTCTTTTTCAACCTGATTTTCTCCCCCTTTTTGGCATTATCTGCCAGGGGTGTATCCATGAAGAAAATGGTAGATGGACCTTTCTCACTTTGAGCATTCTGTTGTATGCTGGCCTTTATAGCCTTGATGTCTGCTTGAGTGTCTTTGAACCGAGACTCCACCATGTTGGTCAGCAGTTGTATTTGATTTGCGTGCTGTTTAGCAGCCAATTGTTGCTGATGTTCAAGCAGTGGTTGGAGAATATTCCATAGCTCATTTGCAGCAAATGCTTGTGGAGCAGGTGCTTGAGTAGGAGGAGCAGAAGATTGGGCTATTTGAGCTTCTAACAGCTGCTGCACCATATCTTTTATTTCGGCAACTGAAGATTCTAGATTTTCAACTCTGGTCGTCAATTCGTTGTATCTTGAATCATCACCTGATTTATCAGGATCATCTGAATCCCCACCAGTGGTGGTTGTATCAATGTGTGACTTAGGAGCTGTAGCCCAAAAGTCATCCATTGATGCCCCTTTTTCTTGGTACTGGGGACTTCTTTCTTCGGCACTCGATAATCCTTTGATGTTACCAGCAGTTAAAGATAACTCACTGGTGGTTACCGATGTTGCCATGGAAGAAATTGCCTTCAAGGGAGTCTTAGTTATGTAACAACTGTCCAACTGAAGATCTGTTGATCCATCAGTTGTAGTTGCTGCTCCACTTGAACTACCACCGAGAGTTACTTGTAACTCAGGGGGTGTAACCTCCTCAGCTGTTGCTGGGATAGCAGAGGTAAGTGCATCAGACCCAGTCACATGTGGAGGTATACTCTCAGTAATGGGTGATAGAGAGGAACTGGTTTTTGTCTGTGCCATATCAACTGCATGCAACAGAGGTATTATTGATTGTGGCAATATTATTGGTGAGGGTATGGGTGTTGAAAGAGACATGTCCTTGGGATCAGGACTGTGGAAGATGGATCCGAGTGATACAGAGCTTCATAATGTGGTGTCCCTGTGCTTACAACTTGATCCTTTTGTGAGGATGCAAGAGGAGTTTGAGGCTGGGGTTGAGATCTTTCTACCAACTGCTGTGAGGAAGTAGCAGCAGTGGTTTCTGGTGACTTTTGTGTTGTCACTAGCAGTTGCTCTGGGATCTCATCTTCCAGAGTTGCCTTTGTTTTGGGTTTGGTGGGTTTTCTGGATGGTTTTCTTTTGGTCTTTTTGGTGGTGGCAGGTGTGGGTTTCAGAGCAGTGGGTGTGCTACTCTGATCACCTGGAGCAGTGGGCTCAGCAGTGGTTTCTTGAGGGTCAGTGGCAGTTTCTAAAATCTGCTCTGCCTCTTTTGTTTTTAATTTTATTGGTGCCATCATTCTTGAAAAAGTTTCTATTGTTAAACAGTTTATTTTGAATGAGACACCTTGTTTGGGTAATTCTGCATCTTTCTCGACAAATTTTTGTTCAAAATAGTAACTTAGAAACCTCGGAAAGAGCAGAAATGCCTTATTATCAACGTTCTTTACCAAATCATCAAATATTTCCTGGGAGTAGTTATAATTTTCATTGTTCAAAATTGCATACCCCAGGCATTGGATTTTTGTTGGTATCTCATTGAAGGACGTTGTTTTATTTGAAACACACATGAGCAGTGTGTGGAATAAAAATCTGGGTGCAGAAGGGAAGTAACCCTTTTGTAGGGTGTCCCTGTTTGGTTGTTCTGCATAGCCCCTTTTCATGAAATCCTTTACAAACTCGTCTTTTGTAAAAGAGGTTTTTCCATTTAAGTCATCGAGTTTAAAGGTTTCAGAGATGGATTTTGGTGAGATTTTTACCTTCTTACCCTGTATCGAGGAGTTAATGGCGGCGATGATGTCTCCTTGTTTTTCAAGGGTGGCATTTTTCCAGAACTCTCTCTGGGTGTCAAGGTAAATAGGAGCGTCTGCTGTTATCAAAGTTTTGTACTTTGATGCAGAAAGGATGTCAAGGATGGAGTCGAAAGTGTGGTTATCGGTAGGTTTTGTGAGTATACCTACATAATTGTGTGGAGCTTTGTAGCGGATCTCCGGTGTTTCAGCGGCCATTTGAGTGGCATCTGCTGTTGTGGAGGAAGAAGATGGTTTTGATTTTGATTTCGATTTTGGTTTCGTCATTTTGGATGAAGAAGATCGAAGAGATTTTTGGAGTTATGAGAGGGAAACTGCTATGAGAAGAGAACTTTTGGAATTCAATTCGACAGTAAAACCCTGTTTGGATTTAATCAGGGTTTTATTTAGGGAAAAAGTGATTGCTGATGTGGCAGCGGTTATTTTTGATCTGAAGGCTAAAAACTGACCACGTGTCAAACATCTGATGGAATGGTAAATAATGGAGGACAGTTGTTTTGACAACTACTGATGGAGCAAGTATCAGTAGTTACAACGGTAATAAAATGAAACAGTGGATGTATCAGTGGATGAAACAATGATTTTAAACATCAGTGTTTTTGAAGAGCATAGGTTGACACTTTAGCAGTGGACAGACTTTAGAGAGCAGATGTTAAAGCACAACAGCATTTTAGATACAACAGTGGTAGAATAATGAAGATTTTTTGTCTCAACAACTGATAGTGCAGCAGTGTTTCAACTCTTGACAAAAATGTTAGCATCTGCTTGTTCAGATGTAGAACTTGATTTTGCTATGTGAAAGCACAGTATCTTATCTAACATCTGTTTGAGCATTTGAAATGCTATTCTTAACAAAATACATTTTAGATGTAAATTATCAAGATTAAATTGCCAGCAGTTGTTTACAGGAATTTTTTTTTTTTTTGTTCTAGGTTTTGCCAAGTGTCTATTATTTAGACAATGGTTTAGCATCCTAGATGATGAAGACATTTCTACATGAGTTGCTCATTTTGTGTCTAATTACCTGAACTAGAGCATGAGTATCTCAGTAGTCTAAGTCAATTTACAATCAATTTATGATCAGTGAAAACCTAACTTGAGCTCAACCTGACCTTGGTATGTATGTCATTTCCTTTTGACCGGATTTAAGGATAGTAATTTCACACAAAAATAAGGAAATTACATCCTGACTAGAGATGAGCTTTTACTATTAAAAATGAGTAAAAGAACAAAATATATTTCATAAAGAAATGAAATATATCTGGTTTTTATTTTAGAGGAAAACACCTTAACAAAAATCAAAGGAAGTTTTGAAAATAGTCAAAAGGATCCGACAATTTTTCCAGTAAATTCATGATCATATCATTCTCAAGTTATTTTGACCATTGTTTGGGTCAATTTCTTGTCAATTGATTGTAAATTCCTTTTAAGCACCATCACTGAAGATGCTATTGTTACCAGAATGTTTTATGCTTATACTCTTTTGCTTTTGATTTCAAAAGTTTGAGATAGCCACACTTTAAGATTTGTTCATTTTCCTTTTCCCTTTATACCCTGTTTATTCATATGTTCAGAAATACTCACTAGGAGATTATATTTTGAACATACTTTGTCCGTAATCATTCTGAAGCAATGTTTTGAGAGATCTGACCATGTTTGATCATGTTTTATTTCAAATCTCACATTACCTATGATTAGGACTGATTTGACACCTTATTTTCTCAATGTGTTTTGGACAAAATTGATTTGGTCCTATTGAAGGTTCTCAACCTGCCTTTGAACACATGAGAAATTTTGACTAAACATCACAAAAATCAACACAACAATTGAAATTAATTTTGAAAACATCGAATGATCCCATAATTTATCAGATATTTTACAAATCTGAAAACTATGAGTGACATATGTATGAAAACACTTGTTGTGTGAGATTTGTGTGTCATATGACATCTTGGTTGATTTTCAGAGTATTTAAATATTCATTTAACCATGATTCACTCGTTACTCTGTTTTTCAACTGGATACAACCAACCTTAGCATCAATGAATTTTGAGCTGAACTGTTATGTCAAATTGATTGTAAGATCGAATTTGACATTCCAAGCTCTGATACCAATTGTTAGGTTCTGAGGCTGTCTGTGATTGTGTTTGTTTGCATAAAACGAATAAGTGCAGCGGAAATGAGTAGCAAACTTTGTAAACACAAACAAAGGAAAGTGTAGATTGATAAACAATTGCTTTTCATTATTGAGTCAAAAGATTTACAATAGAAAGCAAATGATTACAGCAAGCTTACAATCTAAACTCCCCCTCAGCCTGATACACCTGAGTTGGTTGCACAAGATGAAAGGATGAATTGAGGAGAAAAACTCACTCAAAACGATCAAGTGTAAGAGTACAGAGTACTGTCATACTTATAGGCAAACCAAACCACTGATATGCTTCAGCTGACGTCACCATGATAGTGACATCTAACGACCTAACAAACTATAAATAATGTTCTATACAAACTATAAATACTGTTCTATGCAAACTACTGTTATGTATCATCTGATAATCACTAAAGTACAAAACATAAGGAAACTACTGCTTCACGTTCCACTGTTGTAGCCTTAGCACAGATGTTGAGTCTTCAGTGCTTTCTTCAAAGGTGATCAGTCTTTGAGAGGGCAGTGCATGAGTCTTCAGCAGTACTTAGGACACAGCAGTAGATAGAGCAACAGAGTTTGTCTTCAGTAGTTTGTTAGATAATCATCAGAGTTTGGTTTATCAGTTGTTGTAGTTGAGTAGCACTTAACATCCATCAGCTGTTAGATAACCACTGTCAAGGGGAGAGATTAGAGTAAACTGCTGCTTATTAAGTGTCCACTGATGGGATCCGGTTTTGGCTTTACATTATCTGTTCCTTTTTTAGGGTTCAATCCCAACAATAGTTTTCACACTTTTACCCATTCCTTCCATTACGTGAGCATATTTGAGCCTTGATATTGTTATATATATTTGTTCATTTTGGATATAGGAGTGAGCCGGATGTTATGTGTAATTTAGAACTTGTCACTAGTATACTTGTTAAGACCATGAACTTGCGGAATTGTGTAAAAGTGATAGAGGCACTTAGATTACCCCTTTGTTGTTAGCCTTGTTCTTTGTGTTGTGTTTCCCGTAAACCCTATGTTACCCTTTAGGATTAACCATGTCGAGCCTTCCCGTTTACCTTTGTCTACCCAATATTATCGCCCACTTAGCCATATTTAGCCTTTTTATATTTTAAACCTTTTAGCGTTAAAACTCGGCCGAAATAATCGTTTAACTAGCGCTTGTTATAGTTTACTATCCATTGTATAAATCCGTTAGTTTATTTTGATATAAAAAAAAAACAACAGAAAATAAAACACCCTAAAATAGGGTGAAATTGACAAAAATCGAGCAATTTTGAATGCTTAAATGTTAAAATTTCGTTGATAAGCTCGATTGCGCAATAATCGCCTTTTTTAAGGCATTTGTATGTATAGTTGTATTGTTTGTCGCTAGTTAAACGCTAAAACCGAGTTTTAACCGTTTCGCCACTTTAAATATCCATTTCCATACCCTTCGCCCAAGCCTAACTTTACAACCCGTAAAGACCTCTTGATTTACACTTTTTCGCATGTTAGTTGGTGGAGACGAGATCTTATAACAAGCTTATGATATTACACATTTCATTGACGAGGCATTGAGTGTTTGCACGTACACATTTTATGTATGTTTCAAAAATAAAACCGAGTGTGTGTGAACATTGTGAGTTGTGTGAAGATTAACATGTTGAGTCAATTAAATGTGAAGTCACGGCTTTTTGGTTGTCGCTATATAATTGCGTATGCTTGTTGGGTTTGAGTCTTTTGATGTTGTCTTTCGAAAAACCGGCTAACCGTTTATATTTGTTTTCAATAAATAGTGTGTAAATTATCGTTCTTGTTTGATTCTATTTTTTATTGCATTTTAGTTTAGCTTGCTTGAGGACAAGCAAGGTTCAAGTGTGGGGAGATTTGATATTCGCTAATTTACACATATTTTAGTCCCCCATTTTATCCCTATTTTATGCGTTTTCGGCCGTAAAACCGTCATTCGGATACTTAATTATGTATACTTTTGTTTACAGGCCTAAGACAGCATACCGGACAAGATGATAGTGAAAACGAGGACTTTCCGGACAAAACGACAAAGCTGCGGACATTCTGTTAGAAAACTGACCTGGGCAAGTGGCACGGTCGTGCGGTCTGAGGAACGACCGTGCATCTCCGACAAACGAAGATCAGCTGGCGATGAACGAACAGTGCAACAAGGCGTTCAACATAATCTCGGTGACACACGGTCGTGCCATTCCTTGCACCCCGTGCGGATCCGATGATCAGCTATATCCCGGTGATGAACGACCAGTTCTGCTGTCCGTGCAACGAGATCCCGGAATGGCACGGTCGTGCCATATGAAAAACGGTCGTGCGAGACCGAAGACCAGTCAACTCTGCTGATGTCATGAACAGTAACTACAATAATGCATAAAGTGAAAGGTCGTGCGATCGGAGCACGACCGTGCGACATCGAAAAAATATAAAAAGCAAACAGAAGCATTCTGTTCGTAACTCTGGAATTTTGGAGAGCTCCACACGCAATTTTCAGGCTACGGAAGCATCAGCTTTAGTCCGGATTCAAGCCACATTGCCTGGTTTAGCTCGGTTACTATCCGGATTCTCATTCTTATGCTTGTTTATGGTTTGGTTTCTTAAATCTTTCCATAATTTTGTTATGTTTCAAGCATTTAGACTGATTATTATGTATTAATGTAAGCCTTTGGGCAAAAACACAACAATCCCTTGCTTGATTATAGCCATTAGTATGTTAATCTTTGTTTGTAATGACATTTTGAAGTATTTTCTATGATTATCTTTGATGATTAGTTTGCAACCTTGTTATTGATATTGATTTCTTGATTATAAGTAATTGTGTTGGATGATTGGTACTTGGTTAGTTAAGATAGTTGAAAAATGAAGCTTAATTAATCATGTATTAGTAAACTTTAATTTGGTTAACTAGTTTAACTTGGTTAAAATGTGGGCACCATGATACTAGAAATGGTTAGTGGTTTAATAAAATGTAATTATTGTTAATCAAGAAAGCTTGCCTTCACGGAAGGACTCTAACGGGTTAGATGGTGTTGTTATGAATTCTTGCCATGATTTGTTAGCTTAGTTAGTAGTTTCGGCCAAAATTGCTATCTTGGTGAATTTATGTGCAAGATTTGTAAAATGAACTCGGTTGTGATTTAATCTAGTTTATGCTTGTCTCGGTGGTTGCATTGTGTTTATCGGTGTTGCTTTCCTTGATTAAGTGAGGATAGAAAACTCCTAACGGATGACTAACTTATTTTTAGGAGATTTTCATAGACATTATTCAATTGCATGTTAAAGAACAATTTTAGGTGGTTAAAGTGTGTTTATCGTTTTAACTTTCCGAATGATTGTCATGTTAGGATTCCCGAAAGGGATACTAATTGTCTCAAAATGGAAAATTGACCGAATACTTTTAGTGCCAAAACTGACTTAGTTGACATGCTTTGGTTGTGTATTAAGCAAGGCTATTTATATATAATCTACTATGTTTTATAAATATTTGTTTATGCTTACTTTAGTTTAATTAAAAACCAAACAACTTATGTTTTTACCGGTAATTTAGTGACAAGGGTCTAGTATTATTTCTCCGCCCATTTCCGTGGATCGATACTTGGTTCTTACCGATACTTTATTACATATATGACGGGGTACACTTGCCTCTTTCGTGTGTGTTTTGATGTAAAAGTAATAATCACTTTTATAAATTTAAAAGCAAATCGTGTGTAATTTCATTGTAAAAATATTTGTAGTCGCGCACACGTCACCTTTGGACAAGGCGATTGAGAAATACATTGACGGTTTGCCAGATCCTATTCAGGATATTGTCACTGGCTGCAACCCTACTACCGTCCGACAGGCCATCAAGCTCATTGCTACCTTGACTGACTCCCAAGTCAAGAAAGGTAAACTCCACAGAAAGGGTGACAAGAAACCGTCTGACAAGAATGAGAAACAAAAGGGCAAAAAGGCTGAGTCTTCTAAGAAGTCGAGGAAGCGTAAGGCTTCCAAGAACTTTGCCGTTGTGGCACAAACTAATCAGGCAGCTCCTAATTAGCCTACACAACCACCAGCTAAAAGGCAGTATGCTGGCAATGCACCCTTGTGCAACAAATGTAATAGCCACCATCAACCACATGTACAATTCCGCATATGCACTAACTGTGGGAAATCGGGTCATTTTGCCAATACTTGTCGATTTGCTCCTACCCAGAATCAGGCAGCACAAAACCTTGCACAACAGCCTGCTCAGCAGCCTGCACGACCTCACTATCCTCCTGGTTCATGGTACAATTGTGGGGACCTAACCCACTACAGGAACAAATGCCCGAAATTGGCAAATGAAAACCAGGCCCAGGCTCGTGGACAAGTCTTTAACATGAACCCAAATGACGCGCGTGCGGACAACGAAGTGGTGAACGGTACGTTCTTTATTAAAAACCAACCTGCTTCTATTCTTTTTTATTCGGGTGCCGATAGAAGTTTTGTATCCTTAGCTTTTGAGCATTTGCTTTCCATGACTAGAACAAAACTAGGAATGCCCTTGATAGTAGAAGTAGCTAGTGGTGAACCCGTTATACTCGATTCCGTTCTTCGAAATTGCCAGTTGAACCATAATAACCAACTTTTTCCTATTGACCTCACGCCGATGCAACTTGGGAGCTTTTATGTTATAGTAGGCATGGATTGGTTAGCCAAATACCACGTTGAGGTGGTTTGTTTTGAGAAAATTGTCCATATACCGTTTTCGACTGGTGAAATCTTAGAAGTTCGTGGTGAGAAACCTGCTAGTAGTCTTAAACTCATGACGTATACCCAAGCCCAAAAATACCTACGAAAGAACTATGTGGCTTTCTTGGCACGTGTCGTAGAGGAGAAAGGCAAAGGTAAGACTATTCAAGATATCCCTGTTGTTCGGGATTATCCTGAGGTATTTCCTGAAGAATTACCTGGGTTTACCCCTAGCACGCCAAGTTGAGTTTCGTTTTGATCTTGTACCTGGTGCAAATCCTGTTGCTAAATCTCCGTATCGTCTTGCACCGTCTGAGATGCAGGAATTATCTAAACAGCTTCAGGAACTTTCTGATAAAGGATTCATTCGTCCAAGCTTTTCACCTTGGGACGCTCCTGTCCTATTTGTGACAAAGAAAGATGGGCCTTTTCGTATGTGTATCGATTATCGTGAGCTCAATAAACTTACCATCAAGAATCGAGATCCCCTACCTCGCATTGATGATCTCTTTGATCAGTTACAGGGTGCTACTTGCTTTTTAAAGATTGATCTACGTTCTGGGTATCATCAACTTCGTGTACTTGAAGAAGATATTCCCAAAACAGCTTTTCGTACAAGATATGGTCATTATGAGTTTACTGTTATGCCCTTTGGTCTAACGAATGCTCCTGCTGTTTTTATGGACTTGATGAATAGGGTTTGTAAGCCTTATTTGGACAAGGTCATCATTGTTTTCATTGATGACATTTTGATCTATTTTAAGACACGAGCTGATCATGAACAATATCTCCGTCTTACAATGGAACTCCTAAAGAGCAGCTTTTCGCCAAGTTCTCCAAGTGCGAATTTTGGCTTAAGGAAGTTCAATTTTTGGGACATATTGTCAACGAACAAGGTATACATGTAGATCCCGCCAAAATCTGTGCGATTAAGGATTGGGATACACCTACTACTCCTACCGAGGTTCGTTCATTTCTTGGACTCGTGGGTTATTACCGTCGTTTTATTGCAAACTTCTCCAAAATTGCGGTTCCTCTCACTGCATTAACTCAGAAGAATAAACCTTTTGAGTGGGGACTCAAACATGAGGAATCTTTTCAAACCTTGAAACAGAAACTCTGTGATGCACCTATCTTATCTTTACCTGAGGGCAATGACGAGGTTGTCGTATATTGTGATGCATCCAACTTAGGCCTTGGTTGTGTTCTCATGCAAAGAAACAAAGTCATAGCCTATGCATCAAGACAACTGAAGGTACAAGATAAAAACTACACGACTCATGATCTTGAGTTAGGCGCAGTGGTTTTGCTCTCAAAATCTAGAGACACTACCTGTACGGTACTAAATATGTGGTTTTCAGTGACCACAAAATTCTTCAGCACATTTTCAATCAGAAAGAACTAAACATGAGGCAACGACGATGGGTTGAACTTATAAACGACTACGATTGCGAAATTCGCTACCATCCTGGTAAGGCGAATGTCGTGGCTGATGCATTGAGTCGTAAGGAACGCGTCAAGCTTCACTAGTTCAATCTGATATTCAAACCCGCATTTCTCAAGCTCAACATACTTGTGTTACACAAGACTTGATGGGTAAAGAATTACCATATCATCTTAAGCCTGAGCTTGAGCTAAAAGATAATGGGTTATATTATTTCATGGACCATTTGTGGGTCCTAAGTCAAGACAATCTCCGCACCTTATGCAGAAAAAATGTCTAAGGATCTTCGAACCCAGTATTGGTGGCCGGATACGAAGAAAGACATTGCCTTATACGTGTCCAAATGCCTTACTTGTCTTAAGGTTAAGGCGGAATATCAACATCCCTCTGGATTATTGGAGCAACCAGAGATACCGGTTTGGAAATGGGAAAACATTGCTATGGATCTCATTACCAAACTGCCACGCACTAATAGAGGTCATGACGCCATTTGGGTAGTCGTTGATCGTCTGACAAAGTCAGCACATTTCTTGCCGATTTGTGAGGATTTATCTGCTGACAAACTTGCCAAAATATACGTTGATGAGATTGTATCTCGACATGGTGTTCCTTTGCACATTATATCTGACAGAGATGCTCGATTCTCGTCTCACTTTTGGAGAACCATGCAATCTTCTATGGGAACCCAACTTAATTTGAGCACAGCTTATCATCCTCAAATAGATGGTCAATCTAAAAGAACAATCCAGACACTGGAGGATATGCTTAGAGCTTGTGTGATAGATTTAGGTGGTAGTTGGTATTCGCATCTACCGTTGATCGAATTCTCCTACAACAATAGTTATCACTACAGCATCAACATGGCTCCTTTCGAATCTTTATACGGTCGAAAATGTTGTTCACCAGTCTACTTCAGTGAGATCACTGAAGCTCAGCTTACTGGACCTGAACTCATTCTAGAGACTACAAACAAAGTCAAGAAAATTCACGATAACCTTCAGAAGCTAGAAGCCGTCAAAAGAGTTACGCGGATAGACGATGCAAGCCCTTGGAATTTCAAGTCGGTGATCACGTCCTACTCAAGGTATCCCCTTGGAAAGGTGTGATTAGATTTGGAAAGAAAAGAAAACTTGCACCACGATATGTTGGACCATTCAAGATCGTTGAAAGAATCGGAAAAGTGGCCTGCAGATTAGAGCTACCTCCTAAACTTGTAAATGTTCATCCAACCTTCCACGTGTCCAATCTTAAAAAGTGTTTAGCTGATGAGAACCTCCACATACCACTTGATGACACGATGCACTTTGTCGAGAAGCCTGTGGAAATATTGGACCGTGAAGTCAAGAAGCTCAAACGCAAGCGCATACCAATTTTCGAAGTTCGCTGGGAATCTAAACGTGGCCCAGAATTTACTTGGGAACGTGAAGATCAAATGAAGGCGAAATATCCACGTCTATTCTCACAAGTTTCCTCTAAATAAATTTCGGGACGAAATTTCGTAAAGTAGGGGGAGACTGTGACATCTGTGCTTGTGTAATCACTATATAACTCTGAACAATTCAAATATTAATAAAACAATGTGTTTTATCCCAATATTTATTTATTTATGTTTGACATTTTTGCACGTTATGATTTCGTTCGATTTCAAACCCTTAAATGACTTCTGGAAAGTTATACGCAAACTGATGCGTAAACGTATAACGCGAAATACACTCCGGAAGAGTGACATAAGCTTAACATACCTTAAATAACCTTTACATAACTTAGAAATAAGTTTTGAAGGGTTTGGTATGGCAAAAACAAGTTTATTCGATCACAGGGACTATTTGCGACAAACTGCAAAAGTCTGCCAATTCGTATAGCAACGTGTAGGACCGGTTTTTGACTCCCGCACGATTGCGTATGACACGTCTGACGTGCGGAATTCGTACACGTGCGTGGACCGAACACGAGAAACGTACTATAATCTGTGATTCGATTGAATGATATGAAAACGTACAAGAAACGTGAATCACCTTTTGCCTTTCTCTCTCTACTTTCTCTCTCTAGCCCCTATGCTCTCCAAACGTGGCAAAAGTTGGCAAAAGTTCTAAAACTAAGACATTACTCTCCTATTTATAGGCCAAGGCTTATAAGAGATTTCCCCTTATTTACAATATTGCCATCTTTCCTTTTCCCTAAATATAACACTATAATGTCTTGTTTTCTTTTGATTTCTGCGACGTACTGATTGACGGAGGCGATAGACATTACTGCACCTAACACAACGTATACCCTGGAACAAGATCATAAGCTAAACATACCCTAAATACCCTTAACATAGCTTAGAAATAAGTTTTGAGGGGTTCGGTGTGCAAAAATGCGCTTATTTGGTCATAGGTACTAAAATCGTCAAAACTGCAAAAGTTTGCATATACGTGCATATCTTGCGTTCTGACCATATCCGGACATCCAAAAATTTTTGCAATCACTAGAATATTGTATTTTAGTGATAGGAATGCAAAAATATCATTAGTCGCTTAATTTGGATCGTTTTCGCGTCCGTTCGAGTTTCGTCATAATTAACCGAAAAACGCGATCGTATGACCAAATGAACTGACATCCATGATATTTCCAAGCATATTTCAAGTCCCCTATACTTTAACATCATTGTAGAGCCTTGAAAATGGGTTAATGGGGGTTAAACGCATCGAAAACATGTTTAAGTGTGTGCAGGGACTAAAACTGTCAATTCTGAAACCTTTATACATGTCCTCGCGTCACGCGACCCCTAGGGGATGTCTCTTTCGTGCCACGCGACCCCTGCTATTTTACAGCAAGCTGATTACTATAACAACCCTCCTAAAATATTTCCGACATCCCTAAAATATTTAGAATGTCCTTGTACGCCCTAAAATGCACCCCGTATACGAATAATGGACCCTAAATACTTTAATTTTATAAGAATTAAATAAAAATCAGTTTATAGTCTCTCGCGGGCCGCGAAGACTGGCTCTTCATCTTACGCAGGCCGCGAGCGAATGGACATGAGGCATCACCCGGAGCCGCCACGTGTCCCGCCATCCGTCGAACCTGCCCCATGACCGGGCCAAGCTAGGCCCTACTACGCCTATGTCGCGGGCCGCGGAGGCCCTGCCTTCTGTCATCGCGGGGCGCGAGAAAAGGGCCGAACAGCCCTATAAATTCCCTTGATCGGCCTCAGTCCCAACTCGTTCAAAACTTTTCTTTTTTCTCTCAATTTCTATATAGTCCAAGTAATACCCAAGCGTTATACCCGCTAAAATAACGAAGTTCTGCCTCGTTTATAAGTATCATAACCCCCGGTTACGTATTAGATACGTTGCCCAATTGATCTAGTGCTCCGAAACGGCTGTCGAGGCTCTGCCCGACGTAGTCGTTGGAGTTTTGTCTCGGGGAGGGTATAACTAATGTAAATATTGGGTTATTTTACTAACGCGTGTGCATTGTTTAATTAATAGATAATAACTAGGAAAGCCCTAATGTTGCAATGTGAGTAATCTCCTTTTTGTAAACTTTTATAAAACCTTAAATATTTTACAATGTGATTAGTAGTGATTAAGTCTTTGTAATTCTTCAATTACTGCCGGTATGTTGGGGTTTTGTATACAAAATGTGGAACACATTACCATTGGACAACGAGATAGCCAAGGTGTAATATGACCCACCAGTCAGGATTGACAGTACTGAATGAGTAATTGTGTAGATATAAACAATGTAATCGTTTTCAATACTGTAAACTGATAAAACATGTCTTGATTAAATTGGGATTCACTCACCAGTATTTCCAACTGACAAAATGTTTTAAACGAGTTTCAGGTAACAAAATGTGAAAGCCAAATAGAAGCCAGCTGGACAGCACTGAAGGCTTGGAAAAGTGGCTATAAAAGTTACCTAAATAAAGAAGATGTTTTTATTTAATAAAATAGGGTTTACCCCTATAAAATGTTTTGTCACACCCGGTATTTCCACGTATTACCGGTGGGCCCGGTGGGGAGTATCGTGACGTAGTTGTTATCATCATAGTTAATTTATCACTGTTTAATGCACAGCGGAAGTCTAAAATAGAAATATCACAAACCGATTTGAAAGTAACATAAAATATTACACAACGAGTTGTAAAAGGATCCACAGGCGGATCTAAACTAAAGAAATATTGTTCAACAGATTTAAGCGTCAAAAGCTTGCAAGACTCTTTATTTGATACTAGGAGTAACCAGCCCATTTCGCTTAGTACCTGCGCTTAACCTATTTGGATAACACGTCAGTTTACACTGGTAAATACAATTAACCGACACTTTTGAAAATATTTTAAGAAAATTGATTTAAATGCACAAGGCACAAATATTCTTTTATAACTTAGGATAATTATTTAATAATAATCTTGTAAAAGAATTATATGTTTGTTATACGTTCAGTAGCCCGGGTTAGAAATACTGGGTTAAAGATTAATAGACACACCACATAATATAACCCACGTCGAATTATTCTCAACAAGCGGGTATATCTTTTTACATACGCACCAGCAGGTGTATGCCTACACCCCGTGCTTAAGTCGTGGCCATTTCAATGAATGAGCCGAGGATATCCAGGACATGGTCATTAACCCCCCAAAGGTTTAAAACAAACAAAACAGATTAAACGGGTTATCTCAGTGATTTAACCATTATTCGATTAAAGATTCAATACCCGACCAAGCGGTATTATTAAATACCGTACCCCAAGCCCGTATAAGGGAAAACAAGTTAAAAGTATTTACCTGAGTAAAATATAATTTAATCTCAGCCATATAACAATCAGCAAGTGCAAATATCTTTTACTGGGCTCCTCAATCTGGAACGAAGGTTTTAATAACCTATTAGATTCCTAACGGGTCTTACTTAAGTTTAAACTTAGACCAGTTAGTTTTAATGAAAGGTTTACGGTTCAAAACGCAAGATTAAGAGAAGACCGGATTAGAATGTGATTTAGACCCGACAAGTATGAAGACTTGTATAATATGGGTAAACTAAACACATTCTGGATTTTGAAGTGAAAATGATAAGGTTTGACCCGTTTCGGTTAATTCATGCAAACTAGTTACATAAACCGTACCGAACGCGAAAAATGCATAACGGGTAACCAAATGAGTCATGAACAGGTTCCCTAAGTTAATATGCTTAAAATGTGTTATGAAATCAGTAGGATAACTTCCATTATGCCCAAAATGAATTTAAAATCAATTTAAGCCCCGTAGGGGTATTTTGGTCATTTTAAAGATTATAAAGAGATTAAATGATAATCTGAGGTTCTGGTCTAAAATGATCAGTAAATTTTTTTTTTTTTTTGCAATTCATATCAGTAAGATATTGTATATATGTGAAATTTATCATTTATGGCCAAACTATGCACCGTAGGGGCGTTTTGGTCATTTCACATAAGCTTTAAGGGTCAAATTTGGAAATCTGAGTTCAAAACTTTTACTTACTATTAAAGTATAAAAATTTATTCATAACATCATTAGGTAGCAAGCCTTAGGTGCCAAATATGGTTTTAAACCATACTATGCGCCTAAATCGCATAAAAGTCGGTATTTTACGACATTCAGGTTAAATAAAGAAATTTGAGATTTTGATCAGCCTTTACTGTTTAAAATAATTTATTTGATGTATAAAATCATTAGAAAAAGATTTGATATGTAAAGGAGGTGTAAAACTCATTTTATTAACAAAAAGGGATAACCGTCAATTACCGAGTCAATGCAAGAACCCTATGTTATGATCAGTTTAAAATTTAATAAAAATTTCCAAAAATCCCTAAATATTATATTACATCAGTGGTTAGAAAGATTGGTGTCAAAATTTGGGTTTAAATAGGTTTTATGCCGAAAATGTCGTTTAATTAATAAAAAGGCTTCAATTTACGATATTGAGCATAACTCCTAATTTAGACTATAAACTGATGTCAAATTTTTAGGACATGCTTATAAATCAGTAATAAAGGTTTTTGTCCTCTCACATTTTCAAAAATCTCGTTTTTATATCAAAAGGGCATAATGGTCAACTTTTAAGCAATTAACGGAAACATGCAAATGATTCGGATTACGAAGGAACCATATTGTATAATCTCAGAGGGTTATACTAACATGTAATATGGTTCTAATGGAACCCTAAGGCATATCTAAACTAAGCTAAATTGGGTCAGAACTGAAAGTCAAAGCAAAAGTCTACTTTTGCGACTTTCGGTTGCGAACTGAGTCTAAACTCAGAATTGTCGGGTTGAACATGCCTAAACATGTTCTCATATTATTTACCAAGTTATTTTAGTGTTTAAACATGTTCCATAACTTCTACATTATAAGTTATGAGTTTGACCCGACAATTGACTAAGTTAGATTGAAAATCAGCAGGTGCCCTGTTAAGGGTTTATTACCTACATAATTATCAAATCATAGCCATTTTTAATACGAATAATGGTTGGACCATTAGTGATTAATCACTAAGTCAAAGCTTAATTACGATGGCTTTGACTTTTGGTCATTAAACTAATAACACTTGAACTTAGGGAGCTAAGAACACTTACCAGGGTACTTAGCACGAGCATGGAACTTTAAAAAACTTCCTTGAGCTCCAGAAGGCTCCAAAGAGTGAGTTTTGAAATAAAATTTCAAGTGTGCAAATGACAAGTGAAGAACAAGACCTTTATATAGTAAAATGGAAGCTCCAAGATCCTTGCATGTGTCCCTATGATGCTCTCAGATGTTCCCAGATGTCCCTAGTGCATGAAAAACCATTGGCACAGTCCCTGGTATCGAAATATTGCATGCAAAGGCGGTGTAACAGGCTGAAACATGCAGCTGTCATGTTTTTGGTCGCTGGTGCTGCTGACGCGGGCCGCGTGGACCTTCTGATCCGGTAAAAAGTTTTGCAACTTTGACAATTTCAGTCCCTCTAGATCAATCCATTACACGTTTAAAGTCCATGACACGTGTCCTTATTATATTGGTCGTGATTCTACGAGGTGTTACATCCTCACCCCCTTAAAAGAAATCTCGACCTCGAGATTTACTGAAATAAATGAGGGTACTTCTGTTTCATTGTGGATTCAACCTCCCACGTGTATTATGGGCCTCTACAGGCATCCCACTTAACCTTCACAATCGGCACGTGCTTCCTTCGAAGCCTCTTAACCTGTTGATCCTCGATCGACAAAGGTTTTTCAACAAACTTTAAGTTGTCATCTATCTGCACGTCCTTGTGTGACATTGCTAGCGATTCATCCGCAAGACATTTCTTCAAGCTGCAGATGTGGAACACATTATGTATCCCACTAATCTCTTCTGGCAGATTTACCTTGTAGGCCACTGTTCCGACACATTCGATGATTTCGAATGGTCCTATGTACCTTGGGCTCAGCTTGCCCTTCTTGCCAAAACGCATCACCCCTTTCCAGGTTGATACCTTAAGTAACACTTTGTCACCTACCTCGAATTTCAGAGGTTTACGCCTTTTATCTGCGTAGCTTTTCTACCTATCCCTGGCAGCTTTGAGACGATCACGTATCTGCACAATCTTGTCTAACGTCTCCAGGACTATATCAGGTCCTGTTAGTTGGTTATCTCCAACTTCCGCCCAACAAACTGGCGTTCTGCATTTCCTTCCATACAAAGCTTCGAAAGGTGCAGCTTGAATACTCGAATGATAGCTATTATTATATGAGAATTCAATCAACAGAAGATGATCATCCCAACTTCCACCTAAATCAATAACACAAGCTCTTAGCATATCTTCCAGTGTTTGAATTATGCGCTCGCTTTGACCATCCGTCTGGGGATGATATGCAGTGCTGAAGTTTAATCGAGTGCCTAATGATTGCTGAAAGCTTTTCCAAAAGTGATACGTATATCTAGTATCTCTATCAGAGATAATAGATACTGGCACTCCGTGGAGGGATATTATCTCATCCACGTACAGCTGAGCTAGCTTATCTGAGCTGTGTGTTTCTATAATAGGTAAGAAGTGGGCTGACTTGGTCAGTCTATCTACTATAACCCAAATAATATCATTCCCATGCTTTGTTCTTGGTAACTTAGTGATAAAATCCATAGTTACCATTTCCCACTTCCAAGTGGGAAGTTCAGGCTGTTGGAGCAAACCTGACGGCTTCTGGTGTTCTGCTTTAACTTGCGCGAGCGTCAAACATTTGGCCACATAAGCGGCTATACATTTCTTCAAACCTATCCACCAATAATTTTCCTTTAAATCCTGGTACATCTTATCACAGCCAGGATGAACAGAATATTTGGAGCTATGGGCTTCTTGGAGAATCACGTCCTTAAGTCCTCCATAAATTGGAACCCATATTCGTCCATTCAATCTTAGGATTCCATCCTTGCCATATGATAACTGTTCAGCAGTTACGCCCAATTTTTCACTCGGGTAGTTAGCTTCTAACACAGCTTCCTTTTGAGCGGCTAACAACCTTTCATTCAAGTTGTTCTTCAATTCAATGCTCTTGGCGTTGATTCTAATGGGCTTAACTCTTTCTTTTCTGCTCAAGGCATCGGCGACCACATTAGCTGTGACAACTGTGTTCTTTAGTCGTGGTTCGATATAAAACAATGTTGGTTATCAATAAAACAATGTGCTTTGGTGTCATTATATGTGTTTTTGTGTTATTATGTTTGTAATTGTGTTTGGTAAATGTTCAATTCGATTCGATTCCGATTTCAAACTCTAAATCGCTTTCTGGAAGGTTACATGCGCACTGATGCGTAAATATAACCAGTTTAATGCAACAAACACTCCGGAATAGTGACATAGGCTTAACATACCTTAAATAACCTCCACATAACTTAGAAATAAGTTTTGGATGGTTTGGTGTGTTAAAATCAACTTTGTTCGATCGCAGGGACTATTTGTGTCAAATTGCGAAACTATACCGATTTGTATAGTAACGAACACTCCGGAACTTGATCATAAGTTAAACATACCCTAAATAACCTTTACATAGCTTAGAAATAGGCTTTGAGGGGTTCGGTATGCTAAAATAAACTTTATTGATCAATAGGGACTAAAAGCGTCAAAAAGTGCACAAGTTTGCATTTTCGCGCATATCTTTCGTTCTGAATATATCCGGACATCCAAAAATTTATGTAAGCATTAAAATATTTTATTTTAGTGTTTGGCATGATAAAATTCCATTCGTCGCTTAATTTGGATCGTTTTTGCGTTCGTTACGACTTCCGTCGTAATTAAGCGAATAACGCAACCGTACGACCAAACGAACGGACATCCGAGATATTTTTGAGCATGTTTTAAGTTCCCTATACTTTAACTTCATTTTGGAGCCTTGAAATGGGGTTAACGGGGCTTAAACGTGTCAAAAATGGGCCGAAATACTTGTTTCACAAGTTCAGGGACTAAACTGCAATTTCTGAATACTTAGCCATGCGGCCTGCGTGAGCCCATGTGCATATCTTAAGCGGGCCACCTGAGATGCCCAGTAACAGAAAACCAGTTTCTGAAATAGCAGCTGGTTTGCAGGGTTTTTGGACATGGTTTTGATCATTCTATGGGCCAATTTTGATGGTTTTTTAGAGCCCATGGTATCCAAATACCATGTGCCCACTTGTACGGATGAGATCAAAGCTCAATCTTCGAGAAACGATCCTAACGGCTCTTGAAAATCTATAAATACCCACTTGATTTCACTTGCATTCCTCACATTTGATCTGATTCTTGCTCTCTAAGTGGAAGTATTTGCTTCCTACCTGAGAGTGAATCGGGTCAAAGCTTGCAGGGACCTTTTGTAAGTATTCCTTCGTTCTTTTTGATCGTTTCTATCGTTAAAGTCAAACTGTGTTTGACTTTCTGCTTTGACCAGTTTATGGTCAACGCGAAGTTCGTTTGAACTTCATAACGTGAGCGTAATCACGATGGTTATAGTCCCTAGTGACTATACCTACTGATTACCACGTTATCTAGGCTCAGTGACGAGTCGTAGTTTCGACCAAAATGCATTTTCTCGCGTATTTTGTAACCAAACTACTCTAGGATGTCAAAACCTTTTGTTTTGATATCAAAACCTGTTTTCTAACTTAACTAAACATGTTTCGACATGTTTAGCTCATCACTTGTTAGTTTAGTGCTTGTGTAGAGTCGTAAGTCAAGCGGACTTAACACCCGCTTAGACTTTCGAACACGACCCGTTTGGTCGATCATTAGGATCCGACCAAACATGTTTTGTGACCATAGTAGAATAGGGAATAACCTTCCGAGGTTATACCTTATGGTCACTTAGGTTTGATTAGTCGCATGATGAATAGTTTATATGCCCTTGGTAAATTACCAAAATACCCTTTTAATACATAATTGGTAATTAAGCATATGTAACCTAAACTTTTGACACATAACTGATTATGTAACATAATTAAACATGTATGGGCATATAATACTTGTCATAGGACTAGTTAGACGTCTCGAACGCGCTTTTGCGTGCACGACACGTAAAAGTAGTGTAAGCTACCTTAATAGGTCGCGATGGGTCGAAAGCACTTAGGTTAGGTTCCGATTTAGAATGTAGGCTTTGTTAAACCATATCACATGAGTTCCAACACTCATTTGGTTTACAAGACCTCATTCTGTCCGATCTTCCGATTTAGGCGTCTATTGTTTGACTAGTGGTTCGATTATTAGGAGCTACTTGATTTCTCTGGTTTGCTCAAGTTTGTTGAAGTTCTATTTGATCGAGGATACTTTGCACTACATGTGAGTACATAGTTCCCCTATTTTACTGTTTTTAAATGTTTTGGGGTGATTCATATATACGAAATGTTTTCAAGGTTTAAACGATGATTTCAAAAACGATTAAACGATTTTTACTAAACTAAGAACGATTTCGATAAAGTGAACAAACTTGTTGGTTGTAGTTACATAACGAATGACATTCATTAGCATTGATCAAGCCGACCAGTATTAGGTTATGGTACCATAGGATCTGACAAATCCCGTTACTTTACTACACCCATGGTTATGTGTGGGGGTTGTGGGTAGCGACTGAATCTGATGTTTGTTAACTTACCCTTTGGTGGTTTGTTAATACGAGAACGAGTTGAACGATGGACGAGTCACAAAGGTTTGAATGTTATTACCGAGACGACCATATATAAGTTTTCACAATTAAAACGAGGACGATTTAAACGATCTAAACGAGTAAACGATTTGGGAACGATATGGGAACGATTTGGGAACGATTTGGAAACGATTTGGAAACGATGCTAAACGATTTCGATAAACAATTGTTTTTTTTTTTGTTAAGTGTATAGATAACGAGACGGGGGTAATATGATGAAAACATGGTAGATACGCCGCTGGTACTTCTTATATATAAGTGTTTTCATCATATTACATATCGTGGCGTTATTTAGTTCACTTGGGTAAACGATTTTGAAACGATGTCACACAATGATGTTTTTCTAAGAGATATAAACTATACGAGTTTTTAACGAGTTTTTACAAGATATTTTACAAGTTGGTTTTCTAAAACAAATGTTTTTGGGGTTAAGAAGCATGGCTGCGAGATTTTATAAACTATAATCAACTTGATTTGAGTTGGTTAACTATGTTGCAATACATTTTTCAAAACAAGGTTTGTATTTTGACTCTTGTAGTCTAATAAAGTAATGCAACATATACACGAGCCATGATTCCGTTACTCTTATAAAACCTATGTACTCGCCAGCATTTCTTTGCTGACTAAGTTTTTACATATGCTTCAGGTGTTGATGCTTGATCGATTACTAGGATGCATGCGTCACGTAGGATCTGGACAAGGCCTTAGTGACATAATAACGATGATAGATGATATAAAATTTGTTTGTTCTATGTGTTAAAGACAATGTAATGTTTAATATAATCAATAAAACAAAACTATTTTGTATCCATGGTTGTGAAACAATAGCTTCTGTTACAACACTCCCCGATGTTTCCGCCACGGTTTGTTGTCCTACGTGGTCGGGTGTGACAGAAGAAGTTGGTATCAGAGCCAATGGTTATAGGGAATTAGGTTATTAGTAATGCTTTGACCTAGACTATAACTTTAGGACCCTAACACAAGTTTACTTGTGTTTAGATTTTAAAACAAAACCGTCACCTATCCTTAGGTGATAACCACAACGAGAACATAAATCCGAATCTGCTTCAAAAATTAATCATCCGTTCTAGGATTATTGATTACTAGGTTTTGAACCCTTTGTTATATGGTTTTGAACCCTTCCAGTTTGATTCATATTTGGCTTAGTGCCTTTTGAATTTTCAAAATCTCGTCAAAGTTTGGGTCTAAATAGTGTGAACACGTGCAAACTGGAAGAGTGGGTGCCTGTACTCTGAGTTTTCTGTCTAAGGCTAGAGTGTTCGTACAAATCCGCAGTATCGGACCAGTCACTCTTACCTGGGAACTCTTGGGGTGAGTGTCCACTTATAGGCGAGCATGTCTTCAGCAATACATTATTTTTGATCCATTTACTTTGATTAGTCACTCCGTGTCGTTTGTTTGTTCGAGGTAACGAACAAATGATTGCCTTTCTGCTATTTTGACGGTATTTTTCAATACCTCTTTTGCTTTTCAACCTCACTCGTTTCTCTTATGTCCTTATTAGACAATGCCTCCTCGACGTGAAGCACAATCTTTCACTATTGAAGAAATCACAGCCTTGGTTTCTCAGCAAGTGGCTGCTGTACTTCCAGGCGTTGTGACCCAAGTCCATGAGGTATACAACAACAACAATAACAACAATGCGCCGTGCAACTTCAAGAGCTTCAATTCTGCAAAGCCTCTAAAGTTTTCTGGGTCGCAAGGAGCAACTGCGCTCTTGCAGTGGTTTGAGAGTATCGAGAGCACATTCAGACACGTCCAGTGTCCGAATGCGCAGAAGGTTGAATTTGCTTCTAGTGTGTTTGAGAAGCGAGCGCTTACCTGGTGGAATGGTATTATGCGCGATAGGGGTGCCGAAGTGACATTGGCACAAACGTGGGATGAGCTTCGGGCTCTCATGATGAAAGGGTTTTGTCCCTGTCACGAGATTCGAGCTTTGGAACGAGAGTTTGACGATTTAAAGCAAGATGAGGCTGAACATCGTGCGTACACGGATCGTTTTGAAGAACTCAGTATATTGTGTCCCACCATGGTTACCCCTCTGGAGAAAGCAATCGAAAGATATATCGATGGTCTACCCGATTCTATGCTGGATATTGTGACCGCTGTTAAACCCACTACCCTTCGTCAAGCGATCGAGTTATCTGCTACCCTGACTGAATCCCAAGTCAGGAAGGGTAAACTCACCCGCAAGGGTGACAAGAAGAAATCGTCTGATTCTGCGAAAGACAAGACAAAGGGTAAGGGTAAGGGTAAGGAAGGTGAGACGACAAAGAAGTCGAGGAAGCGGAAGGATGCTCAGAATTTCGCTGTAACAACACAGACTGAACAGAACCCACCGGCTCAGCCTCCTGCAAAGAAGGCATATGCAGGTACCGCACCTCATTATGCACGCTGCAACGGTCATCACGTTGCACAGCAAGCTTGTAAGAAATGCACAACGTGTGGAAAACTTGGGCATTTGGCCAATATTTGTCGTCTGGGACAAAATCAGTTTGCTCAGGTTCAAGCTCCGATTCAAGGGAATGCTGCAAGATTCCCACCGGGTTCATGTTTCAACTGTGGAGAGTTTGGTCACTTCCGCAACAATTGTCCAAGACTGGTGAATGCAAACGCGAATGCTAGTGCGAACCCGAATGCGAACGTCAACGTCAATGTGAATCCAGCACGTGGACGAGTGTATAACATCAATGAGGCAATCAATGATGCAGCAGTGAACGATTAGTATTTTGTATTTCCTCTGGTTGTTATCTTTTAACATTTAAAGACAATGCGGTTGTTATATAAATAAAAATTTATGGTTTTTATTTTGTGAACCAATGCAATTGTATGAATGTTTGATGCAACCTTATGATGTCAATACAAAAATAAACCACTCATGTGGTTCTATCTTTTTATGATCACTTGTGATCTCCCCTAGAACCTTAAACGCCCGTTTCTTTTAAGAAACAAAAGCCCAAAGCTATCTACGAAAAAGATATGTTGCTTTCCCAGCACATGTCACCGAGGAGAAAGTCAAGAGCAAGAGTGCTTAGGATATTCCGACTGTTCGGGGTTATCCAGACGTGTTTCCTGATGAACTGCCTGGTTTGCCTCTAGTTCTTCATGTCCTGTTTCATTTTAACCGTGTACCCAACGCCAACCCAATTGCAAAAGCGCCTTATCATCTTGCACCGTCGAAGATGCAAGAATTATCGAAGCAGCTTCAAGAGTTATCTGATAGGGGATTCATCCGTCTGAGCTATTCACCCTGGGGAGCTCCTGTCCTCTTCGTGAAAAAGAAAGATGGGTCTTTTCGAATGTGTATCGATTATCGTGAGCTTAATAAGCTTACCATCAAGAATCGATATCCCCTACCTCGAATTGATGATCTCTTTGATCAACTGCAAGGTGCTTCATGCTTTTCAAAAAAATCGATCTACGTTCTGGGAATCATCAACATCGTGTTCTTGAAGAAGATATTCCCAAAACTGCTTTCCGCACATGGTATGGCCATTATGAGTTCTCTGTCATGCCCTTTGGTTTGACAAATGCTCCAGCCATCTTTATGGACTTAATAAATAGGGTCTGTAAACCTTATTTAGACAAGTTCATCATTGTGTTCATCGACGATATTTTTGTCTATTCGAAGTCTCGAGCCAAGTGAAACACCCTTGTCATTATTTAATGGTTTTTGTAAAGTATACGACAAACAACATGTAATTATGACTACATATACTTTGTAAAAATACGGGTTTGTTTAAACTTTACAATTTTAAAATAATACAACATAACATAATTGAGTACGTCGTTTAAACATTTCAAAAGTTGTTTAGCAAACAGTTTACATCATAAACGTTGTTTAAACCGAGTTGATTTATGCGGAAGCTTCAAGAGTATGTGTTCGGTCCTTCAAAAGTTGCTTGATCGTCACCCATAATCCTTGAGTACCTAAGACTGAAATGTTTACATAAACATTTATATTAGAATGCTTAGAAATGATACTTGATCGAAACTAAGATCGAAATGAATTTGAAAATTTACAATTTATATAAAATTTATAAACATTCAGGCCCTACCGTAACTTACGGTTTCACCGTAAGTTACGGTGGTCAATTTCCAATAATGGTCCACCGTAAACCAGTAGACTCACACCGTAAGCTCCTGACCTGTACCGTAACTTACGGTACTACCGTAACTTACGGTAGTCCCTGTAAATCCATCTTTTGGTTGCTTTGTTCATTATACTCAAGCCTAAATCTCGGATTTCGCTCTTTCTAACATACCAATACATTAGTTTCTCGAAATTCTAATATGTTACATATGAACCAATATCAAAGATCAATCAATCATATTCAAAATATCATGCATATCACGTTATATCAATTTACTAATGTGCAAGGTTCAAATTACGGGTCTCTTATGAATTCTTAACCCGTTTTACCTATCTACTCCTTTTGACCCGTGAAGGGAAGTTAAACACTTTTAACTATACATCTATATATATAAGCGTACCTGGCTCGGGTCAACATATTGACTCGTTTTAAGACCTTGTCTCTATAATATGCTAATTCATAGCCTCGCTAATTCATAAACCAATTACCCTGCGAGCATGAGACTCGACATACACTTATTACTCGTTAATTGTCAAATGGTATAAATATTACCATTTGACCCGTTTGGTCTAGACTACCAAATATTTTGTGCTTAATATTAAATGGTGTTGTTTTAAACTTCAACTCTTTTTCGTCTACACATGACTAATTCGTCGTTTTACTCTTTTTATTCGTTTAGGCTTATCTTAATAAGTAGCCATTCAAAAACTCATTTTATATATATGTCATCTCGTGACCAATTACCATTTCGCCCATATTACCATTAAACATGGTTTATCATTATTTTATATGTCCCGACCCGTTTCATTTCGTGTCGGAACCATATTTCAAATATAGCTTTTGTCGTATTTACAACCTATGAATAATCACATTACAAAAGAGGGCGTAAGCTTTACTTACCTCGCATCCAAATTACGCTTTCCTTTTCGTACTTGCTCCGTTTGACCCGCTTCATTCCAAGCCTCCATCTAGCTTGTCAAGAGTCAAACTATCATCATAATTCACAAGGTGGTTAGATTAGTCATTATAACCACGACTATTCCACCTTACGTGTTTTCTATGTCAAAACTACTATTCGACTCCGTCCATGGTTAGTTTAACTCTTCAAAAGTTAACTACCCTTAATTATATGATATGTGCATATAAGCTAAATCGACTTCATAATTAAAATTTGTATTACCCCACATCACACATAATTAGTCGAACTAGGAAATTACGCGTTTGATTCATAATTTCAACATATGAACATTGTGGGCATAATTTATAATATCAACAATCAAGTTTCGTATCACTGAAAATAGGCTGTTTTTGGTGACCTGTTTAACCTGTTTACAAGTCTTCAAAAATTATGATTTTTTTATGTGGCGTACCTCTCGGAGGGGTAGCCCTTGTGTTAATTCATTACTAAGCTGCAATCAGATTCGTCACTTCTGACTGCGATTTCGGAAAAATTCATTAAAAATTCCTCGGTTATCCGATTGACGAAATTCCAATTGGAGATTTTTCTAATAACTTAATACTTTCTACAGTAAGAATTTGAGATCATAACTCAATTCCTAAATTGAGTTATGACATTCGTAATGGGCTGCAAATTCTGCCAGAAAACGCAGCTTGAACCTTTGATACGGAAAAATTCATAAAACGCTCAATTTTAGTCGAAAAAATGCGATTCCAGTGGGGTTTTAAAGATATTTCCTGGAATTACATTTTAGACTCAAGAAACAAACGTTTTTGTCACGTTTTGTCCATGTTACAGCCAATACAATTCGGCTGTAAATTCTGATCAGAAGCTGTTTGAATTCAGTTTTCAATCGAAACATGTTTATGATATTATAGCACTATTTTTAGCCATCAAAAACCCTAAAAACATCACATTACACGAATTTAGCATCATCACACTTATCACCTTCAATGGTGATCATGAATTCACAAGATTTAGACCTAATTTCATCATATGCTTGTCTAGGGTTTACTCCTAGACACTACAATGTTCCTATTTCATCATATAACGAACATGCATCAACAAATTTCGAATATCCTAAATTCATGAGAATTTCAAGTAGAGAATTAACATCAAATTTTACATACCTTACAACCCCCTTGCAATGGGGATCAGTAATCTATGCTCGATTTTCGTTTTGGACCAAATTTGCACCTCCAATTTGAGAGTTTTAGTAAGGATTTTAGGGTTTGAAGAAACCCATCGCCTCCTGCTTCTTTGTACGACCAGACATCCCCAAATGGGGTGTTTGGTTTTTGTTTTAATTAAATTAGCAACATAAGTTTCGATTTTAACATCTTTGGCCCCTTCATTTTCCTTAGTTCATAATTTAAGTGTTTTAACCCACTCATAAGTCACTATCTAACTAGGTTAGAATTATTCCTAGTTAGCTTAGTAGGTTCGGGAAGTCGTAACCCCTTTTACTTTAAGTCCCGTTAAATCGGGCCTTTTATAAACTTAATTACTTAAAACTTTGATTCGTTTTTATTTAATATTAGGATTTCTTATTTAAATCCAAATATTTGCTGGGTTATTTTTTACTAATAACGGTACGTTACCCGTCTTTTAGTATTAACAGAGTTTAATTACCAAGCCCGTTTTCGGGGTGTTACAAGTCTACCCCCCTTAAAGAGGTTTCGTCCTCGAAACCTTGCTTACATAGTTCATTGAGTTCTAAACTCAATGCGTTTGACCTGAGTAATCTCTTAAGCATTATTCATATTTTAACCAATTGTTAGTGTTACCAGAAAAATTTTGGTAATATCTTTTTGGTTACAGAACCTCTACGTACCTCATACGACATAATGTAATTTGAAATAACGTAATTCCGTTATTTCTACTAGTTTAGTTAACTTAGCAATTTCCATCGCTATTATATATTATCGAACTCTTGGTGAATCCGTTACCTTGACCCGTTTAAAGGTCTTTAGTGAAATATTTCACTTTTAGCAATAATTTCTTTTGTTTTCAGATTTATTTATTCGGTTCAATTATACCGAATCCACCACTTACAAGCAAACCAATTTTTTTATTGATTTGTATTACTGGCCTTAACCGGTCTTACTAACTAGACTTATTAGTCCCGTTACTTCTCACCGCTCGCTTGGTTATAACGTGATTTTACTTCACATTACATTTCCTAACCGTGATCGTGTCACATCGTGTTTAGTTTGTATCAACCTTTCATTTTCGAAAATATCACTTTTCGAATATATCGTCTTGCGCCTATCAGTGTCAAGACTTGTATCTTTCATGCTTACTATTTAAATTCCTCTCAGAATTTATGTTTGTAAAAACGCTATTTCTTACTAAAACCGAAGTTTTAGTTTTAGGATCTTCTCTTTAACTTTTGTCAATTATCCATACCAGGATATTGACAATCCATAATTTATTCTTTTACAGTCTTAGTTTTATGCGGGGATTCTCAACCGATTCCCTCGCTTTATCTAATTAACCCGTAGGTTTTTATCACTTAGCCTTATGGGCTATTTTGATAAGACTTTCACCTCTTTAGGGCGAAGTCCTTATAACTTCTTTCTAATCATGACCCGTGGGTCGTTTTAGTCCCGTAGATCTTTCATTTGTTTGTAACCCTAAAGGTTATGTTGATCCCGTAGATCACTCCTTACTCATGTCATTCTTAAAACACATGTTTGGTGTCAAGGCACCCTGTTTTTGTTCGAAGAATTATTTGGTTTCAAGCTTAGGTCCCGTTAACCTTAATTGTAGTTTCATGGCTATAATTGTTTTCTTTCGGACGATTTTCCGATTTTATGACTTCTCACGTCATTTATGCGTCAGTTCTTCTTATGCTTACTGTTATTTGATTTGCATATATTCTTATTTGGTTATATCCCATTACCGGGCTCATTATTCTCTTGCATTTAACGCTACCTTTCTCTGGCTAGCGCTCACTTGTGCCATTCGGTGTTATATTGTATTCAACCTGTTTGACTTATTAATGTGAAATCCATCACTTATAAACAATCAACTTTATTCTTTATTCAACCCATTCGACTTCGAATAGTTGAACATATTTACTCACAATTTCTATATACGAGATTTTATAGTCATAACTCGTAATCCGAGTCTTTTGACTTTAAATTCGTGTTCCGGTTTCTCGGTTTACGCATGTGTTTAAATCCTTACCCATCAACAGGGTACTTTACCGAAGTCATTATTAGTGCAAGCATTCCGGTATACATTAAGATTTCTTTTTAATTTGTTTAGTTGTCTTAGCGAAATCCATCGCTTTTATTCAACCAAACCTTTATTCTTTATTTGACCATCCTTGACAGTCTTATAAACTATGAATGATGATTATCATCATCATTATTTCTTTACTACGACCAAAGTCAACGACTTTGATCGTTTTTCTCATGTGGGCAATACCTTTGTTTCTATGACCCCGCGGGTCATTTATACTTTGGTTTTACAATGCCCTTTTTGTCTACCATGGTTGTTTCGTCCAAAATGACTTATGTCACGAATTTCCTTGGGTCTTTTGTTTCTATGTGCGCCATACATCGTTTTTATGGTTCCCGCGAAAACCATTTATACGAGTATGCCCATAAGATTTCTTGACCCTAAGGATCCTTTAAATTTTCATTCATCTTGACCTTACTACATCGGACATAACTACGCTCATTATAATAAGCTCATGCTATCATGTGTTCACTACTTACTTGGCCAGAGTAAGCGATCAACACATGGTACGCGTGACCTTATTATAATTACCACATCACGTCCCATGTAAGTAACTCCTCAAATTATCTCCATATTTATGATTTCATTTGGTAAAACTTTATTTAATTGTTAGTTAACAATTATTAGTTTTAGTCGTTTATCCTTGAACATTTAAAATGTCCCTTTCTATAAACATTTATTCACATTCGTTGATGTGATCATTACTTTTCTCAATAGGATTTATATTGAGAATACTTACTTGGATGATCACTCTCGTCCAAGTTTCTATATAAACTGAATTTTGTTATTGTCTTGTTATTCACAATTTGTGAATAATACATATTCTCTACTGAATTTCTCTTGGAAACGTCATCCTGGATAGGTAACCTATCCAGGTTTTCCAAGTTTCATATTCTATATGCAACTGTCATTCACTATGTATTTGTTGCATATTACTGTTTGTACTATAAGTTTAAAATGTGCACCTGGTAATGCTTGCCCCAACGGGCATTCCTTGCCATTACTTATTTGCGATCGTTACGCGATTTAGGTCCTTGATGAGTATGCTCTTCTTGTCACATCTCGGACCGTTCCATCATCATATCCGCAATTTGTTAAACTCTCGCTATCTTCAGATGCGAGTGTCCTTCAATTAAAACATTTACAAGAATTAGTAATATCAACTTCAATAATCGCCCGTATTATAATACAAGGCTTTTCTACTATACGCGTCAACGCGCGCAATTTTGTCAACTATATTTATCATTTAATTGAGGTAACGTGTATCACACGATAACCCTATGTGTTGTTCACAAGATTTCAACACATAACAAACCATTAATATACATGTACTTACCGGATTTGCGATCAAGACTCGAACCGAACACAATTTACTCTTTAACCAGGAGCTCTGATAACCAATTTGAAACACCCTTGTCATTATTTAATGGTTTTTGTAAAGTATACGACAAACAACATGTAATTATGACTACATATACTTTGTAAAAATACGGGTTTGTTTAAACTTTACAATTTTAAAATAATACAACATAACATAATTGAGTACGTCGTTTAAACATTTCAAAAGTTGTTTAGCAAACAGTTTACATCATAAACATTGTTTAAACCGAGTTGATTTATGCGGAAGCTTCAAGAGTATGTGTTCGGTCCTTCAAAAGTTGCTTGATCGTCACCCGTAATCCTTGAGTACCTAAGACTGAAATGTTTACATAAACATTTATATTAGAATGCTTAGAAATGATACTTGATCGAAACTACGATCGAAATGAATTTGAAAATTTACAATTTATATAAAATTTATAAACATTCAGGCCCTACCGTAACTTACGGTTTCACCGTAAGTTACGGTGGTCATTTTCCAATAATGGTCCACCGTAAACCAGTAGACTCACACCGTAAGCTCCTGACCTCTACCGTAACTTACGGTACTACCGTAACTTACGGTAGTCCCTGTAAATCCATCTTTTGGTTGCTTTGTTCATTATACTCAAGCCTAAATCTCGGATTTCGCTCTTTCTAACATACCAATATGTTGGACCGTTCTAAGACCCGAAAAGTCAGTCGAAGTAGTTCATCTTCATGTATGAAGGCGGAATCAACATATATGAAGTTACAACAGCTTATCCTTTCAATTCCTTATCTTTCTATTGCTTTCTGATGAAATTTTAGCAGAGTTTCAGCACCGTAGCACACACATACACTGTTACATCAAATGAACCGCTCCTACCTATATATAGAGAACCAGGGTCGCTTATGTGACATGCCATATAAGCGATCCAGACCCTTTGTCACATAAGCGATCCATATAAGTGACACATAAGCGGTCCAAGACAATACAATACCTAATAAGCGATCCTAAGTCTATTTAATACAAAATTTACACTTTGACCCTCTATAGACCAGTCTTGACTTCAGACTTTTTGTAGACGCAGTCAACAGACATTCCGTGCATCAACAGACTCCCCCTTGGATGTTGACGTAGTCTTTTAGCATCTTCAGTAGTCTTTAGTCTTTGTCTTTTCACAAACTCTGTCTATCTTCACCAGCATTCTTCACAGGTTTCAGCATCACCTTGCTCTAACTTCAACTTCCCAATAGTTGTTAATCCAGACTCCCCCTCTCACTGACTCCCCCTCTCATTATGCTGGAATCTTGAGATATCTGGTTCAAGCTTTTGCAGTTTGCCTTCGTTGGGAAATATCATCCAAACCTGTTACTCAACCAATAACATTACAATCTATCTTTTCAAATAATAACCACTAATTCAATCAGCTTTAGAAATCCACTCAAGTTTTCAAGTTCAATTTAATGACCCTGAATACTTGATTAATCTACCAAGTTCAATTTAATGACCCTGGTTGACCTGTTGACGAATCACACTGATTTAGTAAAATAATTTTTCAATTTTCTTTCTGAAAAATAACAAGTATCAACTTAATGAACTTGTTTGTGACTTTGAAAACAAACATATTTCCAATAATGTAAGCTCTCCTCGATCTTCAGCTCAGAATCTCCTGCATCTGCTTCATCTTTCTAGAATCCGACAATCAACTTTTCACTATGGTTTGTCTAAAATAAAGCAGAAATAAAATCTTTTTGGATTTTAAAATGATCTAAACTAAGAAATGAAATAACAGAAAACTTAAATTGCAGAAAGTAAACTATTTACAGGTTTGTTTTTGGTGAGCGTGTCAGGGAATCATATGAGCTTTTTAGACAGATTACAAGTACCGTTAAGCTACATTACATACTCAGAATTAAACAATTCACCTCGATTGTCGATATACTGATCCATCTTAAATTCTCATACAAACTTCAATCTATTCAGGATACTGTTTAAGTGTTTTAAGAACATAGCTCAATTCATGTGTCCCACCTCTTGAATATACTCCCGTATCCAGAATCCCAATATTCAGTCTTACAGGCAAGAAAACTACAATAATGTCTGTACATAAATTAGGGTATGCGAGAACTGAGGGATCTCAGGTCAGAACTTCCATTCAGCAGAGAGATATCAGCTTCGACTTTGCAGTGTGTTCCCTTTAGAGAATCTTTTCAGCTACAACAACTGATTATCAATTTTATTGTCTAATCAGCTGAGGGCTTTATGCTATATTTCAAGCATTTTGGATAAAGTATTAGCCAAGGACTAGGTCAGAACTACCGTTCAGCAGAAGTCCCGGAATAATACCCCAGACATCATAGAGTATAACCACCTAGTATATCAGAATACGAGACCTTTCAAACGAGATTTCAGGGGTTACCTATATATCCAAGTAGTGTTCCCCACGAATTTCACCAGTTTGAAATTTTAGGTTTATATCCCGAATAAATCTACTAAATGTACGAAAACCTATCGACACATCGTTAGTGAGACTATTTAACTCTTTTTGTCTTTCCAAATCTTTAGCATACTGTAATTGTCTAGCTGATGTACTATCATTTTCCCTATATACACAAGCTCTTTTCAATTTTATCATGTTTTTGGATTTTAGCATTTTTTACTGTTTTTGTATTTTTCTCAAAATAAACGATGTACAACTAACTATCTCCCCCTAAATACCAAAACACGTAAAAAATCGACAAACCATCGCAGATTGTTTCTCATCTTCATCCGCAACAGTACTCTCATCAACGCTCACAACTCCATCCGACACCGAAAGCAATTTCATACCATTAAGTTTTAACAAATATTGAAACCTATTTTTATCAAAAGCTTTGGTATGCAAATCAGCTTTTTGTTCGTCAGTGTGGATTTTCTCAATTCGTATCAACTTTTTCTCGAAGCAATCGCGAATAAAGTGATGACGAATCTCGATATGTTTAGTTTTAGCGTGATGTACTGGATTTTTAGTAATATTAATTGCGGCCTCATTATCAACAAACAGAGGTGTGTTAAGAAACTGCAAACCGTAGTCGCGCATCTGTTGCTGTATCCACAGGATCTGAGAGCAGCAACTGCTAGCAGAAACATACTCTGCTTCACATGTAGATAGCGCCACAGATGTTTGTTTCTTACACTGCCAAGTAACCAATCTCGGACCAAAGAACTGGCATCCTGCAGTTGTTGATTTCGCGTTGATTTTGCAGCATCCGAAATCCGAATCGGAAAACCCTTCGAGTGTAAAATCGCCTCTGCGAGGATACCACAACCCCAATGTGGGTGTGCCTTTCAAGTAACGTAAAATCCTCTTCACAATAATCATGTGCGATTCTCTTGGGTTAGATTGAAATCTTGCTGCGAGGCACGTTGGGTACATGATGTCAGGACGTGAAGCAGTTAGGTACATCAAAGAACCTATCATGGATCGATAAAGTGTCTCATCAACCCGGTCTCCGGTGAGATCTGGGTGAATCCCATGATTAGTCACAAGTGGGGTAGCAGCTGGAGTAGAACTTGACATTCCAAATTTCTCCAGAATATCATGCACGTACTTCGTTTGATGAATGAAAATTCCTTCAGGAAGTTGTTCAACTTGTAATCCCAGAAAGAATTTCATCTCCCCCATTGAAGACATTTCAAATTTCTGCTTCATCACCTGTTCAAAATCTTTGCATAATTTCTCATTTGTTGACCCAAAAATTATATCATCTACATAAATTTGTACTATCAGAAGATGACCATCAACGACTTTAGTGAAGAGAGTGGCATCCACTTTTCCGCGTATGAACTGGTTAGCGAGTAGGTGTTGAGACAAAGTCTCGTACCAGGCTCTCGGCGCCTGATGTAGACCATACAACGCTTTGTCCAGCAAATAAACTTTGTTCTTGTGGATTGGGTCAGTAAAGCCCGGCGGCTGACCAACATAAACCTCCTCTTTGACCTTCCCATAAAGAAACTGATTTAACATCTAACTGAAATACTTTGAAATTCTTCCAAGACGCAAATGCTAGGAAAATTCTGATAGCCTCTAGTCGTGCGACAGGAGCATAGACTTCGGTAAAATCAATCCCCTCCTGTTGACTAAAGCCCTGAACAACGAGTCGAGCTTTGTTTCTTACAACCACTCCTCTATCGTCCCTCTTACATTTGAAAACCCATTTTGTATTGATTTTTCTTTGACCATCCGGTAAATCAACCAACTTCCACACACCTAACTTCTCAAACTGACATAATTCTTCTTGCATCGCTATGACCCAAGAGTCTTCAGTAAGCGCCTCTTTGTAAGTTCTCGGTTCGACCTGCGAGATAAAACAACTTAATGAAAATTCAGTTTGTAAAGGTGCTACTGTAGAATAAAAACATGTTAAGCCCTGGTCAATTTGACGTCTCGTGCGAACGCCCGATTGCAATTCTCCTATTATCAACTCCTCTGGATGATAAGAAAGAGTTCGCGGCATCACTTCGCTTGGAACTTCTACATTTCCCTCCAGATTAGTAACATTCTGCTCTGCATCTTGTTCACCAACTTGGTTTGTTTGACTTGACAACTGGATCTGCTCCCCCTCAAGATCTGAATCACCATGGTCAAAAACTGGCATACTTTCAGCTTCCTGATCATCATTCACCTCCGACTGATTACCAGGAGCAACTTCATCATCATGTTCACCAGCGTTACTAGGACCTGCTTCATCATCATTTGAAGTCTCCCGAGGTCTTCTAGAATACTCTGCTGGAAACCTGAGCGACGATTCATACTCTCGTAAAATATCCAGCTCTTCAAAGAAATCTTCCTCTTCCTCTGATTCTTCTCTCATGTCAAACGATTCCCAAAGTTTGTCATAATGATAACGCCATGAATCACCAGGATTCTGTGGCGGCATAGTATACCCCTGACATTCAACATTCGCTGCTTCAATAATACGCTTTTCACTTGGAACAAAGACACGCCGTGTAGGACCTGAATATCCAACAAATATTCCTTCAAAGTTCTTTGAACCAAACTTGCCATTCGGCTCTATTACCGTACAGGGTGACCCAAACGGTTCTAGATACTTCAAATTCGGCTTGCGTTTATTGATTAGCTCAAAACACGTCTTGTTGAACTTCTTCACAGTAAGAACTCTATTGAGAGTATAGCATGCAGCAGAAACAGTTTCAGCCCAGAAATTAATCGGTAACTTGGAATCTGCAAGCATCGTTCTGGCTGTCTCGATTAGCGTCCGGTTCTTGCGTTCTGCAACTCCATTTTGCTGAGGAGTGTATGGAGCACTAAACTCATGCAGTATACCTCTTTCATCACAGTATTCCTCCATCTTACTGTTTTTAAACTCAGTACCATTATCACTTCGAATTCTACAGATCGGTCTCTGGTACAGATTCTCAATTTTCTTAAACAATACTATCAAACTATCAAAGGTTTCGTCTTTTGTTTTCAAAAACATGACCCACGAAAATCTGGAGTAGTCATCAGTCACGACCAAACAATAGGAATCTCCTGTTATACTTTTGACGTTCACTGGACCAAATAAATCCATATGAAGTCTTTCCAAAGGTCTTGAAACTGAATTGACTTGTTTTGTAGGGTGTGACTTCTTCTTCTGTTTGCCTTTGACACAGCTTATGCACTCCCCTTCCAGATGAAAACCTTTAATATTCACTCCAGTAACCAAGTCGTTATGCACTAAGTGATTCATTTTCCTTAGGTGAATATGCCCCATCTTTCGGTGCCATAACCTTGACTCTTTCTCCGTTGCTCTGGACACAAAACAATGAGCCTGACCCGTGGTTGTAGTAGCAACGCTCATGTCCAACACGTACAGATCATTGACTCTTGGTGCCCTCATGATGATCCACTCTTCAGGTATCACAAATCCCGGTTTCAAGATCAAACATTCTTTGTCGGTGAAATGAGTAGTATACATCCTGTCACAGATCTGGGAGATACTCAGCAGGTTGTTCTCCAACTCAGCGATGTAGTTAACTCTCTCAAACGTTATAACGCCATTTGTCAGCGTTCCTTCACCTATGATCCTGCCTCCTTGATTACCCGCAAAACCCACATAACCACCATTAATGTTATTCACATCATACAGCAATGCGGTCTTCCCTGTCATATGCCTTGACGCTCCACTATCCATTATCCACCTGGATACAAGTTTTGGAAGATCTTGCACATAACAAATCATCATTTAAACAACTTCAAGAAAGATGTCGATTCATGCTTCGCGAACCAGGAAGCTCCGGCTATTCAAACTGTTTAGTCAAACATGGTGTCCACCCAGGCCTCATCAGCCTTAGGTGTAACCGTGACTTTAGCAATTTGAATTTTGAAATTCTTAGACTTAAGAGGTGGAAAATTTGCATCATATTCAACAATAATTGGCTCTTCAGCCTTTTTCACTTCAGAATTTGAAACTTTCTTCTCAACCTTTGATTCAATTTTTGGTTTCCACACCTGTTGAGTTTCTGCAACCCTTTTATAAAATTTATCATTTTGAGTTACCAATTTCTTTACGGGTTCAGTTTTTGCTTTTACGTTGTTGTTTTTAACGTTTTTCTTCTCAATCACTTTCTTCTCAACATACATCGGTGCTTTACCCTTCACATCAACCTTCTTTTGTTGAACCTTCACAGCTTCAGTCTTAGGCTTCACATATGTACACTTTCGTGCAATATGACTAACCTGTTCACATCTAAAACAAGTACGAGTATTAGCTACCTGACTCGTGCCTTCAGATTGAGCCTGTGAAGCTCTTTTCTAAAAAAATTCTCTGTTTGATTTTGAAAAAATTACTTTTTCTTCATCAGCAAGTGAATTTGAACTGTTCACAAACTTTTTCTTTTCGACAAACCTCTTGTTTGGAACATTTCTTTTCTGAAATGGTTTACCCCCCTGATAACCACCTGACCAGTTGTTTCTATTGTTATTGTAAAACCGTGGTGGATAAACAGTTTTCTTGGTGTAAACCCTCTTTTTCTTTCGACTCAGATTGTTCACTGCTGACAGCTCGACTTCAACAAGTTTGAAAACATTTGTCAATTTGTTCAAATTAACATTCTTTAATGGAAACTCAGAATCCGAAAACAACTTATCCGATCCCGACATCTTGTACATGACAAGATCAGATTCATCATGTAAGTTGTTTCTGGACTTTTGCTTCTGAATGTATTTATCTAGAAAACACCCATCCTCCTCAGAAGTGTCACAATCCGGTTTAAGCACTTTGTCTACCACACTTTTCACCACATCACTTTGGACACCCTCGTCATTGGAAGACGTGAACGTGACATCAATGTTTTCAGGAAGTGTAACATCACTTTCTTCCTCAAGTTCAACCAACCCAGATTCCTTTTTAGTGTAATTGTGCAAAATCGGCGATGGAACTTTGTGAAACCCTACACCGGTACCATCTGAAAACACATCCTCTCCAGCTTTGTTTTTTCCTATAGGTTTAGGAACAATATTCTGCAATACAAAGCTTGCAGAGTTATAACTGCTAAGTTTCAACTTAATTCGCTCATTCTCTATTTCAGCTTCTTGAACTTTAAGTTTCAATTGAGCGATCTCATCCAGTTGTTTATTAATTAATTCTTCTTTTATTCTCACCACAGCTCGCAAATGTTCATTTTCTTTAAACGTTTTACCATTTCGTTCATCACTTTCTTTAACTGTGGTTTTGAGCTTTTCAAATTTTTCCGAAATTTTACGGTTTTCAAGAATTAATTTTTCATGTTCAGTTTTAACCTTTTCATGATCAATTTTATCTTTTTCCATTTGAGAAGTTAACTCTTTGATTCGTTCAGTTGAAGCTCTCACAGGACCGAGTATTTGATCCTCAACACTGCTGACCTTGGCTGTCAGATTTTTAATTTTCTCATTGTTGAGGTACGTGACAGTACTACAGAAGTTGCATTCTTTTGTGCAATTTTTGCAGTCAATGTTTCCATCAATCTTCTTACCTGACGCATTAGCTGACACATTTTGACTGACCTGATCCTTAGACTCAGAAACAGAATTAGGATCTACCTCAAGTGCTTTTGCAGCTAGCACTTTGTCAGCCATCTTTCCCAGATTTTCAGCTGTCAACTCCTACGTATCATCGATCAAGCCCGTATCAATCTTTTTCACTTCATCAATCTCTTCTTTTTCTTTCTTTTCTTTCTCCTCTTTCTCTTTCTCTTTTTCTTCTTCAATCATCTTTGACGTTGGTGTTCCCCACCACTTGTGCTGCCAATATTCATCTTCTTCTTTATACTCCTTGATGATGGCCTCAATATCAAGCGTTTTGTCATCAATTGCAATGTTGCCATACTTATCAACATAGCACTCTCTGTCTGGATCCCATCTATTCGCTCTTTTTGCCTCTAGATATACACCAGACAGTCTGATAATCTTGTTTTCAGCAACCATCTTCCGGTATCTATACTTCTGTTCGTCTGTTCGATTATCTTTCCACGGAATAGGCTCATTCTTTGCCATGAAAGCATAACCAACAGCATCTTCTTCCGGCAACACCTCTTTGCTCCAATCGTAACCCTCATCATCATAAATCACAGCTAACGCCCTCGATTTATCTCTGTTCTCTTCCTGCTGCTTCAATCTGGGCGGCTCGGATTTATTCTGATGGTAGATTGCCTTCTTGTAATAGTCATCTCGAAATGGATTCTCTGACTCATCAGTATATGCATTCCTGCACTCCCTCTTGAAATGACCCTTCTGCTTACACTTAAAGCATGTCACCTTCGATTTATCAAACCCCAACATTGTAGACGGACCACCGATCGTTTTTCTCCCAGTAATCTCCATGAAACGCTGAGCACGTCGAACAGCACTTGCCATCGCCCAACGGATGTCGATCAGCTCCATTTCTTCAGGGTATATCTGATCGTAATCTTCTTTCGTCAGATTTGTGTTCCCGATCTATAGCAATGTTGCACGAAAACTTCGCATCAGAACGATTTGTAAAAGACGTAGATCCACTATGATAACCACTGTGGCTTCCGCTGCTTGAACTGCTTTGACCTTCTTTGCTTGCTGGAGAGACATTCTTAGCAGAAAATGCAGTTTTCGGAGAAGTAGCTTTCGGCATCAAGCTTTTCGGATAATAAAGATCCAAGTTTTGCTGATAGGATGAGTGATTGATTTTGTAAGTTTTCTTCAATTCAAGCTAATGACTTTCAAGTTTCTCAATCACCAAATCTGGAGTCAAATCTTTAGGAGCAATAGTGTTCTTCAACATAAGCGCATAATATCTCCAATCAACCTCATCTGGTAATGAATCGAACAGTTTGTCAACTAGTTCTTCATCAGAAAAATTGATTTTATGTCTTACTAATTCCAGCTTCAGATGACCGAACCTTTCTATCATTTTACAAACCGATTCATTTTTTAGACATCCAAAAAGATCAAATTCTTTTCTAAGAAGCTTTCGTTTGTTTTTCACAATTTCCTCGCTTCCTATACATTTTGCTTTAAGTTTATTCCACAAATCTTTTGCATTTGAGTAATCGATCAAAGAAATGATGTCTTCTCGGACAGATTGGAATAGCAATGCTACACACTTTTGTTCTGCCACAAAAGATTCAATTTCGTCGGCTGAAGATAAAGTTTCTCAATTTTTATCTCCATGATCATATCCATTTTTCAAACTCTTCCAACTTGCATACGCGAAAGCCATCAACCAATCCTCAAATTTTCTTGACCAACGACTATATTCATCGATTGCCATAAGCTTTGGGGGTTTGTTGAATGTACCGAATGCACTCTCAGACTCCCAAGCTTCCTTCTTTTTCTCCTTTGATTGATTCTCATTCGTATTGTTCGATGTCGTATCGTTGTTTCCCGAACTACCTGTGAATGCGTACATATCGCTAAATGGATTCAAGAACATATCATCCATCATGAACGTACCTGCAAAATCAGACAACACTTAGAAAATTTTTTGATTTTGAAAACCAACAGAACCACAAAAGCGAGCCTATCTGTGCAACTGACAGAAAAGCGAATCAGGTTAAGTTCAAATAAGCGAACCCAACTATAACCTCTCGAGCGGTTCACAAATGTTAGAAAAGCGAGCCTACTATGTTCATTCGAGCGGACCAGAATGTGTCCGTTCGAGCGGTTCAGCAATGTCAAATGAGCGATCGAGATCGTTCGAGCGGTCCAGACTATGATCGTTCGAGCGGTCTAAGTAACGTCCGTTCGAGCGATCCAAACTGAATATTGTCTAAAAAAGCGATCCAAATTTGTTTCTATGAGCGATCCAAAGGTTAAATTTCGAGCGATCCAAGAAACGTCCGGATAAGCGGTCCTAATATCCGAAAAGGCGATCCATTGTTTTTAGCCTGTTTTTACCAATTTTAGTCTGTATTTTCACCTGATTCTTTCTAGGGTTTGTTAATAGTGAGTTTTACACGTTATACTCGAATTTCAGACAATTTTGACCGTTGAAACCACTAGAAATTGAAAAAGTATTAGAGAAAGTGAGTAGAAAAGAGAAATTTCTGCAGATCTATGCTGTCGTAGTATGAACTCCTCGTCCTGAGCTCTGATACCACTTGTTGGACCGTTCTAAGACCCGAAAAGTCAGTCGAAGTAGTTCATCTTCATGTATGAAGGCGGAATCAACATATATGAAGTTACAACAGCTTATCCTTTCAATTCCTTATCTTTCTATTGCTTTCTGATGAAATTTTAGCAGAGTTTCAGCACCGTAGCACACACATACACTGTTACATCAAATGAACCGCTCCTACCTATATATAGAGAACCAGGGTCGCTTATGTGACATGCCATATAAGCGATCCAGACCCTTTGTCACATAAGCGATCCATATAAGTGACACATAAGCGGTCCAAGACAATACAATACCTAATAAGCGATCCTAAGTCTATTTAATACAAAATTTACACTTTGACCCTCTATAGACCAGTCTTGACTTCAGACTTTTTGTAGACGCAGTCAACAGACATTCCGTGCATCAACAGACTCCCCCTTGGATGTTGACGTAGTCTTTTAGCATCTTCAGATCCGTAGTCTTTAGTCTTTGTCTTTTCACAAACTCTGTCTATCTTCACCAGCATTCTTCACAGGTTTCAGCATCACCTTGCTCTAACTTCAACTTCCCAATAGTTGTTAATCCAGACTCCCCCTCTCACTGACTCCCCCTCTCATTATGCTGGAATCTTGAGATATCTGGTTCAAGCTTTTGCAGTTTGCCTTCGTTGGGAAATATCATCCAAACCTGTTACTCAACCAATAACATTACAATCTATCTTTTCAAATAATAACCACTAATTCAATCAGCTTTAGAAATCCACTCAAGTTTTCAAGTTCAATTTAATGACCCTGAATACTTGATTAATCTACCAAGTTCAATTTAATGACCCTGGTTGACCTGTTGACGAATCACACTGATTTAGTAAAATAATTTTTCAATTTTCTTTCTGAAAAATAACAAGTATCAACTTAATGAACTTGTTTGTGACTTTGAAAACAAACATATTGAACCAATATCAAAGATCAATCAATCATATTCAAAATATCATGCATATCATGTTATATCAATTTACTAATGTGCAAGGTTCAAATTACGGGTCTCTTATGAATTCTTAACCCGTTTTACCTATCTACTCCTTTTGACCCGTGAAGGGAAGTTAAACACTTTTAACTATACATCTATATATATAAGCGTACCTGGCTCGGGTCAACATATTGACCCGTTTTAAGACCTTGTCTCTATAATATGTGTAGGATCGTTTGATGACCCGAACGAGTCGTTCAGAGGTGTTTTCGTCAAGTACAGGTGCGGAAAACAAGTAAATGACGTAGGAATAGCTTGTATATCACTTTAAACTCCTTTTCTATTGATTTGACGATGAGTACAACCTGTTTTCGATCCGGCAGCACTTCGGTACGAAAATCAGGAACTGTTACAAATGAGATCGCTCTAAGGGTATTTATAGGCGACTGGAACCGCTTATTGGACAGGCCCAATAAGCGGTCCATATACAAGACATATAAGCGGTCCAACATGTTGACACATGAGCGGTCCACATCCTTGACACATAAGCGGTCCAACATGTTGACACATAAGCGGCCCACTATCATCATGTACCTAAGAGCGGTCCAAACCCTATAAACCTATACAATCTCACTATTTCTCGTATATTGTGCCCAGATCTAACATTTAAGACTAATGACTCGATACAAGACGTAATCAGCAGATGTAGTGCATCAACAGACTCCCCCTCAGATGTTGATGGAGTCGACTATCGAGTCACACCATGCTGTATCTTCACATCTTCAGTCTTGATCAGTCTTCACTCTATCTACAGACTCCCCCTCTCGATTTACTGGTATTCACATCTTCAGTAACATCTTCAGGATCGTTGTCTGATCTACACAGGCCTTCAGAATCAAATATCCTGGCTCTAAAAACATTTTAATTCTCTTGATCAGATCTCTTGATTCCTGCACAATCTTAACCCAGAAATAAATTTTCTAGATTCATTTCATATCAAAAACTTGTGCTCCAACACATGACTCTCTCAACAATCTATGATGAACCATTTGAAGAAAGTTAGAATTAATGAAAACAGTTAGATTTACACAAACACTCCCCCTCACATACTGTTCATCATGTTTAGCACACGGAATTTTGAAAATCAGTTTTCCAACATCAGTTGTCGAAAATCTTTTTGAATTTTTCAAAATTTATGCTAAAACACACACAAAATCTTTTTGGATTTTCTGAGAGATATAAGAAAATAAAATGCAAAGAATAAACTATTTACAAACAATATTTTTTGTGAGTTCATGCAAGAGGATCATATCAGTTTATGAAACCTATCACTAACACCGTTAAGCTTGATTTCATTATAAGCTTTAAACAATTTACCTAGATTGTCAGTATGTTTGTCCTCTTAAATTTTCAATACAAATTTCAATTGATTCGAGATACGATATTAATGTTTTAGAGACTTAAACTTAATTGCGTATCACTCCACTTGAATATACTCTCCAATAGATCTCATCCAAGTAGCAAACAAATTTGGCTCTCGGACGATCTTTGCAATGAAAGCTTTAAAACCTCCCTTTTCATCTACGAACATATCCCAACTGAAACCTTCTGGTAGTTTCTCATCATCTTGATCGATAATGCGTTCTGCAGTGGCTTCAGATGATATGTAATCACTCCAGCTGAAATCTACAACACATGCTCTTTTGGAATCCTCAATTTTTCTTCCGTGAGCTGTCTGAGGTTCCTGGGATTGACCAACTTGCTGATAGATAGCTTTGCGGTAATAGTCATCTTTCCCGAATGGATTCTGTGCTCCGCTAGCTTCTCTTCCTTTGCACTCCCGTTTGAAATGGCCCTTCTCCCTGCAACGAAAACAAGTAACTTTAGATTTATCAAAACCTAAAGTAGAAACATGTGAATCAAGAAAGTCATTTCTCCCGGTAATGGTTTTGAACTTCTCAGCTCGTCGAAGAACACTGGCAAGACACCATTTGATATCCATGAGTTCCATCTCTTCGGCGTCTATTTGATCGTAATCCTCTTTGGTGAGCATAGGATTTCCGATCCTACCAGCAACTAGACCTTCATAAGATAACAGAACTGAACCCAGAAGTGCCATGTGGTCTTTAGCAGTGTCTTCAGAAAAGCTTTGACCTTCTGGAAGATTGAGAGCTATGTTACACTGAATTATATATCCATTTCCGGTTTTTGTACTCTGAGATTGAAAGCTTGTGTTAGTCTCTTTCGGATTCACACTCGGAAACGATGAAAATCCACTGCTACTCTTGTTCGAACCCTGATCAGCTTTCTCAGATGAATCACCAGCACTGAAAGCGGTTTGAATTTTTGGACTTCTTTCAACTTCAGAAACTGGAATACTACCTTTATAGTATATTTTAACATCTTGTTGACCACTAGGATTATTCATCCTCGTGATCTTTTGCTGTTCAAGATCCTGACTCTCAATTTTCTCAATAAACTGACCAATTGTAAGTTTCTCATAAACACCCGTGTTTTTAAGTATCATCAAATACGTTCCCCACTCTTTCTGAGGTAACACGTCAGCCAACTTATCAACCCATTCCTCCCGACCTTTTTCAACTCCCAACATCGATAACGAACGCACTAAATGGCAGTATCTCTCAATTAGCTTTTTAGTATCCTCTCCCGGCAAACTGCTAAATAAATCAAATTCTTTTTTAAGCAATGCCTTCTTGCTTTTGATCATACTTTCACTACCCTCGAATTTCACTTTAAGAGCATCCCAAATTGACTTCGCAGTTTTGTCGTGTTGTAGCAGAATGAATATATCTTCTTTAATCGCCTGCTGTAACAAACTGATCATCATTTTCTCTGCTCTGTACATTGCACGTTCTTGTTCTGAGAATTCAGATATCTGTTTAGTGACTTGCAATTCTGTTCGAGGCAATGTGTACTTTTCCAATATGCATTCCCACGATCTGAGATGATTTGCCTGAACCCAGTTTTCAAAACGATCTTTCCACCCGTAGTATTCTTCAATACTCATCAGTTTCGGGGGTTTCTGAGTGGTTCCCGTCTCATTTTCAAGATTCATGGCTTGAGCAATCGCAGCTGGAGTAGTCGATGTAGCAAAGGCGTTGTAAAATTCAGAACTCATGATGATTTAGCACAATATTCAATGCAACTGACAAAAAAGCGGTCCAAATGAATAATGTGTCACAAAGACGGTCCAAACAAAATGTCAAATACGCGATCCACACTTTGTCCAAAAGAGCGATCCCTGATAATCTGAATAAGCGGTTCCTGATCGTTCGAATGAGCGATCCTCAATCGTCCGGATGAGCGGTTCAAGGTGTGTTGTTCGAGCGGTTCAAGAAATATAGGATGAGCGATTCAAAAATGTGCTGTTCGAGCGGTTCAAGTCATCCGACCGTATAAGCGGTCCTAAACTCGTACAGATGAGCGGTTCAAGAAATTGATTTTGGAGCGGTCCAAGTCACTCGACCGAATACGCGGTCCAAGATGTGTTCAAATAAGCGGTTCAAGCTAGGTGCAATAAGCGATCCAGAGATGTTCCAGAAAAGCGATCCAACTTCGGACAACGATTTGACCCACTATTTCTTCGAATTTCAACCCCAAACTTTCAAGGGTTTGTCTCTATACCATCGCGCACAATCCCTGAGATTTTGAGCAAGTTTCGACCGTGAAAAGTATCTGAAACTGAAAAAGAATGAGTAGAAGTCAGAATTTTCAACAATTTCCAGCTATTTCCTGTAGAACTCCTCCTCCTGAAGCTCTGATACCACTTGTAGGATCGTTTGATGACCCGAACGAGTCGTTCAGAGGTGTTTTCGTCAAGTACAGGTGCGGAAAACAAGTAAATGACGTAGGAATAGCTTGTATATCACTTTAAACTCCTTTTCTATTGATTTGACGATGAGTACAACCTGTTTTCGATCCGGCAGCACTTCGGTACGAAAATCAGGAACTGTTACAAATGAGATCGCTCTAAGGGTATTTATAGGCGACTGGAACCGCTTATTGGACAGGCCCAATAAGCGGTCCATATACAAGACATATAAGCGGTCCAACATGTTGACACATGAGCGGTCCACATCCTTGACACATAAGCGGTCCAACATGTTGACACATAAGCGGCCCACTATCATCATGTACCTAAGAGCGGTCCAAACCCTATAAACCTATACAATCTCACAATTTCTCGTATATTGTGCCCAGATCTAACATTTAAGACTAATGACTCGATACAAGACGTAATCAGCAGATGTAGTGCATCAACAATATGCTAATTCATAGCCTCGCTAATTCATAAACCAATTACCCTGCGAGCATGAGACTCGACATACACTTATTAGTCGTTAATTGTCAAATGGTATAAATATTACCATTTGACCCGTTTGGTCTAGACTACCAAATATTTTGTGCTTAATATTAAATGGTGTTGTTTTAAACTTCAACTCTTTTTCGTCTACACATGACTAATTCGTCCTTTTACTCTTTTTATTCGTTTAGGCTTACCTTAATAAGTAGCCATTCAAAAACTCATTTTATATATATGTCATCTCGTGACCAATTACCATTTCGCCCATTTTACCATTAAACATGGTTTATCATTATTTTATATGTCCCGACCCGTTTCATTTCGTGTCGGAACCATATTTCAAATATAGCTTTTGTCGTATTTACAACCTATGAATAAACACATAACTTACAAAAGAGGGCGTAAGCTTTACTTACCTCGCATCCAAATTACGCTTTCCTTTTCGTACTTGCTCCGTTTGACCCGCTTCATTCCAAGCCTCCATCTAGCTTGTCAAGAGTCAAACTATCATCATAATTCACAAGGTGGTTAGATTAGTCATTATAACCACGACTATTCCACCTTACGTGTTTTCTATGTCAAAACTACTATTCGACTCCGTCCATGGTTAGTTTAACTCTTCAAAAGTTAACTACCCTTAATTATATGATATGTGCATATAAGCTAAATCGACTTCATAATTAAAATTTGTATTACCCCACATCACACATAATTAGTCGAACTAGGAAATTACGCGTTTGATTCATAATTTCAACATATGAACATTGTGGGCATAATTTATAATATCAACAATCAAGTTTCGTATCACTGAAAATAGGCTGTTTTTGGTGACCTGTTTAACCTGTTTACAAGTCTTCAAAAATTATGATTTTTTTTATGTGGCGTACCTCTCGGAGGGGTAGCCCTTGTGTTAAAATTTCAAGATCTAACTCTTTACCAAAAATTCGTAAAAATTCATCTACTAAGCTGCAATCAGATTCGTCACTTCTGACTGCGGCTTACGGAAAAATTCATTAAAAATTCCTCGTTTATCCGATTGACGAAATTCCAATTGGAGATTTTTCTAATAACTTAATACTTTCTACAGTAAGAATTTGAGATCATAACTCAATTCCTAAATTGAGTTATGACATTCGTAATGGGCTGCAAATTCTGCCAGAAAACGCAGCTTGAACCTTTGATACGAAAAAATTCATAAAACGCTCAATTTTAGTCGAAAAAATGCGATTCCAGTGGGGTTTTAAAGATATTTCCTGGAATTACATATTAGACTCAAGAAACAAACGTTTTTATCATGTTTTGTCCACGTTACAGCCAATACAATTCGGCTGTAAATTCTGATCAGAAGTTGTTTGAATTCAGTTTTCAATCGAAACATGTTTATGATATTATAGCACTATTTTTAGCCATCAAAAACCCTAAAAACATCACATTACACGAATTTAGCATCATCACACTTATCACCTTCAATGGTGATCATGAATTCACAAGATTTAGACCTAATTTCATCATATGCTTGTCTAGGGTTTACTCCTAGACACTACAATGTTCCTATTTCATCATATAACGAACATGCATCAACAAATTTCGAATATCCTAAATTCATGATAATTTCAAGTAGAGAATTAACATCAAATTTTACATACCTTACAACCCCCTTGCAATGGGGATCAGTAATCTATGCTCGATTTTCGTTTTGGACCAAATTTGCACCTCCAATTTGAGAGTTTTAGTAAGGATTTTAGGGTTTGAAGAAACCCATCGCCTCCTACTTCTTTGTACGACCAGACATCCCCAAATGGGGTGTTTGGTTTTTGTTTTAATTTAATTAGCAACATAAGTTTCGATTTTAACATCTTTGGCCCCTTCATTTTCCTTAGTTCATAATTTAAGTGTTTTAACCCACTCATAAGTCACTATCTAACTAGGTTAGAATTATTCCTAGTTAGCTTAGTAGGTTCGGGAAGTCGTAACCCCTTTTACTTTAAGTCCCGTTAAATCAGGCCTTTTATAAACTTAATTACTTAAAACTTTGATTCGTTTTTATTTAATATTAGGATTTCTTATTTAAATCCAAATATTTGCCGGGTTATTTTTTACTAATAACGGTACGTTACCCGTCTTTTAGTATTAACAGAGTTTAATTACCAAGCCCGTTTTCGGGGTGTTACACCAAGCACGAGCAACACCTTCGCTTAACATTGGAACTCCTGAAGAAGGAACAACTTTTGCTAAATTCTCCAAGTGTGAATTCTGGCTTAAAGAAGTTCAATTCTTGGGTCATATAGTCAATGAGCAGGGTATTCATGTGGATCCATCCAAGATTGTTGCTATAAAATACTAGAATGCACCAACAACACCAACAGAGATTCGACCTTCTCTTGGTCTTGCTGGATATTATTGTCGATTCATTTCAAGCTTCTCAAAAATCGTGATTTCCACTCACTGCTTTGACTCAAAAGAATAAGCCTTTTGAGTGGAGACCCAAACAAGAAAAAGCGTTCCAAACGCTATTTAATCTTCAAACTCGTGTTCTTCAAGCTCAGCAATTTTGTGTTTCACAAACTTTGATGGGTACGGAATTACTACATCAGCTTGAGCTTAAACTCGAAACGAAGGACAATGGGTTGCTCTATTTCAAGGATCGTTTGTGGATTCCAAAACAAGACGACCTTCGCACCTTGGTAATGGACGAATCTCACAAGTCTCGATATTCTATCCATCCTGGTGCTGATAAAGTGTACAAGGATCTTCGTACTCAGTGCTAGTGGCCTGGTATGAAAAAGGATGTTGCCTTGTATGTATCAAAATGCCTAACTTGTCTTAAAGTCAAGGCTGAACATCAACGACCTTCTGGTTTGCTTGTACAACCAGAGATACCGGTTTGGAAGTGGGAGAGCCTTGCGATGGATCTCATCACTAAGTTACCGCGTATATCTAAAGGTCACGATGCTATTTGGGTTGTTATCGATCGATTAACGAAATCAACTCATTTTATTCCGATTCGCGAGGACCTATCTGCTGATAAACTTGCAAAGATTTATGTTGATGAGATTATATCACGACATGGTGTTCCTTTGGATATTCACCCGACTTTTCACGTGTCCAATTTGCAAAAGTGTTTAGCTGACGCTGATCTTCACATTCCTCTCGACGAGATCCGAATCGATGAAACGATGCACTTTGTCGAGAAACCGTGGAGATCGTGGACCGTCCTTTCAAACAGTTGAAGAACAAACGGATTCGATTGGTAAAAACTCGCTGGGAATCCAAACGTGGCTACTTGGGAACGTGAGGACCAGATGAAGGCGAAATATTCGCATTTGTTTTCACAAGCTTCCTCTAGTTAAAAAAAAATTCGGGACGAAATTTCCTGAAGTAGGGGAGACTGTGACAACTGTGTTCTGTAGTCGTGGTTCGATATAAAACATTGTTGGTTATCAATAAAACAATGTGCTTTGGTGTTATTATATGTGTTTTTGTGTTATTATGTGTGTAATTGTGTTTGGTAAATTTTCAATTCGATTCGATTCCGATTTCAAACTCTAAATCGCTTTCTGGAAGGTTACATGCGCACTGATGCGTAAATATAACCAGTTTAATGCAACAAACACTCCGGAATAGTGACATAGGCTTAACATACCTTAAATAACCACCACATAACTTAGAAATAAGTTTTGGATGGTTTGGTGTGTTAAAATCAACTTTGTTCGATCGCAGGGACTATTTGTGTCAAATAGCGAAACTATACCGATTTGTATAGTAACAAACACTCCAGAACTTGATCATAAGTTAAACATACCCTAAATAACCTTTACATAGCTTAGAAATAGGCTTTGAGGGGTTCGGTATGCTAAAATAAACTTTATTGATCAATAGGGACTAAAAGCGTCAAAAAGTGCACAAGTTTGCATTTTCGCGCATATCTTACGTTCTGAATATATCCGGACATCCAAAAATTTATGTAAGCATTAAAATATTTTATTTTAGTGTTTGGCATGATAAAATTCCATTCATCGCTTAATTTGGATCGTTTTTGCGTTCGTTACGACTTCCGTCGTAATTAAGCGAATAACGCAACCGTACGACCAAACGAACTGACATCCGAGATATTTTTGAACATGTTTTAAGTTCCTTATACTTTAACTTCATTTTGGAGCCTTGAAATGGGGTTAACGGGGCTTAAACGTGTCAAAAATGGGCCGAAATGCTTGTTTCACAAGTTCAGGGACTAAACTGCAATTTCTGAATACTTAGCCATGCGGCCCGCGTGAGCCCATGTGCATATCTTAAGCGGGCCGCCTGAGATGCCCAGTAACAGAAAACCAGTTTCTGAAACAGCAACTGGTTTGCAGGGTTTTTGGACATGGTTTTGATCATTCTATGGGCCAATTTTAATGGTTTTTGAGAGCCCATGGTATCCAAATACCATGTGCCCACTTGTACGGATGAGATCAAAGCTCAATCTTCGAGAAACGATCCTAACGGCTCTTGAAAATCTATAAATACCCACTTGATTTCACTTGCATTCCTCACATTTGATCTGATTCTTGCTCTCTAAGTGGAAGTATTTGCTTCCTACCTGAGAGTGAATCGGGTCAAAGCTTGCGGGGACCTTTTGTAAGTATTCCTTCGTTCTTTTCATTCGTTTCTATCGTTAAAGTCAAACTGTGTTTGACTTTCTGCTTTGACCAGTTTATGGTTAACGCGAAGTTCGTTTGAACTTCATAACGTGAGCGTAATCATGATGGTTATAGTCCTTAGTGACTATACCTACTGATTACCACGTTATCTAGGCTCAGTGACGAGTCGTAGTTTCGGCCAAAATGCATTTTCTCGCGTATTTTGTAACCAAACTACTCTAGGATGTCAAAACCTTTTGTTTTGATATCAAAAACTGTTTTGTAACTTAACTAAACATGTTTCGACATGTTTAGCTCGTCACTTGTTAGTTTAGTGCTTGTGTAGAGTCGTAAGTCAAGCGGACTAAACACCCGCTTAGACTTTCGAACACGACCCGTTTGGTCGATCATTAGGATCCGACCAAACATGTTTTGTGACCATAGTAGAATAGGGAATAACCTTCCGAGGTTATACCTTATGGTCACTTAGGTTTGATTAGTCGCATGATGAATAGTTTATATGCCCTTGGTAAATTACCAAAATACCCTTTTAATACATAATTGGTAATTAAGCATATGTAACCTAAACTTTTGACACATAACTGATTATGTAACATAATTAAACATGTATGGGCATATAATACTTGTCATAGGACTAGTTGGACGTCTCGAACGCGCTTTTGCGTGCACAACACGTAAAAGTAGTGTAAGCTACCTTAATAGGTCGCGATGGGTCGAAAGCACTTAGGTTAGGTTCCGATTTAGAATGTAGGCTTTGTTAAACCATACCACATGAGTTCCAACACTCATTTGGTTTACAAGACCTCATTCTGTCCGATCTTCCGATTTAGGCGTCTATTGTTTGACTAGTGGTTCGATTATTAGGAGCTACTTGATTTCTCTGGTTTGCTCGAGTTTGTTGAAGTTCTATTTGATCGAGGATACTTTGCACTACATGTGAGTACATAGTTCCCCTATTTTATTGTTTTTAAATGTTTTGGGGGTGATTCATATGTACGAAATGTTTTCAAGGTTTAAACGATGATTTCAAAAACGATTAAACGGTTTTTACTAAACTAAGAACGATTTCGATAAAGTGAACGAACTTGTTGGTTGTAGTTACATAACGAATGACATTCATTAGCATTGATCAAGCCGACCAGTATTAGGTTATGGTACCATAGGATCTGACAAATCCCGTTACTTTACTACACCCATGGTTATGTGTGGGGGTTTTGGGTAGCGACTGAATCTGATGTTTGTTAACTTACCCTTTGGTGGTTTGTTAATACGAGAACGAGTTGAACGATGGACGAGTCACAAAGGTTTGAATGTTATTAACGAGACGACCATATATAAGTTTTTACAATTAAAACGAGGACGATTTAAACGATCTAAACGAGTAAACGATTTGGGAACGATATGGGAACGATTTGGGAACGATGCTAAACGATTTCGATAAACGATTGTTTTTTTCTTGTTAAGTGTATAGATAACGAGACGGGGGTAATATGATGAAAACATGGTAGATACGCCGCTGGTACTTCTTATATATAAGTGTTTGCATCATATTACATATCGTGGCGTTATTTAGTTCACTTGGGTAAACGATTTTGAAACGATGTCACACAACGATGTTTTTCTAAGAGATATAAACTATACGAGTTTTTAACGAGTTTTTACAAGATATTTTACAAGTTGGTTTTCTAAAACAAATGTTTTTGGGGTTAAGAAGCATGGCTATGAGATTTTATAAACTATAATCAACTTGATTTGAGTTGGTTAACTATGTTGCAATACATTTTTCAAAACAAGGTTTGTATTTTGACTCTTATAGTCTAATAAAGTAATGCAACATATACACGAGCCATGATTCCGTTACTCTTATAAAACCTATGTACTCGCCAGCATTTCTTTGCTGACTAAGTTTTTACATATGCTTCAGGTGTTGATGCTTGATCGATTACTAGGATGCATGCGTCACGTAGGATCTGGACAAGGCCTTAGTGACATAATAACGATGATAGATGATATAAAACTTGTTTGTTCTATGTGTTAAAGACAATGTAATGTTTAATATTATCAATAAAACAAAACTATTTTGTATCCATGGTTGTGAAACAATAGCTTCTGTTACAACACTCCCCGATGTTTCCGCCACGGTTTGTTGTCCTACGTGGTCGAGGTGTGACATTCGCCTTACCTGGATGATATCGGATTTCACAATCATAATCATTCAGTGTCTCCATCCATCGACGCTGTCTCATGTTATGATCCTTCCGGTTAAACAGATGCTGAAGGCTCTTATGATCAGAATAGATCACACACTTAGTTCGATAAAGGTAATGCCTCCATAGTTTCAGTGCGAAAACAACGGCACCCAACTCCAAATCGTGGGTGGTGTAATTCTTTTCGAGCACCCTTAATTGTCGCGAGGCATAGGCAATGACCATGCCTCTTTGCATGAGTACACAACCCATTCCAGCGTGCAATGCGTCGCAATATACCCCAAATTCTTCAATTCCTTCAGGCAATGTCAAAACCGGAGCATTGCTCAACTTTTGCTTAAGAACCTCAAAAGATTCTTGTTGCTTAGGACCCCAATCAAACTTTATATTCTTTCGAGTCAATGAAGTTAGGGGTGCAGCAATCCTTGAAAAATTTTCAATAAAACCTCTATAATATACTGCCAGACCCAAAAAACTGCGAATCTCTGTGGGCGTCTTCGGCTCTTGCCAATTCATAATGGCTTCAATCTTAGCGGGGTCCACCTGGATACCAAGCTCGCTAACCACATGTCCAAGAAATTGGACTTCACGGAGCCAAAACTCACATTTTAAGGATACATCAAAGGTGCTTTTCATGATCAGCCTGATTCTTTGAATAAATAAGGATGTCATCAATGAAAACAATTACAAACTTGTCCAAGTAGGGTTTGCAAACGCGATTCATGAGATCCATGAACGCTGCTGGTGCATTAGTGAGCCCGAAAGGCATCACCAAGAACTCGTAGTGACCATAACGAGTTCTGAATGCAGTCTTATGCACATCTTCATCTTTGACCTTCAGCTGATGGTAACCTGACCTTAAATCGATCTTGGAGAAGTTAGTTGCTCCTTGTAGTTTATCGAATAGATCATCGATCCTGGGTAACGAATACCTGTTCTTGTTTGTAACCTTGTTTAGCTCGCGATAATCAATGCATAAACGCATTGATCCATCCTTTTTCTTCACAAACAGTATCGGTGCTCCCCAAGGGGATGAGCTAGGTCTAATAAAACCTTTAGCCAACAAATCATCCAACTGAGTCCTTAACTCCTTCATCTCACTCGGTGCTAACTGGTAAGGTGCTCTTGCGACTGGTGCTGCTCCAGGAATAATGTCAATTCTAAACTCCACTTGCCTATCTGGGGGTAAACCAGGTAGTTCTTCAGGGAATACATCTGAATATTCAGAAATAACAGGTATGTCTTCAATCTTGGGCTTCGGTTCATCAATAGTCACTTGTGCCATGTAGATGACACAACCCTTCTTTAAACATTTCGACGCCTTAAGAATAGACACTTGGTTAGGCAACCTATACTGAGTATCTCCTTGTATTGTAAGTGGTTCACTATAAGGAGTCTTAATAACCACTTGCTTCTTATCACAAACAATCTGAGCTTGATTAGAAGATAACCAATCCATGCCTATCACTATGTCGAATCCTGCTAATTTCAAAGGAAGCAAGGACAACGGAAAAGAGTGGTTCCTAATAGATATAAAACATCCATCTAACACGGTTGAAGTAGTTTCTATGGTACCATCGGCCAATTCTACTTCATACTTTATGCTTAGGGTTTTAACAGACAAATTTAATAACTTTACAAAATTTATCATCCACAAACGACTTATCTGCACCCGAATCAAACAATACCCTTGCATAAACATCATTGATAAGAATGGTACATGTTATAACGTTGTCATTCTGAACCGCTTCTTGAGCATTCATTTGAAAGACCCTAGAATTGGTCTTTTTACCCTCTTCAGGTTTCTTTGCATACTTTGGGCAGTTGGACTTGATTTGCAGATTCCACAAGCTCTGGGCTACGATTGGGGTTTCGATTCTAATATGGACTTCCCTAGATGGTGCTTCTTGCAGGCCTTGCATTTGGGTTTCTCACCCGTCTGTTGGCTATCCTTCTTGAACCCTGAACTCTTCTTGTGATCAGAGTTCCCCTTATGTTTCTTATCAGAACGGTGTGAATTCTCATCCTCACGTTCCCTTTTCCCCTCATCGGAATTCCTAAGCGATCTCTGCCTGACCGCATCGAGAGTAAGAGATAACGACAGATTAGCCACTGACCTAAAGGTGGTAGGTCTTGATGCATTCACACTTGCCTTAATTTCCGGAGCTAAACCTCCTATAAAACGAGCTATGCGTTTTGGTTCCGGTGTAACCAAGTATGGAACCAGTCGTGACATAGTGTTGAAGCTCGTAAGATATGCTTGACAGTCTAAGTTCTTCATGAACAAGGTCAAGAAAGTCAGTTTCTATTTTCTCAACTTCATGTTGAGGGCGGAATTTTTTTTAGAGCAAACAAACTGATCCCAAGTCAAATTATATAATGGGATCTTCCTTGTAGCTTGGATTAGGGACCTCCACCAAGCTAGCGCTTCTCCTTTAAACAATTGTGACACAAACTTCACAATATCTTGCTCTGCACATCCACTAATATCAACCACTGTATCCATCTCATCTAGCCATGTCATGCAATCAATGGCTCCTTTCTCCCCTGTGAAGTCTCTAGGCTTGCAGGAGACGAAATACCTTATATGAACAAGTTTTAACCCGCAGCTCCTGATTGAGCATGATTCAGTTGGATGGAACACTCCTCTGATTTGACAAATGATGAGATTCGTCCTTATGAGATACATGAGTCTTAGAGGGTGGTTTTGGATGAGGTACAGATAGGGTCTTGCTCCAAGTACCACTTGATTCTCTAAACTGCCTGTCCACGGCTTTAGTAACAGCATTGTCAATCAATGCTTGAAGTTCCACACCAGTTACGTTGATTCTGGTAGTATCATGATTCTCCCTCGGGTGACTATTGATTTCTTCTAATTCTGCCATGTAGCTTGATTGCTACATAAAATGATGACAATAATTTATTCAGAAGTCTACTATGAAATAGTCATCTTGATGATTCATTAACCTTGGTATCAACAAACCATATTGGTTAATTTGTTAGTCACATTTATTCAAGATTTTTTTAGAAGTATCCTTAGTTATAATTCATTAAACTATTAGAGCGGCACAAAAGGCCAACTCACAAGGACAAATATAAGCCATGATCTTATAGGATCGAGGCATTAAGGCTTGAATATAGTTCATCACCTTTTCTTGATAGGGAGTCATAGACTACAACTGTCTTTTGTCTCAAAGGACAATAAATATGGCCCATAGGCACTTCATCACTAAGGATGTTTAAATAATAAATAGAGAAAAGGAATTGGAAGAATCCAATATAAGGATGACTTGTCTGATTTTATCGAATCACATTTTCCAGGAGTGTTAACATGTTTTCAGATGTTAACAAGGATTTGAATCTTAAAAAGGGACTACCATCATGGCCCTGTCTTAGAATGACACATGGGCTAGGTTTTGCCTTTAAGATTTTTGTTTCAACATTTATTAGCAGATCAATTATGAAATGAAATGTTATGTTGATTTATTTCACATAATACATTTATACATATAAGGACAAAAGGAAATTTTTGAATTAAAACATTCCACTAAATTTAAAAGAAGTACATAGATGCCCTAAACGAGACTTTTAAATGAAAATACAAGTCCTCGCAGGGACTAGGTACATAAATAAATGTCAACACAGGGACTTAATTGAAAACTAAAATTACAAAACAAACAAATAAGGAATTTCAATAATCCCTCCTTCTTCCCTTTGATTAAATCAGCCAAACCCTTAAGTAGACCCCGACAGCTTCTACGCCCCCTCTGAACATCCTGTTCCACCTGGTTCAACCTTTGAAGGATCTCCTGCTGCTGCGGTGGTTGGATCTGTGGTAGCTGCGGCTGATGCTGCTGCAGAGGTTGAGGAGGTGGTGGGTATTGATACCCATAAGCTGGGTACCCAATTTCGTAGGAAGCTGCGTAGGGCCCTTCAGGATGAAGAGCATTGTAGTTTGCCGCCACGAGATACGGGTCAACATCGGGGGCATTGTAGTAGTTGTGGCCAGAATAGGTGCTCAAAAGGGTTATATGCCGCTGCACCGGCGTAAGAAGGTATTGGGTTATAAAAACCCACGTGTGGTGGTGGTGGTGCGTTGGGGGGTAGTGGCTGTTACTACTGTGTTGGGGGGGAACTGAAGTGGAATCCTCCTCGCACGGACATCCATGCACCTGATCTCCTTCGCCTCGGTGGTTCTGGTGGCGGTTGTTGTACTGCCGGCGGCGGTGGCGGTGGCGTGGCCACCTCAAAGTGTGGGTCCTCTGAGGGGACCTGTTGGTGTGGTGAAGAATGGTGGGAAGGTGTATACTCCCAGTGCTAATTGCTCCACCATTGAGCAAATGGATCGAGACCTCTATAAGGCGAACCATGGAAAGATGATCCGTCTGAAATCTCTATGGGATGCGTGGGCGTCCCAGTTGGTGGCTCGGCAGGCTCTGGATCTGGATCTTCATCCATATCCATATCCTGGTCTCCAGGAAAGTGGTCTTCTGGTCCCAATGGGTTATGGCCCATTGGTTCTTCATTCACGTTCTTCGGGTTGAACCGGCTATGAAAGTATAGGGTTGGGTCCTGAAAAGCCCGATGTGAACTCAACCGCTGCAATGGAAGGTAGGAGTGGTGAGAATCATTGGGCTCGTTTTCTGATTGTGGCCCAAAAGAGTGGTGATACGAGGGCGAAGAGCTTAGCAAGACAGAACGCCTCGCGGGTTCCAAATACGTTCTCCAGTCTTCTTGAGGACTAGAGCTCATGGTTGCTGAAGGAGTTCGCCGGTGTGATGGTCCGGCCTCGTGGTCATGACTGGTGAAAACTGGGGCTTTTCCGCCTCTACTTCTTCCTCTGATACGGGGAGGCATTTTCTTGTTCCTGTCAAAACAAACAAGAGAAACAACAAAGGAAAACAATAAAGGACAAAATAAAAGATTAGGATTAGTCCTAAGTCCTTTGCCTAGACTCGGAAGTCGAGGAATGTGCAACTGTGTCATTGAGATTAAACACAAAAGGCTAGTGTTTAATTCACTCCATGTTGGCTCCGATACCAACCTGTCACACCCTGATATATCCACGTATTACCGGCCGGCCCGGTGGGGAGTATCGTGACGTAGTTGTTATCATCACAGTCAATTTATCACAGTTTAATGCACAGCGGAAGTCTATAATAGAAATATTACAAACTGATTTAAAAGTAACATAAAATATTACACAACGGGTTGTAAAAGGATCCACAGGCGGATCTAAAATAAAAGAAATATTGTTCAACAGATTTAAGCGTCAAAAGCTTGCAAGACTCTTTATTTGATACTAGGAGTAGCCAGCCCATTTCGCTTAGTACCTGCACTTAACCTTTTTGGAAAATACGTCAGTTTACACTGGTAAATACAATTAACCGACACTTTTGAAAATATTTTAAGAAAATTGATTTAAATGCACAAGGCACAAATATTCTTTTATAACTTGGGATAATTATTTAAAAATAATCTTGTAAAAGAATTATATGTTTGTTATACGTTCAGTAGCCCAGGTTAGAAATGCCGGGTTAAAGATTAATAGACACACCACATAATATAACCCACGACGAATTATTCTCAATAAGTGGGTGATGTGTGTAAAATGCAACATATAAATTACATCAAATGAGGCATAAAACTAACCCTTTTTAAGTACTAATGTTGGAAAAAGTGTATTTTTGACTTCCTTTTGTGTTTTCAGGATTAAATGAGCTCAAATTAACAAAAGAAGCAAAAAGACAGCTAAGTCTAACATAAATACAAGAAAAGGAACAAAAGTAGACTGCCCGACCCCTCGACAGCATCCTCCCAAGCAAAACAGAGAAGGCAGAAGACTGAACACGCCCCGTGCTCAGCGAGCACGGGGCCGTGCCCAAGAAGCAGCAGAAAAGACAAACCTGTAGAAGCTTCTATTGCTCACCACGGGGCCGTGCCCAGTGAACACGGGGGCGTGGCCAAAGTACTGCAGGCGCATTAATTGTAATTGCGAATTACAATTAATGAAGAGAGATAGTGTCAGACGGGCACGGGGCCGTGCCCAGCGGACACGGGGCCATGCCCAGGCTTCTGTTCAGCCTATAAATAGGAGTGCTTGGAGCCATTGCAACTCATCCCTTGGCACACCACCTCTCTCACACTCCATCCACCACCCACCACCATCACAACACCATCATCCACCACCATCATCCATTGTCCATCATAGAGTGTTTGAGTCGTCTCGGGATCAAAGATTGATCGTAAGAGTTCTTGACAATCAAGGCCATGTTTGCTTAAGTCTCTTACATCACTTGGTGAAGACAAGTGTTTAGTATAATACATTTTATTTTTAATCTTTTGCACTTCTTAATTGGTTTTGTATTAATGACTTTAATAACTAGTTTCTTATGTTGAAGGTGATTCTTCCTTATCGTTTGTCCGTGGTGTCTTGGCATTATTTTACTGTCTATATAAAATAAAAGATTTTCACCATTCATATCTCCACGGTCTATATGGAGGTATGTTGGCTACCTGGTCGGGGATTAAGGGAACGGTTTGGTATGGGTCTTGCCCTTGTTCAGCGTTTAGAGGTCCTGCAAGGGACCTGGGTCAAATTTAGTAGGAGCTCCTTCAATACCCAAAGGTATTGGATGGCGGGGGTCCAAACTCTTTGATCCCCTCATAAGTTAACTACTATTAATACTATAACCCGGCTATTTAGGACTGTATCCCTGCTGACTCAGACTACTTAGTCGAGGGTAACGCCACCTCCAAAAGAGGGGCCTACCATAATTTGCATTAATAACTTAATTAATTATCTTTCAATAATCTGACCCTTTAGGATTGTATCCTTGCTGACTCAAACTACTGGGTTGAGGGTAACGTCGCCTTCAAAAGAGGGGCCTACTACAATAACTAAGATAATCTCTTAAACAAGTGCAAACGTGCGAAAATAATCAAAGGTTATACTAACACACGAGTCGGATCCAAGTGATTCATCTTGTCTATCTGTTTTTATTTTTATTTTATTTTTCAGCATTTAGTTAGTTTTATTTTCTTAGTTTAAAAATCTTTTTCTAACATTTTGATTTGATTAGACGTTGAGGATAAACCGGTACTAAAAGCTCTTGTGTCCTTGGACGACCTCGGTATCTTACCAACACTATACTATGTCCACGATGGGGGCACTTGCCCATATGTGTGTTTAGTGTTAGTAAATATCGTGTTTTATAAATTTAAAACTTGGCTAAAGTGTAAAAAAGGGCTTAAAATATATACCTAAAACATATTACACCAAACGCGCATCAAGTTTTTGGCGCCGTTGCCGGGGAACACAAGGATTTTAAGAAAGCCTAAATCGACGGCCTAATCAGTTTTTTAAAACCTTTTTAAAACGCGCGCACATTTTTCTGCATTTTAGTTTATTTTGCATTTACAGTAGCCTGAACATAGGGTCGTGCTCACCGAACACGCTCCCGTGCTGCACATTTTTAGTTAGATACCCAGATACAGAGTCTGAACACGGGGTCGTGTCCACTGAACACGCCCCCGTGTCCAACGAGACCTGTAACTTTAATTAAAACGCCCAGATACAGACCCTGAACACGGGGCCGTGTCCACTGAACATGGGGCCGTGTCCAGCTTCTGTTTCCGTCTTTGTTTTCGTTTTCTGGTCCCGAGACTCAGTTGTGGTCGGTTGAGTGATTCTTATGGATCAATACTCAGGAGGCAACAACTACACCTATGAGGAGGATGATTATATGAGAGACTATTGCACTAATTGTGGTAACCCGCACTCGGTACAATATTGTAACTTATTTCAACCATCCAATTCATACAACTATTATGAGGAGCCCAGGTACGAGCCATCGACTTCATACACATCCTATGAAGACCAAAGGTACGAACCTTCTTCCTCATACTCATATTTTGATGAACCAAGGTATGAACCCTCATACTCATACTTTGAGGACTCAAGATATAAACCACCACCTTCATACACTTGTTATGAGGAACCATGGCGTGAACAACCCACCTCATATGAGTACTATGAAGAACAAAATTTCGACCCTTATCCATTATATGCTTACAATGAAGGACAATGGTGTGAACCATCTACTTCATATGGGTACTATGAGGAACCAAGGATCGAACAACCGGATTCAAGCTTCGAGGATCCCGATCCTTACTCTATCACCGACATAGCCGATAGGATAATAGAAAACCTTAAATTTATCGAAAGATGCATAAAAGAATCTCGCACAAGGGAAGAGGAGTCCCGCGTGAGAGAAGAATTAAAAAAGGAAGAAACGATAATTGAGGAATTAAAAATGGAAGAACAAATAAGTGAAAAAACCGACTCATGAGTTAAACAACGAAAGAGGTGAGGCGAATAACGTTAAAATTCAAGAAGAGTCTAATTTTGAAGAAATTAATCTCTTGTCACCTTCTTTTGAAAATCATTGTTTTTAAAAGAGTTAAACACTAACACTAAAATTGAAGAAATGGTAAGTGTTAAGTTAACTAATGATCAAACTTCACTAATAAAAGAAGATCCTTTTTGAAATTAACATTACACCGGTTCCATGTTTTTTTCAAAATTCATTTATTAGTAATATCACCATTGACAAAGATCTTTGTGTTAACATAATGCCTAACTACATTTTTGAAAAATTAAGTATTAGTGGTTTTTCTCCACTTCAAATACCCATTTTTCTATCAAATCGGAAAGTAATAAAATCAATCGGTGTGGTTGGGGATGTTTTGGTTCAAACAAATCAAATGGTTATTCCAACCGACTTTGTCATCCTTGATGACGCTCCTCTAGTCTTGGGAAAACCTTTTGTAAAAACTCATGAAGCTTTGAAAAACCGGAAGTTTAACAATCTACCTCTTCAGTTAGGGGCATTCAAAAGGAGCATAGATCTTGAGCGTTCAATGAAATATCCTTTTGGCAATAATGACCCCCTAATTGAAGATGAAGATGAACCACCCGATACAAGTGAAGAAGTTGACCACTTTGTTGAAGAAGAGGTCACCATAAAACAAACCTTTAAAGTTCTTGATCTAGATGAGCCACAAAATAAGACGTCTCCTAAACATCCACCCATTGAGCTCAAAGAACTTCCGAAAGGTTTGGAATATGCTTTTCTAGACAAAGATGGTAATTTACCTGTAATTATTTCGTCTAAATTAAGTAGCATAGAAAAAGAAAAATTAATCAATCTTCTTAGAAAACACAAAAATGCGATCGCTTTGAAGCTTGTAGATATTAAAGGAATAAGTCCTTCCATGTGCACGCACAAAATTTTAATGAACGATGACTACAAAACAGTAATACAACCACAACGTAGAGTAAATCCCAATGTGCAAGAAGTGGTTAAAAATGAGGTCATCAAACTACTTGACGCCGGACTAATCTATCCTATCTCCGATAGTCCATGGGTAAGTCCCGTCCAAGTAGTCCCGAAGAAAGGAGGTATGACGGTAATAACTAATGAAAAGAATGAATTAATACCATCAAGAACCGTCACAGGATGGAGAGTTTGTATAGACTATAGACGATTAAATGAAGCAACGAGGAAAGATCACTTTCCTTTGCCCTTCATTGATCAAATGTTAGAACGACTATCCGGTCATAAATTTCACTGTTTCTTGGATGGTTTTTCAGGTTACTTTCAAATTCCAATAGCACCTGAAGACCAAGAAAAGACGACTTTCACATGCCCTACGGAACTTTCGCCTATCGACGCATGCCGTTCGGTCTATGTAATGCACCTGCAACATTCCAACGTTGTATGGTATGATAGAAAAAACAATGGAAGTCTTCATGGACGACTTTTCTATCTTTGGAGATTCATATGACCAATGCCTCGATAACCTCGAACGAATGCTATCACGATGTGAGGAAACTAACCTCGCCCTTAACTGGGAAAAATGCCATTTCATGGTAACAGAGGGAATAGTACTCGGTCACAAAATCTCGAGCGAAGGAATGGAAGTTGATCGAGCAAAAGTAGACACTATTTCTCGATTACCTCCACCCTCCTCCGTTAGAGCAATCAGAAGTTTCCTAGGGCATGCCGGATTTTATAGAAGGTTTATCAAGGACTTTTCAAAAATTTCAAGACCTCTAACAAAATTACTTGAAAAAGATGCACCTTTCGTCTTTGACAAGGATTGCAATCAAGCATTTCTAACCCTCAAGGAAATGCTAGTCAATGCACCTATCATGATAGCACCTGATTGGAAATTACCTTTCGAAATCATGTGTGATGCAAGTGACTTTGCTGTTGGAGCAGTCTTGGGACAAAGAAAAGAAAAGCATTTCCATCGAATTTATTATGCTAGTAAAACACTTAATGATGCACAAGAAAATTACACAACTACTGAAAAAGAGTTACTAGCTGTGGTATTTGCTTTTGATAAATTCCGTTCTTACCTTGTTCTTTCTAAAACTGTAGTCTATACAGATCATGCAGCTATCCGATACCTCTTCAAGAAACAAGACGCAAAACCACGTTTGATCAGATGGATTCTACTCCTCCCGGAATTTGATATTGAAATCAAAGACAAAAGAGGAGCAGAAAACACTGCTGCAAATCATCTTTCACGCCTAGAAGACCCAGCTTTGGAGGCAACCAGGGACGAACAGATCAACGGAAAATTTCGAACAGAATCCTTGGAAATGGTGGAAAGCAGACAAGAACCATGGTATGCCGACTACGCTAATTACTTAGCTAGCGGTATAGTTACCAAAGGATGGCCACATCATCAAAGAAAGAAATTCTTTGCCGATGTAAAGCATTACTTTTGGGAAGACCCTTATCTTTTCAAAATGTGTGCTGACCAACTCATCCGAATGTGTGTCCATGGTGGCGAAGCACGAAGAATTCTCCGCCATTGTCATGAAGGTCCATATGGAGGACATCATGGTGCCGCTAGTACCGCACGAAAGGTATTTGATTCAGGATTTTATTGGCCAACCATTTACAAAGATGCGCAGGATCTTGTAAGGACATGTGATGCTTGCCAAAGATCAGGTAATATTTCTTCCAAAAACGAAATGCCTCAAAACGGCATTCTCGTTTGTGAAATTTTTGATGTATGGGGACTCGATTTCATGGGACCCTTCCCACCGTCAAAAGGAAACAAATATATACTTGTGGCGGTTGATTACTTGTCTAAATGGGCCGAGGCCGAAGCTCTTCCAACAAACGATGGAAGAGTAGTGGTAAGATTTCTGAAAAAATTATTCTCTCGTTTTGGAACACCTAAAGCTTTGATAAGTGATAGAGGTACCCATTTTTGCAATCACCAACTCGAAAAAATCTTAACAAGATATGGGGTCTATCACCGGGTCTCAACGGCATATCACCCTCAAACAAATGGACAAGCCGAAATGACTAACAGAGGTTTAAAACGAATACTTGAAAAAACCGTAGGTTTAAGTATAAAGGAATGGGCTGATAAACTAGATGATGCTTTATGGGCATTTCGAACTGCTTATAAAACCACTATAAGCACAACCCCGTATAAGCTCGTCTATGGAAAAAGTTGTCATTTGCCAGTAGAAATAGCTCACAAAGCCTACTAGGCAATAAAAAGTGTAAACCTAGACTTAGAAACTGCAGGTAAAAATCGATTTTGTCAAATGAATGAATTAGACGAACTAAGGAATTATGCATACACTAACTCTGAAATTTATAAGGAAAGAATGAAAAATTTGCATGACAAGTATATTAAACCTAATGAATTTCGAGTAGGAGACCAAGTTCTGTTGTTTAATTCACGATTTCGATTATTTTCGGGTAAACTAAAATCTAGGTGGTCAGGACCTTTTTTCCATCACCCATATTTTTCCTCACGGTGCAGTAGAAATTAAAGCTCGAAATTGGATTCCATTCAAAGTCAATGGCCAACGGCTAAAACTCTATCGAGGATCCATTGAGGATGAGGAAGAAGAGATCTCGCTTCAAATGGTCAACGAATAAAAAGCATCCACATCATACCTGGTATGTTACGAACAAGTGAGTATACATCGAAAGCGGTAAGTCTTTTAACCATGCTTATTGGGAAAAACGGGCACTCACACGAGCACACACAAAAAAAATTCAAAACTTTGCTCGGCACGGGGCCGTGTCCGTTGGACACGGGGCCGTGTCCACGCAACTGTCGGGATAAAACCCCCTTTTCAAAACAGTTACATCATTCCACACGCCCCGTTTCCCCGAAAAAGCTCTGGTCCGAAGCGATTTTCTGCAGATTTTCAACGTTACCTCTAGATCTAACAACATCAAGGTATGATTCTATCATCATTAGTAGTTAGATTAGTTACTTGCATGTAGTTAAAACATCAAAAAATTGGGGAAAATCTAGGGTTCTTGAAGTTCATCCGGATCGAAACTCAAATTTTTGAAATAATTTGTTAGCATTAGTTTAGATTAGTGTAATGGGAAGTAAATAGACTTGTATTGTTGATAGATTTGCCCGATTTCTCACAAAAACCTCAAACCCTTGTTTTTGAACCGAAAAAGATAAAATTGAAGGGGTAAATGGTTTGTTTTGGGAAAAACAGCACTTGGGGTTTCATTTTCGGGGGAAACCGCACCTACTTGGCCAAAAATTTTCAGATTTTCGGGACCGGGTCGAAAAATGAAGTTTTTGAGTAACAGACGCCTGGACACGGGGCCGTGTCCAGCTCACTATGTGCAGTTTCTTTCGAAAATCTCACTGTTTCGTGCTAACTTTTGGTGTATTCTTTCAGATGTCGAAGTTCACAAGATTTAACGCAAATGAGCTCGATGCTAGGGCAAGATATGAGATGCTTTAAACAAGACCCGAAGAATACCCAAGGCAAGCGTGCACGGACCTATTAACCTTGGTGAACCAGCTCGGCCGATTCAACAACCTTGTTACCGGACCACTAAGGGTTGCCTTGACCACTCGACTTCGATCGGTACATCAATGCACTATGGAATTCTACAGTACTTTCACCTTCACTTCAAGGTGTGACCCGTTTGACAATGAGGGGGTTGCATTTCGATGTGGTGGGACAAGGTACTCGATCTCTATGGCGTAATTTGGGGCAATAGTGGGACTGTATACGGAAGAAGATTTGGGAAATGAGGAAAACACCGGGGGATTGCGAGATCTGGATGAAAATGAGCGCCAAGCCGCATGGGCCCAAATTGGTGAAGGACACTGCAACCCTAGCAGCACAAAGAGTACTAAGCTGAGGGATCCGCTTTATCGCTACATTCATAGGCTCCTCACTTACTCTCTTAGCCAAAGACATGACAGTAGCGGCGATGTTGGGTTAAAAGATTTGGTAGTCCTTCACTGCATCCACAACCAAAGGGCCCTCGATGTTCCATATATCCTGCTTTGAAACATGCATCTGAACCGGCTTGCTCGTGCACTAACCCCTATCTTCTTTGGGGGATGGGTGTACCGCCTCTTCAAGCACTTTACGCGCATTCCTAGGTCTTTTGAAAGAAGCCCATGGTCGGTACGTGTCGATATACACATTTGCCGCTCCATGAACCTAATCTATGAGGCGGAAGACGGATCAGTGAGCTTTCAAAGGATGCAAGGCCATGCATGGAACCCACAGGAGGCACTAGTCCTTCACGCTCCACCTCCCCACTACCAGTATCAACACCATGGTGATCCGGGCCAATCCTGCTCCCAAGGAGGCGGTTTTCCTAACCTTCAAAGTTTACATGATCTTTTGCAGGAAAACCTCACGTGCACCAGGAACACCTACAACCTTGCCAACAACACATATCACCGGGTCGGAGCTACCGAGCAAAACATCAACGATATCCAAGACGACATCGGAAGCATCCGGGAGTATATGGCGGGTCATGGGGTAGGAGGTGATGACAGTGATGAAGATATGGACTAGGAGGGTGAAGAAGGAGCAGGAGCGGGTTGATGGCGAGCCCACAGGTTAAAGTCCCTTTTATCTATCAAAACAATTTACGACCTGCGTGCCGAGTGTTAGACAATTTACTTTCCTTAACATCTTTTTACTTTCTGCTTTATTTTTCTTTTACTTTATGGTTTGGATGATTAACTACGGTAATTTAGGACGTTTGGTATTGCTTGGTGTGGTATTTAGTGATAAAACAGGTACAATTGAGGCTTAGAGTGCTAATCATTAGCACTAACAAAGCCAGGACAGGATAGCCGGAGAAAGAACCCTGTTTTTCAGCCCAGCAGACAGTCCACACGGGGTCGTGTCCAGCCGACACGCCCCCGTGCCCACCTCCTAAATCTGTTGTTTGTTTGCTTTTCTGCAGATTTTTGCCAGACACGGGGTCGTGCCCAGCCAACACGCCCCCGTTTCCATCTTCTGTAAGTTTTTATTACTGGCAGTTGAACACGGGGTCGTGTCCAACGGACACGGGGCCGTGTCCAGACTGCCAGTAACATAAAATTTTGCTTTTAACACCATTTTACACATTTAATGAACCTAAAAATTTATTTTTGGGACACATTGAGGACAATGTGTAATTTAAGTGTGGGGGAGATGCTAAAACCTTGAATTTTGCAAGTCCTAATAACAAGCCTTACACAAAACTCTATTGGAACCGCTAATCACCCCAAATTTTTTTCAAAAATTTTCATTTTTTTTTACTTGTCTAATTTTAAGTTGGGAATTCTAAGTCTAACAAGGTTATATTTTTATAAGTTTACAACCGATAGCGTCGTGATAAAAAGAACCAACATAAGAAAATTATGAAACGGCATGACAAGCTTAGTTAAAATTTGATTATATATACTTGATCACATAAAAACCCATTCCCACAAAAGTGAGTTTTGAGCCTTTATTGAGCATACAAATATACATCTTTACGCTAAATGCTCATTTTTCGTTTCTTGTGTGAATAGCCGCTTGGTTCTTACGACTCTAGAACTTGCCACGACAGTTCATTCCCGGTCCTTACCAACTTAAACCCAAGTAAGTAAATGATGGAGGCATTAGGACTAACCCTTTTTCTTTCAACACCATTATTTTTATTTTTCTTTTCACCTACCCAAAAATTCCCCCTAGATAACCCCTTTGAGCCTAAACCTTTTCATTTCTTAACCCAAAACCCTTTTTACCCACCAAAAACCCTTTTATTTTTACCTTTTATTTTAGTAACAAGCTCGGTTTTCGTGTGACTATGAATATATATATATATATATATATATATATTATAGAATGAAGTTGGAAATAAACAAACAAAGCTCCTCAAACAAAAGCTTGTTTGAATAAATACTTCATAAAGAATAGAAAGTCACAAAAACAAAATGTTTTACGAAAACCGACGCTTTTTACGCCTTTCGCCCTTTTCTACTAACCACTAACCCAACTACCCAGCTTTAGCCCAAGCCTAACCCTTCACCCAAAAAGCCCTCTTGATATTTACAAAGGTATAAAGTTAAAAAGGAGGAGGATTGATTGCTTGGCAAGCTTATGGTAGGAATAAGTTCCATGCCGCTCTCGAGTGATTCACTAAAAATACACCTTCGGCCGAGTGTGGGTGATTTCCCCGTGAGGTATGTGAATCTGTATATAAATGGAATTTTAGAAAGGCATGTTATGCCTTAATAAATAATTTACCTTATGAAAAGTTTTAAATAAATCATGACGAATAGGATTGTAAATAAATAAAAATAAAACCTAAACAATCTTGGAAAATCCCGACACTCTATGACAAGCCCAAAAATCTTCTCTTCTACTCATTCCATTTGGGAGTGTAAGCCACATATTAAAGAGTTTTGCTTGAGGACAAGCAAAGATTCAAGTGTGGGGATACTTGATGTGTGTAAAATGCAACATATAAATTACATCAAATGAGGCATAAAACTAACCCTTTTTAAGTACTAATGTTGGAAAAAGTGTATTTTTGTCTTCCTTTTGTATTTTCAAGATTAAATGAGCTCAAATTAACAAAAGAAGCAAAAAGACAGCTAAGTCTAACATAAATACAAGAAAAGGAACAAAAGTAGACTGCCCGACCCCTCGACAGCATCCTCCCAAGCAAAACAGAGAAGGCAGAAGACTGAACACGCCCCGTGCTCAGCGAGCACGGGGCCGTGCCCAAGAAGCAGCAGAAAAGACAAACCTGTAGAAGCTTCTATTGCTCACCACGGGGTCGTGCCCAGTGAACATGGGGGCGTGGCCAAAGTACTGCAGGCGCATTAATTGTAATTGCGAATTACAATTAATGAAGAGAGATGGTGTCAGACGGGCACGGGGCCGTGCCCAGCGGACACGGGGCCGTGCCCAGGCTTCTGTTCAGCCTATAAATAGGAGTGTTTGGAGCCATTGCAACTCATCCCTTGGCACACCACCTCTCTCACACTCCATCCACCACCCACCACCATCATAACACCATCATCCACCTCCATCATCCATTGTCCTTCATAGAGTGTGTGAGTCGTCTCGGGATCAAAGATTGATCGTAAGAGTTCTTGGCAATCAAGGCCATGTTTGCTTAAGTCTCTTACATCACTTGGTGAAGACAAGTGTTTAGTATAATACTTTTTATTTTTAATCTTTTGCACTTCTTAATTGGTTTTGTATTAATGACTTTAATAACTAGTTTCTTATGTTGAAGGTGATTCTTCCTTATCGTTTGTCCGTGGTGTCTTGGCATTATTTTACTGTCTATATAAAATAAAAGATTTTCACCATTCATATCTCCACGGTCTATATGGAGGTATGTTGGCTACTTGGTCGGGGGTTAAGGGAACGGTTTGGTAAGGGTCTTGCCCTTGTTCAGCGTTTAGAGGTCCTGCAAGGGACCTGGGTCAAATTTAGTAGGACCTCCTTCAATACCCAAAGGTATTGGATGGCGGTGGTCCAAACTCTTTGATCCCCTCATAAGTTAACTACTATTAATACTATAACCCGGCTATTTAGGACTGTATCCCTGCTGACTCAGACTACTTAGTCGAGGGTAACGTCACCTCCAAAAGAGGGGCCTACCATAATTTGCATTAATAACTTAATTAATTATCTTTCAATAATCTGACCCTTTAGGATTGTATCCTTGCTGACTCAAACTACTGGGTTGAGGGTAACGTTGCCTTCAAAAGAGGGGCCTACTACAATAACTAAGATAATCTCTTAAACAAGTGCAAAAGTGCGAAAATAATCAAAGGTTATACTAACACACGAGTCGGATCCAAGTGATTCATCTTGTCTATCTGTTTTTATTTTTATTTTATTTTTCAGCATTTATTTAGTTTTATTTTCTTAGTTTAAAAATCTTTTTCTAAGATTTTGATTTGATTTGACGTTGAGGATAAACCGGTACTAAAAGCTCTTGTGTCCTTGGACGACCTCGGTATCTTACCAACACTATACTACGTCCACAATGGGTGCACTTGCCCATATGTGTGTTTAGTGTTAGTAAATATCGTGTTTTATAAATTTAAAACTTGGCTAAAGTGTAAAAAGGGCTTAAAATATATACCTAAAACATATTACACCAAACGCGCATCACGGGTATATCTTTTTACATACGCACCGGCAGGTGTATGCCTACACCCCGTGCTTAAGTCGTGGCCATTTCAATGAATGAGCCGAGGATATCCAGGACATGGTCATTAACCCCCCAAAGGTTTAAAGCAAACAAAACAGATTAAACGGGTTATCTCAATGATTTAACCATTATTCGATTAAAGATTCAATACCCAACCAAGCAGTATTATTTAAGTGTGTGCAGGGACTAAAACTGTCAATTCTGAAACCTTTATACCTGTTCTCGCGTCGCGCGACCCCTATGGGATGCCTTTGTCGTGCCACGCGACCCCTGTTTTTTTACAGCAAGCTGATTACTATAACAACCCTCCTAAAATATTTTCGTCATCCTTAAAATATTTAGAATGCCCTTGTACGCCCTAAAATGCACCCCGTATACGAATAATGGACCTTAAATACTTTAATTTTATAAGAATTAAATAAAAATCAGTTTTTATAGTCTCTCGCGGGCCGCGAAGACTTGCTCTTCATCTTACGCGGGCCGCGAGCGAGTGGACATGAGGCATCACCCGGAGCCGCCACGTGTCCCGCCATCCGTCGAACCTACCCCATGACCAGCCAAGCTAGGCCCTACTACGCCTATGTCGCGGGCCGCGAAGGCCCTGCCTTTTGTCATCGCGGGGCGCGAGAAAAGGGCCGAACAGCCCTATAAATTCCCTTGATCGGCCTCAGTCCCAACTCGTTTAAAACTTTTCTTTTTTCTCTCAATTTCTATATAGTCCAAGTAATACCCAAGCATTATACCCGCTAAAATAACGAAGTTCTGCCTCGTTTGTAAGTATCATAACCCCCGGTTACGTATTAGATACGCTGCCCGATTGATCTAGTGCTCCGTAACGGCTGTCGAGGCTCTGCCCGACGTAGTCGTTGGAGTTCTGTCTCAGGGAGGGTATAACTAATGTAAATATTGGGTTATTTTACTAACGCGTGTGCATTGTTTAATTAATAGATAATAACTAGGAAAGCCCTAATGTTGCGATGTGAGTAATCTCCTTTTTGTAAACTGTTTTTACAAAACCTTAAATATTTTACAATGTGATTAGTAGTGATTAAGTCTTTGTAATTCTTCAATTACTGCCGGTATGTTGGGGTTTTGTATACAAAATGTGGAACATATTACCATTGGACAACGAGATAGCCATTGTGTAATATGACCCACCAGTCAGGATTGACAGTACTGAATGAGTAATTGTGTAGATATAAACAATGTAATCGCTCTCAATACTGTAAACTGATAAAACCTGTCTTGATTAAATTGGGATTCACTCACCAGTATTTCCTACTGACAAAATGTTTTAAACGCGTTTCAGGTAACAAAATGTGAAAGCCAAATAGAAGGCAGCTGGACAGCACTGAAGGCTTGGAAAAGTGGCTATAAAAGTTACCTAAATAAAGAAGATGTTTTTATTTAACAAAATAGGGTTTACCCCTATAAAATGTTTGTAATGGAAACTTGGAAATTTCCCATGTGTTTAATATTATAAAAATGTTGTATTTTACTCTGATAAAATATTTCCTAACTACGGTCCTGATGAAATTTCCGCTGCCAAATAATGATAAACACCGATACCACTTAATACTGGCCGCGACCGCCCGTTCCCGGTTAATTAGGGGACGGGGGTTGCGACAATTTCCAGCTCCTAGCTGGTTTCAACTTGGTTTGTTTGATGGTTTTCATTGTTTGGGGGCCAAGTATAATATTCCCCAAGGCTTCACAACTGGTCCTAACACTTGTATGGACAAGATTATTCCTTGGGCATCACATAACACACTTGTCATGATCTTGTGCACTTCAAACAACTATATATACCCTTCAAATCTGCCCATTTTCATCACTCATTGCTCATTTTCTCATCTCTACAACTCTAAGTAGAGGCTACCACTTGTTTGGAGGCCTCTTACCTGAGTTTTCTAGTTCATTTTCCAGCCTTAGAACATTTTGTAAGTGTTCTTTCATGGCTTGTTTATTCATTTCAGCAATAATAAGCTGAAAGTCAAACAGTTTGACTACCGTTTGACTTTCGGTTTTGACCATGTTAGGTCAAGTCAAAGTTCAATCGAACTTTGCAACGTGATCGTAATCACGATGTTTATAATCCCTCGCAGTTATACCAACTGATTACCACGTTTACTAGTCGTAGTGACGAGTCAAAGTTTCGGTCAAAATGCACGTTTATGTGCATTTTACGACGAAACTATTTTTGAGTATCAAAACACTTTGTTTTGATACCAAATCAGTTTTCTAACTTAGTGAAACATGTTTTAACATGTTTAACTCGTCACTACTAGTTTAGTGCTTATTTAGGGTCGTAAGTCAAGCGGTCTTAACAACCGCTTAGACTTTCGAACCCGACCCGTTTGGTCAATCATTCGGATCCGACCAAACATATTTTGTGACCATAGTTGCATAGGGAATAACCTTCCGAGGTTACACCTTATGGTCACTTAGTTTAATTAGCTGTATGATAGGTAGTTTATATACCCTAGGAAAATGACCAAAATGCCCTTTTTGCGCATAATTTCATTTTAAGCATATATAACCAAAATTTTGACACCTAAACTGATTATGCAACATAATTAAACATGTTAGGGCATATAATACTTATCATAGGGCTAGTTAGACCATCCAAACGCGCTTTTGACCAAATGACGCGTTAAAGTAGCGTAAACTACATTAACAGGTCATAAGCACTTAGGATAGGTTTCAAATCAAAATGTAGGCTTTGTTAAACCATATCATATGAGTTCCAACACTCATTTGGTTTACAAGACTTCATTCTATCCGATCATCCGGTTTAGGATCCGATTATTAACATAGTTACCTATATTAGGTGTCGTTTGATTCCGTGATCCTTCGAGCGTTACTTGGTCTTTATTCCAAGACTATTAAGCAATCTCAAGTGATTACATAGTCCACTCTTTTACCGCTTTCAAATGTTTTGGGGTGATACACATGTGCCTACTTGTTACTTTTGTGTTTTTCATGCTTTTCATGACATATACTTGCTATGTTCATCTAGTACACATATAGTACATGATTTCAATTATGCTTTGCTATGTATGTTGACTGAGCATGCTAGCACATTGATTTCAAAGATACTTTTGCTGCATATGTTTACTCAGCATATGGGCACATTGATTTACATTACACTTTTGCTATGTATGTTGACTGAGCATGCTAGCACATTGATTTCATGGACATTTCTACTTCGTATGTTTACTTAGCATACTTAGTACATGGTTTTTACTTGACATGCTTACATTGTTTATGACATTTGGTATGTTTTAACGGGACAAAATACATTCATTAGCATTGATCACGCCGCTTGGTAGTATGTAATGGTACCATAGGACTTGACAAATCGCATTCCCAGCTTCCTAGGTTTGTTTGGAAGAAGGGAATGATAGAATCTGAAAACATTTTTGATAAACCTTTGACTTGTTAAGGGTTTATCCGACAGTCTCAAGGCTTGAATATATGCGATAAACACAACCACATAAATGTTCGTATCCATAAAGCATTGATTTTGCAAAACATAACTTTTTATTTAAACTATGGTTTATTCAAAGACATTGTTTTGTACATGACATTTGGTTACACATTGACATTATACATATGGTTTGAGTAAATACTTTTTACTTGCCATACAAGACATTTGTTTATACATGAAATGGTTTATACCTGACATTGTGACATTTGATATTGTTTACACATGACATTCGACATTAGTTTGACAAGACATTTTTGGTGGATATTTGGTAAGTGATTTACATAACGAGGCGTGTGTAATGTGATAAAAGTATGGTGGATACGCCGCTGGTACTTCCTATATATAAGTGCTTTTATGATATTACATGTCGTAGTGTTATCTGAACCACTTCGACAAAGACAAAGACATGACACATTTTATACAAATGACATATTTTCACAAGACATTATTTTACAAATGACATATTTTATACAAACTCATTTTTACTTGGTTATTTATTTAATCATACGTTGTTCTTTTATTATCATCTGATTTTCATATCGATTTTATAAAAGAAAACACTTTTTAAAAAGGTTCATGACTACTTTTTGTTATACACTTCTTTTAACTACAAGTCATGAATCTTTCATCAACAAAACATATGTATCTCACAGACATTTTTATGCTGACGTACCTATTTTCACATGTATTTCAGGAGCTAATGTATGATGATGATGATCGTGACACACTTAGGCGGACTTGGGCCTTAGTGATTTAAAATGAAGCAAGAACTGTTTAATTTATATTATGTTTTCTTTATTTCCAATACAATGTAAACATTAATTCTAATAAAACCAAACTTTAAGTATCATGTGTTGTGAAACAATAATTCTATTACGACACTCCCAAACGTTTCCGCCGCAGTTTGTTGTTTTACGTGATCAGGGTGTAACAATTTTCTAGTAGTATTTTTTATTTGCGATATTGGAAAACGTAATTCACACACTTTTATAACTAATGAATGCAAATTATTAAAATAAAAGTTACAAAAATTATGGTACACACAATATTGTGACAATATCTAAAAAATGTGAATTCAATGCTTGTACCATGGCCATGATAGAAACATGTTACATGGCTGGATTAAAGAAGGGCTATCAGTCAATCAGTAATGGGACATCCGAATAGTTCCTTTTAGTACACAACAATTTAAACCTCAAAAATATTATTATTATTATTATTATTATTATTATTATTATTATTATTAATAATCATTTACCCCTATTCTAATTACATACGATTGTGACTGTATGTAGAATGTTATAAGTCACCAAGTCAGTATAATGAATATACATACTCATATTCAAAATGTAAAACATTAAAATAATAGTTATAGTTATATATAAATATAACAATTGACATCAATGAAATTAGGGTATTCATTGAGGGATCAAACCATTTATCGAGGTTAAAAATACATTAATAGCTGTGTTCGTATTTGGAATATTATGCATGGTAAACACCATATATTAGTTAATTCCTAATGCATTTATCAGTATACTCATATATTACGAAGCATATGGAAATGTATTAATCTACTATATACAACGCATAACATATGAGCATTTTAAAATACCCAAAAGTTTAAGAACTTTTCATGTTAGGTACAATCTAAAATGAGAGTAGTTTGTCTTTCAAATACTTATTATACTGTAATCCCCTTATTTTAATTACATTTTCATTCCCGCATCTCATAAAATTATAGATAACTTGTTAGCAGTTACATTTTATCCCTTTATAATAAAATAACTACCTAATATTTTTTAACAGTCATAACTTTTTTGTATGTTAATATATATATATATATATATATATATATTTTTAATTGCACCATAAAAAAGAGTATTTTATCCTCTTTAATTATAGTATAGCATTGCTATAGTTTTTTTAATTAAAAAATGATATGATACAGGATTAATAGTGTCTAAGGGTGAGTAATAATTGAACCACTAAATGAAAACAGACGAAAGCGAAATAAAAAAAAACTAAATTAACTAAAATCTGATTAACCGAAACCTGAATTAACCAAAACCGGTTATCGATTTTTTTGTGCCCTCATCTAACCAAAATTAACCGAACGAAACCATTCATATGTTCATATATTTCTAGATTTTATGCTTTCAGTTCATGTAATTCATATTTTATACATCCATTTATTGTATTTATACTTCTATTTAGACCTCAATTTCATGTATTTATAAGCAAAACTTTTAACCCAAAGTTTGGTTTTAGCTATTAACCGAAATTAAACGAGTCAAACCAAAAACCATCAATCTATCAAATAACGAAACTGAGTAACCGAAAACCAAGTGGTTAATAAAATAGACTAACAGATGGCTTCGGTTGAGGATAATAACCGAACAATTCACACTCTGACAGTATTTGTGTTTCTCGCCGCATCACCCTTCTAGTATAACATTAATGAATAATGATAAAAGATTAGTCTCGATGACTTATTATATACATGACTACAGAAGAATAGAATAAACTTGTAATACATAAATGCTAAAATGAAATATAGTACAAAGGTAACTATATAATAGTCAAATCATGCAATTTCAAATCTGATGTTATGTGGTTTGGTTTATATTCATTGTACTTGGATTCACAAGACTCAATATCAAAGTTTAAAATTATACAAATTTGTAAAAGAAAGCCAAAAACACAGTGAATTGTACCAAAGTATAGGAGTGAATTGTACCAAAGTATAGGTTAGGTGTTTGTTAATGTGTTGTTATAACCATAAAAGATAGTCGATTGTGCACTTTAGGCATGTTGCTAGTGCACACAACTAGGTTGAAATCTTTGTATCAATGCAAGAGGGTGAGACATCTCTAGTTCAGAGTGGTCGCACTGGTGATATGTGTCGTTTCTCACTGTCTAGAGGCTTTGACAACACGAAAACCCGTTGGAAGGTCTTTGGGCCGAAACCTCGTGAACGCTCATAAACAACTAGTTAGTTACTTATTTAATTATAACGATATAATTATGCGAAAAGGTATCTTAATAATTTACAAATGAAAATATCATCAACTAAGAATGCACATGAATTCAAAGGATCCGACTTAATACTAGGGGTACCCTCTACATAGCCATCAAGCGTTCTATTATATGGGAAGGCATACCCATTTTAACACTTACATCTTAATTTAAAGGGTAAATTACATATTTCATCCTTTATGTTTATAACAAATTTCAGTGAGGGTCATTGCCTTTTAAATTGATAAGGATCATCATTTATGTTTTATAAAACATTGCATCGTCTATCCTTTAGCAGCAACTATGTTTATTTTTAACATTTAATGGTGTCATGTGGCCCCTACATAGCGCAAACCAATCAGTTAATATCACTTCCCATTCCCCCTTATTGATTATATAAAAAGATATATACCACCATCAGATCCACTCGTTTTAGGGTTACTCTTACCTTCATTGATCGAAAGAACAACATCATCTAACAATAAATGTGTCCCATTACCTGTTGTGTTTAAATCTGATGGCTCATCCTCTATGGATGCGTCACAAAGACGAATTCTCCAGATCCATTATGGAGGTTAGCCTAACCTCTTCCTTGGAGATTTATGTGCGATGAATCTTGAACAATATCATTTACACTCAAATTTGAGAACGAGAACGAGGGGTTGAAGAGGGTTTTAAATCTGATAGTTTTAAGGGTTGAAGAAGAAGAGCTGAGCGGGGTGACGGTCATGGTGGTGGTGTGTGTAGTGGCAACGACAGTATGGTGGTGGTGGTGTGTAGTGGCGAGAGTAATAGTGGTAGTGGTGGCGGTAATGGTGGAGGATAGAGCTTTCTGGTTTGTTGGGGGGGGGGGGGCTGCTGGCTTTTCAGACTTGGAGAGGATAAGGGTTTTTGGTTGAAGTTTTATTATAAAGTTACTTTAAATCAAAAGGTCAAATTGATAGTTTTGCTCTCACGTTGGGTCCACGTGACATCATTTAACATTAAAAATAAACATGGTTAGTACCACAGGACAAATGGTGAAAGGTTTTCAAAATGTAAAGGATGATCCTTGTCAAGTTAAAAGATAAAAGGTATCCACCAAAATTTGGTAAAAACACAGAGGATGAAAAGTGTCATTGTTGCTACAACTATTAAATATTGGTAATAAATTGTGTATTATTGATATAATAAAACACTTAAACTTGGGAGATCCAAGGCTAAGTGTATGAGTACAAAGGAGGAGTACATGTTACAACTCGAAGAATTCAACAGAGTTACAATGGGGAGGAAAGCTAAATTACAAAGGAGAAGTAAGTAGCGAATGGTCTGCAAGTCTAAGGTTTGACTCTTGCATCCGGAGTGTCTTTCAAGGTCTATAGGCAGCTAAGAGTCCCCTCTTGTTCTTAAGTGGACCCGTGACCTTTCCAGGAGCGGAAGTGTTGCAAGGTCCTTTCCTTTGCTTCAGAGCTCTGTTCTTCTCATCCATGTCATTTAAGGTAACTTTTTGACTCTGCCTCTATTGATAGAGACTAATCTTGAATTGTCTTCTTTTGTCTTATTAAATAGTCTTATCTTTTAACCTTTTGTTTTTGACTTATGGGACTTATGGCTTGCCTTGATCTTAGCGCTTTACAACTGTTACGTCGTTTATGAGGGGATGACTTCTTCTTATTTGCTTCAGACGCCTTTCCTTATTGGTTTTGTGCTTACCCTTTTGGTGACAAGGGGATGCCTCCTCCTTGTCTGATGTTGTAAGGATTATTTATTTATCTCCTTCTATTATTATGGGAGGGAAGTGGGTTTTGACCCACCCCGTCATTAGTCATCTACCCTAATTTAAAACTTATTTGATTAAAACTTGCAATTTATATACTTTTGAAGGTCTTAAGCTTTTACATAATTATTAGAATTTTAAAATGATAATAATTTTAGTAATGATTGCAATATTCTGCCTATTTTGCTTTCAAAAAAGGCGAATACAAATTTAGATCGATATGTCATTGGTCCAACCCAAAAACATATCAAAGTGAAGGACCTTCATGTCTCACGACAATCCAAAATTGTTTTTGAGATAGGATAACACTTCAAATATTAATTTTGTTCCTAATATTTAATGGATATATTGATTGGTCATCGGATAACACTTCAAATATTAGGAACCATGTGCTAGGTGGATGTCAGCAAAAGATATTTGTGACCCACATATCACAATTTTAATAATTAAAACATAATTAAAAAATATAACTTGATATAGTATTTATATACACATAATATGTATACGGGTGGGTTTATTAATAATATAACTTGATAGTAATATTTATATACACATAATATGTATACGGGCGGGTTTATTAGAGAACCACAAAAAAAGAAAGGAACCAGGAACCAAAGGTTTTATGTGTGAAAACCTTATAAAAACCAATTTTATATGTGACAGACTGATTTTTAAACAATCGTTTTTAAAGTTTTTACATATAAACACATATGAATGTTGATTTAGTAAATTAAGTTAAAACAAAAAAAAATGAAAAAAAAAAGGTTAACAAAACAATATTAAAAAGGTAATTTTCTTTTACAAAAGTCTTTTTTTCTTATTAGAACGGTTTCTACACGTGTTTATATGCAAAAGCTCCTATAAAAATTATGTAAAAAGATTTTTTAGATGTAAAAATTAATTTTTATATTAGTTTTTCACATGTGGAACCCATTGTTCCCTTGTTTCCTACATTTTTTTGCTCCCCAATGAACCTCTCCTTGCATATATAAAATTTTAGAATTATGAACCGAGGAGAACATGTTAGCGCATGCAAGGTCAAAACAAGTTTCGAGTAAAATGACTTTGAATCGAAACAGAGCGTATTTAAAAATATAGATTTGGGCTGAGTAAAATTGGCTACTCATCAAAATGGACTCGGGTTGAAATGAGTCGCTTGCAGAAAAAAAGTACGAAAGATAGTTTACACACTAATATTTCTAGGTGGTGATGAAGGCGGAGAGGTTGGTGGCGACGATGGGGGTAACGACAATGATGAGAGTGGTGGTGTTGCATCTATTGAGGTGTTGGTGCTAGTGGTATCAATGATGGCAACAGGTGAGGGGGTGTCGTTGGCGTGACAATGGTGGATGGTAGGGTGGTGTTGGTGGTGGAGACAGCGATAATGGTGGCAGTGTTACCAACGAAGTGTGTGCTGCTAACCTATTTAGACTCGTTTTAGGTTAAACAAACTTTATAAAAGTGACACGTTTTGATCTGTGTTAAGTTAGCAATTTTATAAAAGTTATATTATTTGAATAAACCCAAAATTAGCCGTATAGTTTGAGTCGATCTGAATGAATTCAAATACAACTTTTTCACCCAAATAAAGAGGATATGTAGTATTCGCTAACCTCTAACAAAAATGTTAATTTAAAGGAATAACCGAGAATAAAAATTATGAGTCTTACCATTTTGACCCATAACTTAAATACTAACACTTCGTTGTACGGATATTGCCCCAAACTATATATGAAGTCGTTGATTAGAATAGTTCTAGTGTCGATATCATGTATTTCTAATATATGCTTAACAGAAAGAATTAACATTAAATTGTTTATAGAATCAATATTATGTTATTTTATAACAAGTAATAATCTATGAAGTAATATTTAATAAAAAGAGAAATGGAAAAGGTACTACCAACACATATTCATAATTGCCATCTCATGGCTCAACCCCACACTCCTCTTTGCACTTTCTTATTTCATATGAGAAAATTCTTTCTTTCACACCCTAGTAAATACATCATAGCGAGTGGTTGACATGGGATTCTCCTTTCCCCTTTTTTTAGTTTGTTGATAGTCAATAAATAAAATGACTACAAAACGTTTAAAATGTAGCAAAAGAAATGAATAAATAGGATACGTTAGTGTAAGATTAGAAAAAGTCACATATAATGAACACGTTGGAGTAGATAAAAGATATCATTAGTGTAAGATTAGGAAAGTCACAAGACAAGTAACTATTTCGAAATGGATGTTCATTAATTTGTAAGTGCTTTTGAGATGTTCAAACCACTAAAGAAGCATGTTATTCGAAAACTTGCACTCGGGGGTTCCAACGTTTTTGGAGACCCTAGGCGAACTACGAAGTGGAGGCTCTAATTTCGCCCATAAACTCTCCTCCAATCCTGACGGACCCGATGCCATGAGTGATTACAGTTCCCTTTTGCGTCTAGTGATAGCAGATAGCCTAGAAATTGAAAATAGGTTGCGATGGGAAGTGGAAATGATGACTGCGGTTGTATGTTAGGGGATTTATGCCGTTGATTAATGATGATTAGGTCGATGGTTGCTGTTGTGTTGTAATAGTTGGAAATTAATGCGAAAAAGACCTTGAAACTAGGTTTTTTTTTTTGCTAAAAAATATTTATTTTGGGCTCCTTTAATGAAAAACTAGTTTAATTTTGAAATAAACTCATTTATTTGGCCTAATACATATACTATATATAAAGAGGTCCTTATCTTTTGGTGACCCTAGGTCCGTGTCTAGACTGGCAAGCCTATTGAGTCGGCCCTGCTTGCACTTACTTTCGTTCGTTGGCTCAATGAACTTTGTCTTATCAAACTAAAACTTACATATAAGAACACTTAAGAGGTTATTTTATACAAAAGGCTTCCCTAGATAGTTCGATCTTTTTAAGTCTAAATATACATTGTTTAAATAGCTTTGAAACATTTATTGTTAAAACTTAAAACTCATCAAAGACAAACATATTGGGAATGCCAAAAATTTAGTAAAAAGAATACAATTGGGTTAAAAGTTAACCATATCTATAGTATAACCGTAAATAAATCTTTTAGCTTTACAACTCTAAACATGTGATTGTAGATACTTAAAGGGCAAGAAAAAAGATACCTTAATGATGGCTAAATATTAACAATTAGTTATTTAAGGTAAGAAAAATGAAAAGTAAGAAGAAGACACTTATCATATTGATTTTGTAAAAAATATATATATATATATATTGTTAATTCTTATACGTGATAAAGTTTCACTAATTCCTTTCTCTAGTATCACTCATTCTTTAATTCTTTAAAATCTCACTTGCTTTTGGAATCTACATTCCTATAGACATCATGATTTGAGATTTAGTTACATATAATGAACAACTTGAACAATTGAGATGTGATGACTACCCCAATCAAATGACCTAACTAATGATCATTATAAATTGGTCATCATTAACATCATCAAAGTTTTCAAACTTTAAATATTTGCTTTGCGTCAGTTAGAAATAACTTTTAATTAGATCTCAAATATTCAAAGAAAAAGGTTAAAAGACATACAACAGATAGATAATCCCAATTAACTTTAGATCAATAGGCAAGGTAAGTAAATAGTATAACATGAATTCTTTTAAGTATAAGAATGAATAAGTATCCTCTCAACTTAAAAGAATTTATAATACCGTATTAATTTAAAAAAAAAAAAAAACATTTTGTAAAAGGTATCCTTTTCATCGTCTATTGTACAAAAGGTCGCAATATTAACTTTGACTAAACAAACAAATGATGATTATAACTTCACTCATGTGTAAAACGTAATTCCAAGACTTTTATTATAAAAGATTGTTTCTGATATAATTAATAAAGATTAAAGAAGCAATATATGGTGTATAAAGTTGATCTCATTACATATGATTCAAAAGTTATTTATCAGGTTGCATAAATATTAAGCTCTATCGGTCTTCATGTTCAACAATGGGTTTATCCTGCACCTTCCATAATCCTTGATGACATAAGTACGTCCAAGCCTAATCAGTGGCGGAGCTTAAATGAAAACCGAGTTAGGCCAGGACTCTTAGAAATCCTATATCTTACACTGCATAAAAATGTAAAATATCGGAATTTTTTTTATAAAATTAACACTGCGAATGAAAAATCGGTGAAAGCCTCAGCGCCCTTGGCCCCAATAAAGCTTCATCCCTGCAAGCCTTACCATAAGTTCAAAACATAGCATCGGCTCCTTATACACTTAAACCAATTACCATAGTTAAAGTTGTCATACTTCCCAAACATATCCATATATTTATGATCTAGACCATGAACCATTAGCTTAGGGGAAACAGGGCACCCCCGTGATGATGCCCAACACGCTAGTGATGGCTTGAAACACTGCAATAGGTGGGTTTTATCACGGTGTGATGGAGGTTTTCGTGATACCTACCAGGCTACCACGGTCGTGAAAAGTGCAGAAGAGTGTGTTGTGTGTGGGTTTGACTTTGAGTGAAATGAGGTGTTAAATTGTGATTGGGTGTGATATTTATTATGGAATATGATGCGTGTTTCAAGTATGATGAGTGAAATGTGAAAAATAAGGTGACAAATGGTGAATGGGTACGATAGAAATTTTGTGTGATGGTTTTAATGGGTGCCTCATATCCCTTACCTAAATATGAATGGACAGTATCTATGGGCTCCGGGACCTTAAATCATTGTACTACCCACCAAAACATCTAAGATCTGGATCTTAGATTATCGGACCTTCATACAATGCAACCACTGTGAGAGTGGTATGATCATAAATGCCAATATAAGTCAACACCACTAACACCCCATTCTCATATTTGTACCTTCACACCCGCATATAACCTAATAACTATCATCTATACATGTTCCATCCAACAACACCTAAGATACAACTTACCAAAGTGAGATAACTACAACAATCATCATTAGTTACCCTCCTCTAGCGCCCCTCTATGCTATAAATACCATTACACTAATTGATTATGTACACATTCATACTCATGTTTACATACTAATAGTTTGATATGACTACATACTAATAGTTTGATAGTCATATAAGTAACATGATCTTGACATAACATAGCAAACTAATACTTTGATAGTAATATAAGTAACATGATCTTGACATAACATAGCAAACTAATACTTTGATAGTCATATAAGTAACATGATCTTGACATAACATAGCAAACTAATAGTTTGATAGTAATATAAGTACCATGATCTTGACATAACATGGCAAATTTAATATAAGAATGTAGTCATGTCGTATGTTATTATTATTATTAATCAAATTAAATAACATGTTAAAGAAAATTTTCATATTAATATATATAAAAGTATTTAAATAAAAAAATATTTCTTCAATGATATTAAATAATTGAACGAAGCTACAATGATTGATATGTATTTCCATTTTTGTGCTTTAATTGAATAAAGATACGTAATATTATTTTTATATAAAGTAGTGAATTATATAATTTTGTGTATAATTCATACATTTCTAGCCCCATTGTAGTCGAACATTATCATGGTACTCGACCAATTGGCCGGCCTTTTTCATGCACAAGTCAACCCTTGACATTATTTTGGAACGCATTCTGTTTCACCCTCATTTCATTCAAGACAAAAACACATATCATCATGTTAATGGCCCCAATCTCCACTAAAAGAAAAAAAGGTGATGACAAATCGGTCACAAAAAGTTCAACATCCGTCGCTAATGCACATTACCGACGAGGCGACGATACATCCCATCCACATAACTATTTTTGAAACTTGAAATGATGATGATTCACTTGAATTGCAATGAATGTATAGTACATTAGTACCAACAACATATCTTCATCTTCAATTTTGTTCATATATTATGAATTATGATTGTGCCAAATGCTTTGATGATGTGGTATGATGAAAATACTATCTCGTGTTTGTTTTACATATTTATTGTAAATTATGTTTTTACTTTTTTCTTTTATTGATGTGTTTGTAGATTTTGTGTATATAAATTTTGTATATTGACACACAATGATCAATGCATCTTTTTTCAATGTAAAGTCCATTTCTTTAGCAACGTATACCGTCTTTTTCATTACAATATTGAGCTAATATTGTGATATATATTATAAAAATAATGATATTCTAACAATGTGCTAAAAATACGAAGCTATACAGAATGTGTAACCTCGTAAATAATAACGTACCAAACTGTATTAAGTCAGCATGACCCTTTAACATAATGGATCATAAGATTTTAGAGTTTGAAGATCAATCAATAAATCTTGAATCTCAGATAAATGATACCAAAAAGTAAACAAAAAACTTATGTTGTGAGAGATAAGATCCACCTTTAAATAAAGGTAATACTATTAATGCAAATACATGTTATAAAGCTATATTTAGAATGAGTAAACATCGGTTTACAACCATGTGGTTATGCCCTCCTGACACTTTTGGTCATTTTAAGAAACCTTTAGATATCTACGTCCACTTCGTTTCCAAATTTCTACACTTTACAATTTTATGTTAATTAACCGTTTGAAACGTGGTGAAATGACGTTATTGCCCTTGTTTATTATTATTGTTATTGTTATATACTCTCCGTCCCCAACCTTCAACATCATCACTGCCCAACCCACCTAACTCCCCTGAACAAACAAATCCAACATTTTACCTGAGTTCACCCTCAATGACAAGAGAACTGGAGTTCACCCTCAACGACCACCCAATCGGAACCCCCTACCGAACTGAACGCCTCTCGTCAGACCTGCAACACCACCCCGATAGAAATTTTAACAAAATCACATGTGTTCTTTATTGCGCCTTAATGTTCAGTACTCGTTAAACTGATTAGTAAAATATTAGGTAATATTCTAATTAGTGAGATAATGATGAAATTTGTGGAAAAGTATTGTTCTATAATTATTAAGTCCAAGCAGGTGAGATTAGGCCCTAAACTTTTATAAAAGTTGCAAGACTTTTATAAAATGTGTAAGTGTTATTTTTATAAAATAATAATAATAATAATAAACCCAAGGAATATCTGTGAAATCTCCTAAAAATCTCATTATTACACAAATCTCTATACCACCAATCACAATTTAACTCATTCTTACACTCTTCCCCCTAATCATTTTTAACCCTTTCCAAGACACTCTCTCTCCTCTCTCCTTCTCCTTATAAATCGACCACCACCACCACCTCCCTCATTCACTTCACCTTTCATTTTTTTTTTCACTTCTTCCAAATTACTCCCATTTACACCTTTCTTTTCACACACATAAGAGTTCTTGGACATTTCTTGAAAATCCAAGCAATTTTAGGAGCATTTCAAAGAGGATTCATCAACAAGAAGCTCTTTTTTTGATCCTAGAACGAGTATTAGGTACTAGAGGATTATTTTCTTGTATACTTACTTTCGCATATTTAAACTCCAAATCCTAATCCTCCATTAATCATCCAAATACTCATACACCTATGTTCCTCGTGTAGAAGGACTCAGTGTTCTACCTACAAACTAACAACTCTTCACGGATTAACAAGTGGAAGCTTGCAAAACCGTGAGTATACTCGAACCCATTTTACTTTTAATCACTTTTGGGTGCAACATGTATGTTATACAAAAACACACTTCACATGAAACTATTTTAATCACACTCTATCCATGCTTTAACATGAGACTATATGATGCTTGTTAGACTTGTATGCTATGTAAACTATTTGTGTCGATATATGCTCATTAACTTTGCTAGCCTAGCTTAACAATTAAAGCGCTATAGGATCAACGCACTGCCCACGAAACTTGTGGTATTGTTAAGTTAAACATGTTAACCTCCTGGTACTCTTTTAGGATAGGCAAAATTAACGCGTTGTATACTTGGGTTTGAACATATAGTACACCGTTTCAGCATATTAATAAACTTGCATATTGGTTATTCATGTTGGATATGAGACTTTAAACAATTTTATTCTATATTATGCTATGTATGAAAACTTGTATACTCGCCAACTTTTTGTTGATATATTTTAATACATGTTGCAGGGTGATAGACGAGATAATGTTATGAGAAGAAACGCAATTTAGGTGGACTTAGAAACACACCTAGATTAAATTGTTATTTTGATGTATTGTTTGAAACAATGTTGTCTTTTATTTGGATCTTTGTAATGACATTTTTAGTCTTGACATAAAATTCGAGTTTAAATTATATTGTCACATAGTGTTATGAAGTTTTGAACAATTTGTTCGTCTCATCCCGATGTTTCCACCATCGGTTGGGGTGTGACAGATTGGTATCAGAGCCATAACTATAGGAAATTAGGAAAAGATAGGAATGCTTTGCCTAGTCTATAGTTTTAGGAACTTTGATTCTTATTTGTCGTTTAAAACTACTTGCATTCTACCTTATTTGCTTTTTATCTCTTCTCTTTTGGTCTCTTAAACTTACATGCCTTTCCTAAGGCTAACACAATACACTTTGAAGACTTGAATACACTCGTAATACAAACGAGATGAGTTTACCAAAATAGGCGTGAAATCCACAATTTGGTAAACGACTCTCATTCCGCTTAATTATATTTTTGCACGAATTTACACCATTAAGTTAGGAGTGAAATCCACATCTTAATGGTAATTTGCAATTCAAACTCTAGTGGACCCTCGTCAAAGTGTCGAAATTTGATTTTGATCCGACGATTACCAACCACATTAGGGTACGAAATCGTCAAGTTAGGGGTGAAACCCGCATCTTGTCGATTAAGTCCCATTCCTCGATTTTCAATCTCGCCAAAGTCCCGATTGTTTCAATCGATTAGAGACGTGTAGTAACAAGAAGGGTAAGATACCGTTAATTGCTTGTCGACGAGAGTATCTTACCTATAGGCCAAAGCACGTTTCTTTAATTCGAAAGGACTTTCGACCCACTTTGGAATAGTCAACGTTTCTCTACCTGAAACAATCCAATATTTTATGAGCCTCTTTTTTATGTTATTTCAATTTATATGTGATTTTATACTTGTTACCTTCGTTCATTTCAAAACCGTTACACAATTCACACGTTCCTCGTAATAAAAAACAACAATAACCACTCGTGAACAAACTAAATTTACGATGCTTTCATTATCTATGTTATGCTATGTGGAATTCGTGATTATGCTTTTTGAACATTTTTATGCTATGTACTATGTGTCACATTCATGAAAACAATTTCCTTAAACAAACATTATGATCAAGTCTCATCTATTCTTTGTTTTGAATCCTTAGATGTCGTCTTCTCACCACCTCTCCAACTCAACTAAGAAGTTGAAGACCAGCTCCCAAAAGAAGATGATGGCATTCATGGCCAATCAAATCGTGCGTGTTGTTCCAAAGATCGTCAGTGAGATCCAAGCCGTTACTCCAAATTCCTCTGTCGATTCGAAAGTGGTCCAACCCAAGTTTGTAACTTTCAACTACAAGCACTTTGCCGCTTGCAACCCTAAGCCATTCACTGGCAACGATGGGGTGACTGCTATACTGGAGTGGTTCGACAACATAGAGGTCACGTTCATCAATAGTGAGTGTCCTGAAGAGCTTAAAACATGTAGCGCTACTGGGGTCTTCCAAGCCCGTGCTTTAGAATGGTGGACTAATGAAAGGAACATTCGTTCAAACGAAGTGGCTTATGCTTTACCTTGGAACGAGGTTAAGCAACTCATGATGGAAGAATTTTGTCCGCCCCATGAGCAACAAAAACTCGAGGAAAAATTCTGGGCACTCAAACAGATTGGTGATGACAACTTAGCCTACACCACCCGCTTTAAACAGTTTAGTTTCATTGTTCCCCACCTTGTGTTGACCACCGATCGTATGATTAGGAAGTACATCAATGTTTTACCCTCTGCCATGCATGACACCATTGAGGCAGCCAAGCTTGACAATATTGAAGCCATATACCGTCTTTTCGCTAGCCTAAGCAACAATCGCATTCGCGATAAACAAGCTGCAACCCCTGTTTCTTCAAAACCAGCCAACCAAATCACCCAACAATCGAGTGGCAACAAGGGGAAGAAGCGAAAGCATCAGAACCCTGGTTGCAACGTGATTGTACCAGCTATTAACCCAAAGCCTGCTACGCCTGAAAACGCACGAAAGCTGATATGTGTAAAATGCAACATATAAATTACATCAAATGAGGCATAAAACTAACCCTTTTTAAGTACTAATGTTGGAAAAAGTGTGCTTTTGTATTCCTTTTGTATTTTCAGGGTTAAAAGAGCTTAAATGAACAAAAGAAGCAAAAATGCAGCCAAATCTAACATAAATACAAAGAAAAGGAAGAAACGTGGCATGTCCGTCTCCTCGACAGCATCTCCCAAAGCAAAAACAAGAAGAAAGCTGAGCATGGGGCTGTGCCCAGCTGAACACGGGGTGTGCCCAGCTCAGCACGGGGCGTGTCCAGCTCAACACGGGGCGTGTCCAGCTCAACACGAGGCCGTGTCCAGGATGGTCAGCCATGGCACAAAAGACAAAGTGGTAGAAGCTTCTATTGCCCACCACGGGGCCGTGCCCAGCGGACACGGGGCCGTGGTCAGCTTCCTGCAGGCGCATTTATTGTAATTGCGAATTACTATTAATGAAGAGAGAGAGTGTCAGACGGACACGGGGCCGTGCCCAGGCTTCTGTTCAGCCTATAAATAGGAGTGCTTGGAGCCATTTCAACTCATCCCTTGGCACACCACCTCTCTCACACTTCATCCACCACTCACCACCAACACAACACAACACCATCATCCACCACCATCATCCATTGTCCATCATAGAGTGTGTGAGTCGTCTCGGGATCCAAGATTGATCGTAAGAGTTCTTGACAATCAAGGCCATGTTTGCCTAAGTCTCTTACATCACTTGGTGAAGACAAGTGTTTAGTATAATACTTTTTATTTTTAATCTTTTGAACTTCTTAATTGGTTTTGTATTAATGACTTTAATAACTAGTTGCTTATGTTGAAGGTGATTCTTCCTTATTGTTTGTCCGTGGTGTCTTGGCATTATTTTACTGTCTATATAAATAAAAGATTTTCACCATTCATATCTCCACGGTCTATATGGAGGTATATTGGCTACCTGGTTGGGGGTTAAGGGAACGGTTTGGTAAGGGTCTTGCCCTTGTTCAGCGTTTAGAGGTCCTGCAAGAGACCTGGGTCAAATTTAGTAGGACCTCCTTCAATACCCAAAGGTATTGGATGGCGGGGGTCCAAACTCTTTGATCCCCTCATAAGTTAACTACTATTAATACTATAACCCAGCTATTTAGGACTGTATCCCTGCTGACTCAGACTACTTAGTCGAGGGTAACGTCACCTCCAAAAGAGGGGCCTACCATAATTTGCATTAATAACTTAATTAATTATCTTTCAATAATCCGACCCTTTAGGATTGTATCCTTGCTGACTCAAACTACTGGGTTGAGGGTAACGTCGCCTTCAAAAGAGGGGCCTACTACAATAACTAAGATAATCTCTTAAACAAGTGCAAAAGTGCGAAAATAATCAAAGGTTATACTAACACACGAGTCGGATCCAAGTGATTCATCTTGTCTATCTGTTTTTATTTTTATTTTATTTTTCAGCATTTAGTTAGTTTAGTTTAAAAATATTTTTCTAACATTTTGATTTGATTAGACGTTGAGGATAAACCGGTACTAAAAGCTCTTGTATCCTTGGACGACCTCGGTATCTTACCAACACTATACTACGTCCACGATGGGTGCACTTGCCCATATGTGTGTTTAGTGTTAGTAAATATCGTGTTTTATAAATTTAAAACTTGGCTAAAGTGTAAAAAGGGCTTAAAATATATACCTAAAACATATTACACTACACACGCATCAAGTTTTTGGCGCCGTTGCCGGGGACACAAGGATTTTAAGAAAGCTTAAAATCGACGGCCTAATCAGTTTTTCAAAACCTTTTTAAAACGCGCGCACATTTTTCTGCATTTTAGTTTAGTTTGCATTTACAGTAGCCTGAACACGGGGCCGTGTTCACTGAACACGGGGCCGTGCTGTACATTTTTAGTTAGATACCAGATACAGAGTCTGAACACGGGGCCGTGCTCACTGAACACGCCCCCGTGCTCAACGAGACCAGTAACTTTAATTAAAATGCCCAGATACAGACCCTGAACCCCTGGCCGTGTTCACCAGACACGGGGCCGTGTCCAGCTTCTGTTTCCATCTTTGTTTTTGTTTTCTGGTCCCGAGACTCAGTTGTGGTCTGTTGAGTGATTCCTATGGATCAATACTCAGGAGGCTACAACTACACCTATGAGGAGGATGATTATATGAGAAACTATTGCACTAATTGTGGAAACTCGCACTCGGTACAATATTGTAACTTATTTCAACCATCCACTTCATACAACTATTATGAGGAGCCCAGGTACGAGCCATCGACTTCATACACATCCTATGAAGACCAAAGGTATGAACCTTCTCCCTCATACTCATATTTTGATGAACCAAGGTATGAACCTTCATACTTATACTTTGAGGATTCAAGATATGAGTCACCACCTTCATACGCTTATTATGAGGAACCATGGCGTGAATAACCCACCTCATATGAGTACTATGAAGAACAAAATTTCGACCCTTATCCATCATATGCTTACCATGAAGAACAATGGTGTGAACCATCTACTTCATATGGGTACTATGAGGAACCAAGGATCGAACAACCGGATTCAAGCTTTGAGGATCCCGATCCTTACTCTATCACCGACATAGCCGATAGGATAATAGAAAACCTTAAATTTATCGAAAGATGCATAAAAGAATCTCGCGCAAGGGAAGAGGAGTCCCGCGCGAGAGAAGAATTAAAAAAGAAAGAAACGATAAATGAGGAATTAAAAATGGAAGAACAAATAAGTGAAAAACCGACACATGAGCTAAACAACGAAAAAGGTGAGGCCGATAACGTTAAAATTCAAGAAGAGTCTAATTTTGAAGAAATTAATCTCTTGTCACCTTCTTTCGAAAATCATTGTTTAGTACCAACTCATGCTAAGTTTTTAAAAGAGCTAAACACTAGCACTAAAATTGAAGAAATGGTAAGTGTTAAGTTAACTAATGATCAAACCTCACTAATAAAAGAAGATCCTTTTGAAATAAACATTACACTGGTTCCATGTTTTTTTCAAAATTCATTTATTAGTAATGTCACCATTGATAAAGATCTGTGTGTTAACATAATGCCTAATTACATTTTCGAAAAATTAAGTATTAGTGATTTTACTCCACTTCAAATATCCATTTTTCTATCTAATCGTAAAATAATAAAGTCAATCGGTGTAGTTAAGGATATCTTGGTTCAAACAAATCAAATGGTTCCCAACCGACTTTGTCATCCTTGATGACGCTCCTCTAGTGATGGGACGGCCTTTTGTAAAAACTCACGAAGCTTTGAAAAACCGGAAGTACAACAATCTACCTCTTCAATTAGGGGCATTCAAAAGGAGCATAGATCTTAAGCGCTCAATGAAATATCCTTTTGGCAATAATGACCCCCTAATTGAAGATGAGCCAGAACCACCCGATAAGGAGGGTCTAGCCAAGGACCCTTATAAACGTGGCGCACCACGGAGGCATTCCGCGGAACTATCCTTAGTTTTAGATTAGTTTAACTTTTATGCTTTCTAGTTTAGTTTTAATTTGCAGGAATAAAACACACCCGGGATGGTGAAGGATACTAAGGGAAGCTTGAACCAATACCCCATGCACAAAAACAGAGCCTCTCGACAATTTTTCTTCATTACAGCAAGTTCAGCACGGGGTCGTGCTCAACCCAACACGCCCCCGTGCCCAAAAATCTGCAGAAATGCCCAGTTCAGGTACCTGGACACGGGGCCGTGCTCACTGAACACGCCCCCGTGCCCAGCCTTTTGTTTACTTTTGGTACTGGCAGTCTGGACACGGGGCCGTGCTCAGCCAACACCACCCCCTGTTCAGCTACCCAGTACCATAAAATATTGTTTTTAACCCACTTTTACACATTTTAATCAACCGAAAAAACTTATTTTTGGAACACATTGAGGACAATGTGTAATTTAAGTGTGGGGGGATGCTAAAACCTTGAATTTTGCAAGTCCTAATAACAAGCCTTACACAAAACTCTATTGGAACCTCTAATCACCCCAAATTTTTTCAAAAACTTTTCATTTTTTTTACTTGTCTTGGTTTAATTTGGGAATTCAAAATTCTAAAAAGGTTATATTTTTACAAATTTACAACCGATAACGTCGTGATAAAAAGAACCAACATAAGAAAATTATGAAACGGCATGACAAGCTTAGTTAAAATTTGATTATATATACTTGATCACATAAAAACCCATTCCCACAAAAGTGAGTTTTGAGCCTTTATTAAGCATACAAATATACATCTTTAGACTAAATGCTCATTTTTCATTTCTTGTGTGAATAGCCGCTTGGTTTCTTACGACTCTAGAACTTGCCACGACGATACATTCCTGGTCCTTACCAACTTAAACCCGAGTAAGTAAATGATGGAGGCATTAGGACTAACCCCTTTTTTATTTCTACACCATTATTTTTCTTTTTTTTACCAGCTACCCAAAATCCCCCTAGTTAACCCCTTTGAGCCTAAACCTTTTCATTTCTTAACCCAAAACAAACACCCTTTTCCCCACCAAAATGTCGCGACCCCCGACCCACCCTGGACGGAGTCGGGGCCCGCGATGCAGATTTCAGTGGTACCCGTGGTATTTAATTTATGCGACAGCGGAAGTCTTTTTACAACAGGATCTTTTCACCGGAAAATGCTCGTTTAATATATTACACAAAGTTTAAGGGATAAATCCCATAATTTACAATAAGTTGATTTCACACAGAAATCTTTATTTTCCAAAACATGTTTTATTCATTTATTTACACTGAGCCACTTCTCTGAGCTTGATAGTGCTTTACTGCACTTTTCCTGGATCACATAGATCACCTGAAACATGTTTGAAAAATGTTTTGTCAGCGGGGAAATACTGAGTGAATCATTCCATTTTCTAAAACGACCCGTTAGTTATAAATCACAGTATTAAGAGCGATTACAATGTTTCTATCAACCAATTATCAAGAATGGGTATTTGTCACTCGACCGGATCTGTGACTGTGGTCATATCACTATTGGTCCCGTTGCCCTAATAGTGACGGTTTACTCACACAGAGTAATAATCACTCACATAGAGTAATACTCACTCACATAGAGTGATAGAATTAGTAATGTGCACAATACCCCACATACCAGCTGTAATTTGGTGATTACAAAGACTTAATCCCTGTAATTATAACCTTGAAAATAATTTGGAGTATTGTAATACTTACTCACAAACTGTGAGAAAACAATTAAAAAGGAGAATGACTCACATTGCAGATTAACGAGCAATAGATATAAGCCTACTGATTAGCCTTGATTTCACCTAGTTTAACACAATGCACACACAGGCAGGTTAGTAACTAATACAGCAGTTACGACAATTCACGAGATTAAACCTTCACAACGATTAATCAGTGCGATACTCGATAATTCAATCGGATTCACAACGAATAACAGAGCATAGTCCGAATTCGAACAGCACTCTAATATTCAAGTCGAAATCACGACGAATAATCAAAGTACAAGCTCAATTGAGCAGCACCTGGACTATCGTTGGATAGTTATAATCGATCGGACGTTGAATCGTAATAGCGATCGAGTTATTACCCTGATTGCGGCAGCGTTTCGATAATCGTGTGTGTTTGTGAACTATTTCGTCTATATCTCAGAGAGTATTAAGAGTTGGGACGTCGAACGAACACCAAACTTCGAGTGCCAATCCCCTCTATTTATATCTGAAAAACACACTCCCTCGCGCCACGCGAGAGAGACGGTTGTACCCGTCGCGTGGCGCGACGGGTCTATTTCTTAGCCTAGGTTGTTTCGTGTCCAAACTAGCCTTGGTGAGCAAGTTAAACGAATCAATTTCGTTTCTACAGCAAATTAGAAGATAAACATCACTAGGGTTTAACCCCCCCCCCCCCCCCCCGAGTTTTAGGGGCCCTGATCCTGATTCCGATTGTTATAAAAATTTTAGGGTTTATGCGGAATCACTTGGGTTTCTCAATTAGGGTTTTCTTATTACCTAATTACCATCCTAATTATGGATTTTAGTGGCAGTTGTTACACAAAACCCCTTTTTCATTTTAAACCCTTTATTTTAGTAACAAAGCGGTTTTTCTTATGACTTCCTTATCAAAAAAAAGGAGAAAAATGATGATAATAATGAAGCCAAAAGAAATAAACAAACAAGGTTATCAAAAAGAACTTTGTTTGAAAAATTGCTTCATTAAAATAAAAAGTCAAAAAAAAAAGTCTTACGAAAACCGACGCTTTTTACGCTTTTCGCCCTTTTACAAACCACTAACCCAACCACCCACCTTTAGCCCAAGCCTAACCCTTCACCCAAAAAGTCCTCTTGATATTTACAAAGGTATAAAGTTAAAAAGGAGGAGGATTGATTGCTTGGCAAGCTTATTGTAGGAATAAGTTCCATGCCGCTCTCGAGTGATTCACTAAAAATACACCTTCGGCCGAGTGTTGAGTGATCCCCCGTGAGGTATGTGAACTTGTATATAAATGAAATTTAAAAAAGGCATGCTATGCCCTAATAAGTAATTTATCCTATGAAACGTTCTAAATAAATCATAACGAATAGGATTGTAAATAATATAAAAATAAAACCCAATAAAGATCTTGGATTCCCGACACTCAAGACAAGCCCAAAACCTTCCCTTCTACCCATTCCATTTGGGAGTGTAAGCCACATATTAAAGAGTTTTGCTTGAGGACAAGCAAAGATTCAAGTGTGGGGGTATTTGATGTGTGTAAAATGCAACATATAAATTACATCAAATGAGGCATAAAACTAACCCTTTTTAAGTACTAATGTTGGAAAAAGGGTGCTTTTGTCTTCCTTTTGTATTTTCAGGGTTAAAAGAGCTTAAATGAACAAAAGAAGCAAAAATGCAGCCAAATCCAACATAAATACAAAGAAAAGGAAGAAACGTGGCATGCCCGTCTCCTCGACAGCATCTCGCAAAGCAAAAACAAGAAGAAAGCTGAGCAAGGGGATGTGCCCAGCTGAGCATGGGGCTGTGCCCAGCTGAACACGGGGTGTGCCCAGCTCAGCACGGGGCGTGTCCAGCTCAACACGGGGCGTGTCCAGCTCAACACGAGGCCGTGTCCAGGATGGTCAGCCCTGGCACAAAAGACAAAGTGGCAGAAGCTTCTATTGCCCACCACGGGGTCGTGCCCAACGGACGCGGGGCCGTGGTCAGCTTCCTGCAGGCGCATTTATTGTAATTACGAATTACAATTAATGAAGAGAGAGAGTGTCAGACGGACACGGGGCCGTGCCCAGGCTTCTGTTCAGCCTATAAATAGGAGTTCTTGGAGCCATTTCAACTCATCCCTTGGCACACCACCTCTCTCACACTTCATCCACCACCCACCACCATCACAACACCATCATCCACCACCATCATCCATTGTCCATCATAGAGTGTGTGAGTCGTCTCGGGATCCAAGATTGATCGTAAGAGTTCTTGACAATCAAGGCCATGTTTGCCTAAGTCTCTTACATCACTTAGTGAAGACAAGTGTTTAGTATAATACTTTTTATTTTTAATCTTTTGCACTTCTTAATTGGTTTTGTATTAATGACTTTAATAACTAGTTGCTTATGTTGAAGGTGATTCTTCCTAATCGTTTGTCCGTGGTGTCTTGGCATTATTTTACTGTCTATATAAAATAAAAGATTTTCACCATTCATATCTCCATGGTCTATATGGAGGTATGTTGGCTACCTGGTCGGGGGTTAAGGGAACGGTTTGGTAAGGGTCTTGCCCTTGTTCAGCGTTTAGAGGTCCTGCAAGGGACCTGGGTCAAATTTAGTAGGACCTCCTTCAATACCCAAAGGTATTGGATGGCAGGGGTCCAAACTCTTTGATCCCCTCATAAGTTAACTACTATTAATACTATAACCCGGCTATTTAGAACTGTCCCCCTGCTGACTCAGACTACTTAGTCGAGGGTAACGTCACCTCCAAAAGAGGGGCCTACCATAATTTGCATTAATAACTTAATTAATTGACCCTTTAGGATTGTATCCTTGCTGACTCAAACTACTGGGTTGAGGGTAACGTCGCCTTCAAAAGAGGGGCCTACTACAATAACTAAGATAATCTCTTAAACAAGTGCAAAAGTGCGAAAATAATCAAAGGTTATACTAACACACGAGTCAGATCCAAGTGATTCATCTTGTCTATCTGTTTTTATTTAAATTTTATTTTTCAGCATTTAGTTAGTTTACTTTAAAAATCTTTTTCTAACATTTTGATTTGATTAGACGTTGAGGATAAACCGGTACTAAAAGCTCTTGTGTCCTTGGATGACCTCGGTATCTTACCAACACTATACTACGTCCACGATGGGTGCACTTGCCCATATGTGTGTTTAGTGTTAGTAAATATCGTGTTTTATAAATTTAAAACTTGGCTAAAGTGTAAAAAGGGCTTAAAATATATACCTAAAACATATTACACTACACACGCATCAAAAGCCATACACTGGGATTCATCCCAAGTGTAACACTTGCAACTATCGTCACCCTGCCAACGTCAACTATCGCCATTGCACCACTTGCAACCGTTTTGGCCATAACACCGCTTATTTACGTAATAACCCTGCACCATAAGCTCAACCAGCTCCTCAAAACGCTAGACCAACAAACAACACACGAGCCTGTTACAAATGTGGTGATACTACGCATCTCCGTCCTCAATGTCCGCAACTGAACCAAGAACAACAACAAGCTGCTCGAGGACGAGCTTTCAACCTCAACGCAAATCAGGCGCGTAACGACAATGAAGTCGTTAATGGTACGTTTCTTGTCAATAATCTTTATGCTTCGATACTATTTGATACTGGTGTGGACAAAAGCTTTGTGTCCGTTGAATTTGAACCTTTATTAAATTGAACACGCTCTAAACTTCCTAAGTCGTTTTCCGTCGAAGTTGCCAATGGTAATCCATCTTAGTCGATTCCGTTTTTCGCGATTGCCTTCTTACTCTTAACGAGCACGTTTTCCTTATCGACCTTATACCCATGCAACTGGGTAGTTTTGACATCATAGTAGGGATGGACTGGCTTCGTAAGAACCATGCTGAAATTACTTGCCACGAGAAGTACGTTCGTTTGCCTCTTCCATTTGGAGACACCTTACACGTCTATGGAGACCGACCTTCAAGAGGACTAACATTGATGTCCTGCACACAAGCGAATAGATACTTACGCAAACAATACTTTGCCTTTTTAGTCCACATTGTGGAAGAAAAGGATAAGGGAAAGGGGGAAAGTGTAACGCTCCGCGTTTCCATAACCTTCCTAATTTAGAAATCGAGACTTAAAAAAATCTATTTTTAGAAGCTTGTCTCGTTCAAAATATACTAATTCGTTGTAACGTCGAAAAATCTTAAATCCTTAATTTAATTCGTTATAATTATGGTTATTTATTTCTTATTTTAATTAATTAAATTAATTAATTTTACTATTTAAAAGTTATTTTAAAATAAACTAAGTTAGTCTCGTTAAATCTTGAAGTTAGTAAACTAACTTAGTTAGTTTGTTCTATAAAATTAGCCCCCTCTTTTAAACTATATAATTTGGTTAATTAAAGTTCAGGGGTAAATTATGTAATAAATGAGAATATAAGGGTTTTAAGTCTGAAAAATAAATAAATAAAAAGAATGCTAACCGCAGGGATCGAACCCGGGTCAACACCTCCACAAGCACACACACAAACCACTCAGCTGTTGTCTTGACATCAAACAGGTCCGCCCCTTTAATTCCCTTAAACCCTCGTTCAAGGCAAGCCACTTAGTAAACCTAGTATTTAAAGGTAGTAAACCCTAAATCCCCATTTAAGATCAGCCGCATACCCGTGTTTCCCCTGTCTTCTGTGTTCTGCAACTCAAAACACACACACCCACAGACCTCCCTCACTTCTCTTTAACTCCGGCGACCGCAACCGCGGTTCCGGCGGGTCCTCCGACCAACCGTCGCTCTGGCCGCATCCAAGACCCTCCTCCCCCATCTCTGCTCAACTAAACAACCGGCACCACTATGGTGGTGGCGGCACACGGGGTGACAGAACCGAGAGAGAGAGAGAGAGAACCAAAAGAAGAGAGAAGGAGATGATGGTGAGAGGCGACGATAGCGGCGCATCAGCGGCTGAGTGAAGGATTAGGGTCTCGTTTCCTTTGGTTCCTGACTAACTCAATGGCCGACAACAGGCGTCAGCCGTACCAGTCGACGGCATCAGTGGCGGTGGTCCAGTCTGTTTTGATTCTCGAGTTTTGTTGTTTTCGGTTCTGTTCCAACTCGATTCCCAGTTCAGGTATGGGTTTCGAATATTATACGTTTACGTTCCAGTATTACTTCAAGTCGGTTTATGTTTTGAAATTTCTTTCAGTCCGTTTCTGACTACGGTTCAATCTTGGTTCATGCTCGGTTCGGATGTCGAGTCAGCGGGTCAGATTTCGAGTCGGTCAACAACCGATTCGGTTCGTTCGCGGCTCACGTTCAGTTCGGGTTAGTTTCTGTTCGGTCAACAGTAGTCAACTGGTCAAACTTGGTCAAAGATGGTCAACTATCGATTCAAGACTTGGTATAATCCTAAAACGACCCAACTTCGGTTACTGTTTTAATCGCGAAACGTTAGTACTCGAACTTGTTCATTAATCGTGTTTTGAAACTTGTATAAATACACATATTTTCGTTATATAACTCGTATAAACTATATTGTTCGTTTATTGTTGAATCTTGACATTATATCGACAACTAGTATTGTCGGGAACGTCCAGAAACAGAGGAAACTCTGCCCGATTTTCGTAAAATATATTTATACTTTTAATCGAAACACTGATGAAAACGTATCAGGTTCAAATAACTTTTATAACAATAATTATAAATGTATACTTATTTTGACCGCTTGTGAGATTTTAGTTTTTTTTTAAATCCATTTCTTTTCCTTTAGTTCCAAAATAAAACTTTTATAAATTCTATTCTTTTTAAAACCTTTTTTTTATTCCTTAAATTCATTATTTATTTAATCGAGCTTTTATCTAGAATTCTTTTCTTGTAAGAATCTTTATAAACTGTAAATTTATAAAATAAATATTCTTCTCTATTTTATAATAAACTCCTAGAATAATAAACAATTCATTATAAACCCTTTTATAACATTAAGGGTTAATATTAAGATAAAGTATCTAAATAAATTAACTTATGTAACTATTAAATAATGATAAGTTCGTGATATTTTAAATATCTAGGCTAAACACTCCCGTTCGTTCTCTTGAAATTTCGTTTACTCATGCGCCATCGTTTGCCCATATAGGGTGACCTTGTTGTTCCAACCTTCTAATCCTTCACACTCGTCAACACTTGGATAATCGGAAGGCTTAGCAATTATGTGAGTATACTCGATCCCTTTTTCCCCTTTACACTTTGGGATGCAACATGTATAATTATGCAAACATCTTTAAACTAAACTAAACATACTCAATCCTTGTACAAACATGAAACTAATGTGCTTTACTTATGATTCTTGTATGCTCTATTTGAACGATTTGGAACGTATATGCTCATTAACTTTGCTAGCCCACCTTAACAATTATAGCGCTATAGGATTTACGCACCGCCCGTTAAACTTGGGGTATTGTGAAGTTAAACATTTACCATCCGCTATCAATTGGGATTAGGTTATTTTATGCGTTGGATTCTTGGGTTTGATCATAGTGTACGCCAAAATTGCATACTAGTAATTCACATATTATGAATCATGTTGGATTTGAGCCTTTTATTCTATTATGCTATGTAAACAAACTTGTATACTCGCTCATTGCCTTTGCATTGAAACTCTATTTTAATACATGTTGCAGGTTGACTAATGAAGTATGGATGATTGATGAAACAAGTTTAGGGTGGACTAGATACACACCTTTAATCTATCTATCTTTTGATGTTATGTTGAAATTTTAACAATGTTGTTATTTCCACTTTATATGTTGTATGACAATCTAGCAATTGCAATGAAATTTGAGTTTAATTAAATATTGTCACATATTGTTATGAAGGCTCTAGCAATCTATACACACTTCGTCTCATCCCGATGTTTCCGCCATCGGTTGGGGTGTGACAGATTGGTATCAGAGCCATAACTATAGGGAATTAGGAAAAGTAGGAATGCTTTAACCTAGACTATAGTTTTAGAGCTTTATTCTCATGTTTGCTTGAAACTACTTGCATGCTATCTTATTTGCCTTTATTGTTCTCTTTTCATCTTTCAAACATGTATGTCACTTATGTGTTAACACTTGACATGCTATACTTGTTTTATTATGTGTTAATACTTGTTCCATTGTTCGATTCTTTATGTGTATTCTGTGCATATATCTCTATGTGTGGTACTTGTTTTATTGTCCTATTCTTTATGTACCGTTCTTGATGTGCATTTTTATGTGTTTATACTTGTTTGTGTATTCCTTTAACATACTCCCCTTTTCTAAAGCATTTTAGTCGATTTTCTTAAACTCGAAAACACTCGTATTGTACAAACGAGACGAGTTTAAAAATAGGCGTGAAACCCACAATTTGGTAAACGACTTTCATTCCGTTTGATTCTATTTTGCACGAAATTCACCATTTAAGTTAGGAGTGGAATCCACATCTTAATGGAAATTTCAAATTTAAATTCGTCAAGTTAGGGTACGAAGTCGTCAAGCTAGGAGTGAAACCCGCACCTCGTCGACTAGTCCCACTCCTTGATTTTCAAAAATCCCGCCAAGTCTCGAATTTTCGATGGATTGGGAACATGTAGTAACTGGAAGGGTGAATACCGTTAACCGAGATATCGCCGAGAGTATTCCACCTATTAGGCCAAAGCATGTTTCTTAATTCCAAAAGATCTTTCGATCACTTTGGTTAGTCAATGTTCCGTTTGGAACCATCCAAGTTTTATTCAAACTTACGCTTTATTATTTTCGATCTTTTGTCACTTTTGAACAATTTTTCGAGATTTCATCTTTGCGCAACATCGTACTCTTACTTTCATACGATTATACATTATTAGCATGCATGATTTCACGTAATTTTATTTACCCTTTTATAACAACGAGCAGAGACATATCATCGAGATAGGAGTGATTTCCTTAACTTGATGATTTACTCCGCTTCTTTTCTCATCTTACAACGACATCATCAACGGATTTGGGGTGATTCCCTTACCTAGGTGATCGTTACCAAGGCTTTCTTTTAAAAGATTATATTATGTAAATACGATCATGTTTATATCTAAATCGTTTATCATTAGTCAAGTCCCTAATTATTTCAAAATGCATTGCTATATAAACGAATTGTAACACCTCGAATTTTTGGGTCCAATGATGTGTTAACACGTGTCATTTGTTACACGTGGCATCTATAATAAATAAAGGACTAAATTTGACAAACCTTGAAAATATATAAATTCGAGGGTTATAAATGTCAACAAGGGTAAATATACTGTATAGTATCCCTAAATAATGCTTAAACCTTCAAACGAATAAATTACAGATCGTACAAATATAAAACGCGGAAGAAAGTGAGAGATTACAAACTACAGGGGTTAACTGTGTCAACATGTTTAATAATACCTCTGAGTGACCCTTTAACGTTCCCCAGACTTTGTAACGGTATTATACCCTCACTAAAATAATATATATGAATTACGCGAAGTTTCGATATGAAACGAGAAAGATACGATCGAATTCGTAGAAGAAGGGTTAAAAGCGTCAACAGTGAAAGTTAAGGCTTTCCAAAATAATTAATAAATAAACCGGGGACTAAATAATGCGGGTAATTAACACGAGGCCCTTATCGGTAAATAACCGAGGGCCAAACCGCAAAGTTACCCCTTCGGAACCGAAAGGCCAGGTGAATCATTACGAAAGATTTCGTTATTAATGGCCCGATTCTGTAATGATTATAAAAGATTTGGAAAATTCAGAAAAATATAACCCCACGCGACCCGCGTAAGGTTTCAACATAAGTTGAGGCGGGCCGCGAGCCTCCTCAATTACGCGTCTGATCTTTTGATCCCAGGCGACCCGCGTACAAGTTGCATGGATTGTCCATGCGGGTCGCGTACGACGCCCAGATGCAGAAACCTTGTAACTACTTGGCTTTTGGCACCTTTGAACGATCATGCACATAATTATGGGGCATGGGCACCCTATGCTCGACCCATAACACCTAGGGGACACCTACCATCACCTCTGGTCTGATTGTAAGAGTTGTAATGATCATGGTTGCTTAGCATTTGCTATAAATAGCACTCTTGTGCTCATAACAATTCACACACTCAAACAACTTCCATCTGATCATTCTAAGTGCTCCCAAGTGTTCTTCTCTGCTCCATATTCGAGTCTTAACTTCTGTAAGTTGCCTTGATCATTCATACTTCAGTTCATGCTTAGTATTTAGCTAAAAACCAAACCGTCGTAAGTACGGTTTGACTTTAAAATAACTCAGTGATGGTTCAGTCTTATGACGAACCAAAAGTAGTTTTGAGTTGGTATTTATGTGGGTATTAAACCTCTAAAATGGTTCCCCCTGATCACCACTCTAACTATGTCAATTATCGAGTCAAACGTGCGGTTAAAAAGTCAACAGAAAGTTATTTTGGCGATTTATGCATAATCTGTAATATATATGTTATGGAACCTGTTTTGACAATCATAAAACTTGATAATAAGTATATAAACCTGTTTGCGCTCGTTTGAATCGATCATTTACTATATAGAACCGGTTCGGAGCCGAATGTCGCAAAAGTTTGACTTTTGCTTTGACTTCAGTTCTGACCCGTTTTAGTGAGGTATAAATATACCTTAGGACTCTCTTAGGACCAGGTCACATGTTGGTATACGCCTCTGTGGTCGGTTCATGAGTTATCCGAGTCTTTTACGCAATTCCGTCATTCGCCTAAAAGTTGACCGTAACGGCCTTTTAAAATTAAAACGAGTATTTCGGACACATGAACGGACCAAAACCTTGCTTATTAAATTATAAGCATGTCCCTGAAGTTTCACGTCAATCCGAGGCCTAGAATGAGAGTTATGCTAAAAGGCGCACTTTTAAGAAAGTTTTATAATTAACGGCGCAATTAGCATAACGCTCATCTAACCCAAGTTTTCGGCACCAAAACTTTTACCCACTGTGGTAAAATAATATTTTGAGAATTTTAAAGATTTTTAATAATTTTTACCTTGCTCATAACCTGCGGTTATGGCTACGGTTCGGTTAATACCGAATATGCCCTTTTTGGCCAAAACAGGAGTTCTACAAGGTCTTTTGACCCGATTCCAGTTGCTACTGGTTTTAAATAATAAATAAAGTGTTTTAAGCTTTATAAGCTGTTCGGGAAACTCAGATTCCCTGTAGAACTCGAAAATCCCTTTTAAAGTCTTTAGAATGACCGAAAAGCCCCTACGGGGCATAATATCAACTTAAACTCGTTACGGGCATTACGGAAGGTATCCTACTGATACCAAAATACTTTTAAGGCATATTGACTTAGGAAATAAGCGTACGACTCTTATGGATAACCGTTTCGCCTATTTGCGCACACGGTACGGCCCACGGAACTAGTTTTCGTGCAATAGCCGATATGGGTCAAATTATATTATTTGAACCCCAAAATCCAGAGTATGAACTATAAACCCATATAAAACAAGTCTCTGAACTTGTTGGGTCCAAATCATACTCCATTCTCGGTTTTCGCCTTTACGTGCGAATTAACCATATCTATATATCGGAATCAACCGGTTTAAGCTACGGCTAATACAAGGACCGTTAGGATTCTAAGAGGTTAATTAAAACCTTCGTTCCAGATTAGGAGCCCCAGTAAAAGCTATCGGTGACTTGATCTAAATTAAGGATTAATACTTGCAAAGGTAAATACTTTTGACTTATTTCCCCTATATGGGCTTGGGTTACGGTATATTAATACCGCTTGATTGAGCATTATATTCGTCCATCGCTTAGGTGGATAACTAAATAATATGATCGGCTCATTTAAACAGTTTTGTTGCTTATAAGCCTTTGGGGGGTTTAATGACCGTTGTCCCGGATATCCTTGGCATCATTTTACGAAATGGCCACGACCATCGACATCCCGGTGTAGGCGTACACCCGGTATAAAGTGTCGACATTAAAACTAAAAGACGTAGCCGTTGGTTTCTGTACTACGGTTTTACGCAAACGTGGTGTGTCTATAAATCTTTAACCCGGCACGACCCGGGCTACTGAACGCATAAAAGAACATGTAAAACGTTCACAAGATCATTATGAATTTTCCCAAGTTATAAAAGAGTTTGTGCCTTGTGCATTCAAATCAATTTTTAATAAACATTTTCAAATGTGTCAGTTGAATGTATTTACCAGTGTAAACTGACGTATTTTCCCCAAAAAGATTAAGTGCAGGTACCTAAACGTAATTGGCTGGTATTAGCTCCCTAGCGTCGGGATAAGCCTCGCAAGCTTGATTGCAGTATCTAATGGAACAATACTTTATCTGTATTTACGATCCACTGTGGATATTCAACTCTGTAATACATTTTGATATTACAATCAGAGGTTGAAATATTATATTTAAATTATGCTTCCGCTGTGCATTATATAATTGTGTGGTTTGACTATATTGTTACCAACATCGTCACGGTAATCCCCCACCGGGCCCACCGGTGAGACACGTGGAAATCGGGGTGTGACAGGTTGGTATCAGAGCCAGGTTGAGTGAATTAAACACTATCCTAATGTGTTTAATCTCAGTGACACAATTGCACATACTTGAGTCTAGACAAGAACTTAGGACAAAATTCGGATTACTACTCCATTTTTGTCTTTATTTTCGATTTGATTTTTAATAAGTTTTGGAGCAGGAAAATGCCACCTGTTATATTCCGAGGAAGAGGAAGAGGACGTAGAGGCCGAGGAGAAATCGTGACACATCACGATCAAGAAGCTGGACCATCTGGTACAAGACATCCATCGATGACACGAAGTGAAGAGCCACAACGACGAAGAGATCTTTACGAACCAGCGAGGCATTCCACTTCGCACAGCTCGACGCCATCCTACCGGCACTCCTTTGGGCCAAATTCAGAAAATGATCCCAATAACCCACAACCTTCCTTCATACCTCTGCAACGTTCGGTATCGCACCGAAACTACGACGACCCTAGTCCATACTACGTAGCTCAGTTTAACCCGGCTGACTACATACAGGAACCTTCAGGTTTTGTTCCACTAGGGCCACAAGACCATTTTTCTGAAGATCCCATGGAGGAAGACGAGGATCCAACTGAACCAGCTCGTGGTACGCCCACGCATCCGATAGAAGTATCTGATGGATCTTCATATCATGGTCCACAATATCAAGGTCCAGATAGCTTTATGGCCTTGTTTGACCGACATGAGTGGTACAACACACCATCTCATCAGACATCGCAACCGAGACATCCACAGGATCCCTCTGAGGATTCACGCTTTGAGGCAGTTACGCCACCACCTCCGCCACCAGCACAACCAGTAATACCTGATCCGCCGAGGCGTAGGAGAACCAATGCTCGTATGTCTACACGAGGAGGAGGGGGTAACCACTTCAGCACTCCTCGACATTCTAGTAGTAGCCACTATCCGCCACTACATGAAGAAGGACCTTCAAGTCCTATACAAGAAGCGAACTCCGCACCTACTGCACGAAATTCGCCACCATTTGGGTATGACCAACCCATACCTGCTTACACGGGTCCAACGGCTTACAACCCGTTTGAACCGTCACAAGCACAATACAACTACGGCTATGAGCGCGACCCATATGTGGTGTCGGCTAGATATAATGCGCGCTACCCTGACGGAGCACATGGAAACATGGGGCCACCGGATTACTCAGCTCATGGGTATCCAATACCTCCCAGACCTCCAGTTCCGCAACAAGCGCCACAACCACGATTCTCTCCTCCTGAACAGGAAGAAATACTCCATCGACTAGATCGTGTGGAGAGAGAGTTCGAGGAAGAGAAGAAAAGCCACCGAGGATTTCTCAAGGGCTTGGCGAACCTACTAAAGGGCAAAAAGAAGAAACGTGACCACTAGCCCTTAATAGTAGTACTACTGTAATTTCTACTTTGAAATAAGTCCCTGCGTGGACAACTTATCGTATTTCAGTCCTTACGTGGACTTATATTTAGTCCTTGCATGGACACCTACCTTGTATTAGTCCCTGCGTGGACTTGTCACTCATTTTAAAACCTCTATGGAGGTATGTATTATTCGAAAGACCCGTTTAGGGCAATATGTAATTGTATTTGAGATTTTGGAATGTATGTTATGAGTTTTGTTTTAATACATATGAAAATAAATCAAAACCATTCCTTTTACATCGATCTGCCTAAATAAAGAATCTTAAGGGGGTGAAACCTAGCTTGGGGTCTTTTAAGATCAGTCAAGATGGTACGACCTAGCTGAAAAGATTCTGATTCCCTGTTAACCTCTGTACGCATGTTAACATACATGGCAGATGTGATTCGTTAAAATCACGCACGTCATTCTTATACAATAATCCTTTAAAGGATTTCAAACCCAACTAAATGATTTATAAATCGTGGGTTAAATCACCAATAAAGGTGATCAATACTAAAACATCCATTAGTGATGCAGTGCCTACGGGCCAGAACCATTAAAACATCCATTAGTGATGCAGTGCCTACGGGCCAGAACTATTAAAACATCCATTAGTGATGTAGTGCCTACGGGCCAGTATTATAAAGACATCCATTTAGCGATGCAATGCCTACGGGCCAGTATTATAAAGACATCCATTTAGCGATGCAATGCCTACGGGCCAGTATTATAAAGACATCCATTTAGCGATGCAATGCCTACGGGCCAGTATTATAAAGACATCCATTTAGCGATGCAATGCCTACGGGCCAGTATTATAAAGACATCCATTAGTGATGCGTTGCCTACGGGCCAATATTATCAAAACATCCATTAGTGATGTAGTGCCTACGGGCCAACCATATTAAGACATCCATTAGAGGTGTAGTGCCTATGGGCCATAATAAATGTCTTATAAGACAAAAGGCAGTAGTAGTCTATGACTCTCTGTCAGAAAGAGATAAAAGAACTACGGTTCAACTCTCTATGCCTTTGATTCTCTGAAATCTCGGCTAACATTATAAAACATCATCATGATTAGGCTTTATGCC